>NW_022987698.1:5559553-5921284 GCF_902827165.1 Trematomus bernacchii | reverse complement strand
ATGGAGGGGTCCAAGAGGGCAGTCACTAGCCGAGCCAACACCACCACCACCAGGAGAAGCAGGAGGCCCCGCAGCATGCAGCTGGGCCCTCACTAGCACCAAGTGGACCCTCCTCTTCACCTGGGGCCAGGGCAGCAGAATGCTCAGTCCTGTCACCCCATACAGTAAGTCTGCACTGATTATGTTTACTTTACTTTACATGTGTGGATCATCCTGTCCAATGACGTATCTGTTTTGCATGTTCGTGATTCGTGAACAATGCAAACTAGGTTGATTTGAGTCTGTTTTTCTGCACAACTTCATCTTTTGTCCAGGACTCATCTCCTGTGGTTCAGTAGAGGGAAGCGAGGGGCTGGGGGGGGTCTCAGAGAAGTCATTTTGAGAAGACAGATATACTAATGGCTTTAACAGCTGAGTCTCCAGACTCTGCTTTGAGGAATTTCACAGAAAGTGTTCATTTTCTGTTTTTTCAGCCCCTCCATGTGAATATAGTAACAATTTGTTGAAACAGACAGAAGCTAAAGCCCCACTGTCTTTCTCAGGAGCAGCATGTACTTGTGAAGCAGTGCAGAGACCAGCTGACTTTTCTTTAAGAATACTAGATACATAAAATGTTGTACGTATTTATAAACAATGATAGCACTATCACACCCATTTCCTTTATGAATGAACTGCAATCTAAAAGCTTGTCTATCAAACTATGATAATGGTGTGTTGTGTCGAAAACATTCATGAAAAATGCAACCTTATCAGAGTGGACAGATGTTCTGTGTTTGCAACATTAATATGTAAATGCAGATAAAATCAGATAAATCTCCTCGACACATCACAGTTCAGGCCGTGCTTGTATATGTGCTAATCATGAGAGGTTGCTATCCAGCCTGATGAATATGCTTATATTGATTGACTGGGCTATTGATTAGGCCAAGCTTTAACAGGATTACAACGCTAACCTGATTGGAATAATGCAACAGGGATTTATTTATAGGTTTCAATATTCTAAAGAGCTACACAGATGCACAGAGACAAACCACAGAAGACGTCTGTAAGAAAGAGAGAGTTTTGTGAGCGGAGAGAAGTTTTAGTAACATACGTCTGTAACATTCCTCCCTCAAAAAGACTCACAGCGTCACGTTAGATAACTTCCCACAAAAATCTCGACTACACGCAATCCTATAATAGTATTTATCTTTAAAAAACAACACTATTCTGATAGCAGATTCTCACATCTCTTGTCCATTTTACACACACCCTCACACAAGTAAACATGCAATCACAATCAACCACACCTCAGAGTGAGCTATGGCCATAATGATGATTAGCAGTTTTAGCCCCTTTTAGCCACTAGTTACCAGGGTGAAGTGATTCTGTGAATGAAAGCCAGATCGTTAGTAACCTGGTGTCACCAGCTTCTCATTAGTCCTGCATAAAGGGACAAATAAACATTTACCCTCCGCCTCCATTCACACACACACATTAGTCCTCCATAGCAATCACGAAAGCTCGTAAAGCAACTTGTAGCACACCTTAGATCCTCATTAGGTGTTATAGTTAAGACCCGTGCTGCTGCTGGTAAAAGGACAGAGAAAGAGAAAAGTGAAGGGCAGATGGAGGGGACGCAAGGAGGGACTGGTCAGCTGCAGCCTGATATATGAGTGGACACAATAAGCAGAGAGGGGCCACATGTGTGTTTGTGTGTGTGTGCTGTGTGCGTGTGCGTGTGCGTGTGGTGTGTGTGTGTGTGTGTGTGTGTGTGTGTGTGTGTGAGAGAGCTAAAGGAGTGGGGGTGGGGAAACTGACCACACAGGCTCGGACACACGGCCCTGTCTTTACTACAGCACAGCAAGAAGGAGGCTAGGTCATGAAATGGAGACTTCAGGGCAAAACAAGAGTGAAAAATGGTAAAATAAAGTCAAATACAATGAGAGGGAAAGGTGGACTAAATTAATTTAAGGTAAAGTAGTTCATCAGTAGAGCTTTGTGTTAAAATTGTCTGTTAAAGCAGGAAAAGCCACATTCTCACTTTAACTGCACTGTGGCTTGTGCTAAGAAATGACTTGTAGGTGAGAGGTGTGTAAAAGTTGACTCAGATAAGGGACAGTAGTAGATTGACTGACAGCATTGTGGCCTGGTGGACTGTGCAGGCCTGGAGAAAAGGGGGAAGGGGAAAGAGGGAGGTTTTTTTTTCTCCTCAGCAGATCCTCCTTCACACTGGCCGCAGCGTTTTAGACTATGGTCACTGCTTACATAACAATCTAACCCTCATTTACTCGGTAAGCAAAGAAGACAGAGATAGCTGTGTGATGAGTGTGGACCAATGAGAACCCTGACAGGCTCCATGTGTATTCATATCCCATTTCTCCTCTGATGTATTGATTTTACAAGCAGTGGTGTGAATTAACTCTAACTAATACAAATCGGCCAATAATGCGCAAACAGCTGATAGGGTCATTCATCAGCACTGTAAGTGAGCGTGTTCTCTCGCTCCCTTCCTCCAGCCACAGAGTGGACAGTGTGTGGCGAGCGTATGGAGAGGATATGTGCTTTGTAAATAGATCTCAGGTTAGATTCCTGGCATTCCTGCAGCCTGACTCATCCCATAGATGACCATGAGCTCCTCTGCCTGTTGGCCAGCTGAAGCTAAACACAGCGCCTGAAGCACAATATAGAAGCTAGCTTGAGCCTGTGAGTGCATCTGGGCGTGTGTGTTTCTGAGTGTCTGTCCATCCTCAGGAAATGTAAGTCTTTGTTTATTGTGAGTGGAGTAAAAAGCACTAACAGAGGACCTTTCAGCTCCAGATTTTGGTTTCCACTCCCCATCTAGCCAACCAGCCTGTGATGCTTCACAACCCCCCAAATCCCCAACCCAGTCAACCCCTTCCCCCACACGTACTTTCTAATCTAATTAACCCCTAATTACTCATACTGACCATGCAGTGGACGACAAGTCAGGCTATCCTCCACTGATGCACAGAAAACCTTTGTGACTTTCTTAATTGTGTTTACTTGAAAGAGAAAATCATTTGGTTTAATTGCTGCATATCCTATCGATGACAACATGTGACGGTTAGAGCAGGGAGGTTTTAGTGGAGGTTGTTGACAGCTCGATAGAGAGATGAGAGAGTTACACTCAGTCCAGTTCACGTTTCACAAATGGATCAAGCTCTTGTTTTCAGGGTTTCTGCAGGTTCTTAAAATTAAGACTCTTTTGCGGGCATAGGAAGATTAGTATGAAATACAATAAGTGCTAGAATTACTTATAATCTATTCACATGATTAAACAATAAAGTAGTAATATACATCAATGAATATAACAGGGTAAGTTGGCTCATATATATCATGGCAATTCTGATCAGGGTTAAATAACTCAACTCAATACTTTTAACTTTATTGTCAGGGAGGAACTTCATTTTTAACAAAAATGTAATCTTATTTACAAAAAGCT
This sequence comes from Trematomus bernacchii, assembly GCF_902827165.1. Lineage (NCBI taxonomy): Eukaryota > Metazoa > Chordata > Actinopteri > Perciformes > Nototheniidae > Trematomus > Trematomus bernacchii. The sequence goes on along the minus strand of NW_022987698.1, from coordinate 5,917,839 downwards.
AAGAATTAAAACATGGAGCTAAGAAAAATACCAAATTCCTAACACCCTATTGTTTATTTGCAAATTAACAAAACAATGCAGCATAACCTTCCGATCTATTAACTTTGAGATCTATGGAATTGTAATTAAGAACATTTTAGGTCTAAATTTAAGATTTTTAAGGACCTGCAGAAATCCTGCATTCCACATTGACGAGACGTGTTTTGGTGGACCTTGAGGCCATGTAGCATATGTTTAGGTCACGATGACGAGAGAAGTGGAAGAATTTACATCGGCACTGTAATTATACATCACTTCCGGCTCTGGGTAGATTAAAGGAGAATTACTTGTTTGTGTTGTGATAATTAAAAAATCTCAAGTCAGATTTATAATTGTGAGTGTAATGGCCCCTACACACGGCGGCGTGCGTTGAAGCTAGCCGGCGGGCATGTCTGACGCTCGACCAACAACCAATCACATGAATCTCCCGCCCCGGACACACAAGCAGCGGTTTGATTGGCTAGAGCTTGTACTGGCATATGATTCGATTGGCTGACGCTTCCGTCGAAGCTTCAAAAGTTGAACATTGCTCAACTTTTGAAGCGAGCAACGCGAGCAAAGCGAAGCGACGCTCCCACAATGCAGTTCGGCGAAGCGTGACGTCACCCCATTCAAAGTGAATGGGCAGAAGCGTTGAAGCCTCAACGCACGCCGCCGTGTGTAGGGGCCGTAACGCAGCGTCCACACGGCGGCGTGTGTTGAAGCGTGCCGGCGGGCGTGTCTGAAGCTCGACCAACAACCAATCACATGAATCTCCCGCCCCGCACACAAAGCATGCGGTTTGATTGGCTAGAGCTTGTACTGGCATATGATTTGATTGGCTGACGCTTCCGTCGAAGCTTCAAAAGTTGAACATTGCTCAACTTTTGAAGCGAGCAACGTGAGCAAAGCGAGCAACGTGAGCAAAGCGAAGCGAGCAATGCGAGCAAAGCGAAGCGACGCTCCCACAATGCAGTTCGGCAAAGCGTGACGTCACCCCATTCAAAGTGAATGGGCAGAAGCGTTGAAGCTTCAACGCACGCCGCCGTGTGGACGGGCCGTAAGTGTCAAGGTCACTCTGTGGTTTCTTTAAGTTCCCAGAGGATTTTGCGGCAGCTTACATACGCCTCTCACCACATGTATATAACTCTAGTGTCTGCAGGACTGGTCTGCGTGGGATGTTAGTATTTCCCTCTAACCTCGTTATGCTTGATCCCCTCTTGCCACAACACATTTAGTGGAGGCACTTTCCTGATGTCATCTCACTCTTCTCAATATATAATGCAAACATTTGTTATTATTTAATTAGGCAAAGCCATTTTGAAACGTGCACATTTACTGTTACTGTTTTATGTGAAGAAATGAATCTGTGAGTATATTAACATAACTATGTCTGGAGTAAAGATTTTGGTATTGAACTGAGACCTAAGACTGGTCCACGTGTCACTTCACCGTAGCTTGAGGTTAGGCGTTCATGTTTTCAAATAAAGTCAAAATTATCAGCATTCTCATTCATTTCAATGTGAGAAAGATCCGAGAGCAAAGGGAAAATTCGAGGTACAATGTGCTGAAAATACACTGACTTCACTGAGTGGCAGGAAAGTACAGTGCACTGAGCAACACATATTGTGACACAAATGTTTCTATACGTCAAAAAAAAAAACGGGGGTAACTATTAATCTTTAACGTATAACATTTCTTAAGTAACCTTCCTAGCCGTGATGACAGTTACAGCCTACAAGGAAGTGACGTAGGAAAACGCGTAGTGACAGCACACATAGCATAACACCGACTGCTCTTTCATGGTGCTGTTTCTATGTCTTCTCCTCTCGCTGTGCGCTGCCCCTTCATCTGATGTGTCCAGTAGCCGCACTGCTGCAGGACAAAGAGGAAGCACTGGTGGACAGTATGATAATCACAATGATTAAGGAAAGCTGTCATAGCACCAAGCCGGCTTAGTACTCATCTTTGTCTCTGGTAAGCCAAGCATGGCCAAGAATGGAGGGGTGTTTCCAAGCCCTGAGCCAACATGAGGTGCGAGATTAGAGTAAGGGGGCTCCCCTCACTCATCCTTCCTAATACCCCAACCCTGCTCCCTAAAATCCTCACTTTAACACAGATGTCTGATGCTAGAGCACTTGGGAACAGTAAGAGGTTTAATCTGGCCCAAAAGCTTAATGGAAAATAGGCAAACAGGCGTTGCATTCTCTAAACTACTTAGTATCTATTGGGAATATGTGATCATGAAAAATAGTATATTATTTGTCACCTGACAAAGAATAACAATGGTTTATTAAGCGTTACATAACAAACTGTAGTTTGCTAGTTATTGTCATTTTAGTAATTAGTGCTTTATTATAATAGGTATACCCTCTATAGGTAACATTCTGCATGTACTTGTTTATAGTATATACATTATGAAACAAATACAAAAATGTTCACTTTCAAAAAGAAAAGAATAGGTATAAATGTGACACTAAAATGATTAACAGCACCAGTCACCTAACTAGGGCTATGGTGAAAATCTTCTAACACATAGAGGTCATTTTATATCTCTATAACGTTGTATATTGCGATAAAATATGTCTTCTAGTCATTCAATTAATTAAAAAAGTCTACATAAAATAACACTAGGTAAAGATAAAATGATAAACAGTGTAATTACAGGCCTAGTGTATTTCTATTTGTAGATCTGAAATGATATAGAAAGCATATACAATTTCTTTGTTTAGACAGTTTTTTAGGATATATATTTTCATATTGCTCAGACCTTTTCTGCCTTTAAACATTCTTATTTGTAACCATGTATGTAACTATTATTATATATGCTATTATAATGTTGTGCTATTGCACACAATAATGATCAACATTTGTTGTGTTGCTCAGCCTTGGAATAAAACCTTCTTCTGAGTTTTTTGGTTTACAGCCAGCTCCTTGTCAGAGAGCGCTGACACCTGCAATAAGCCTCGAGTGCATCTAATCCGTCATTAGTCTGGTTTCAGTCTGGTCCTTAACCCAGGCAGACCCTCCAGTTTATTCTTGCATCTCCTGATCACAGTGATCCTCAGTTTTAACATTCCTCTCCGCTGCATTTTGAGAAGGATCCCAGACACATTAGATTACTTGGTTTAATATGTCTCGGATAAATTATAAAGCATCGGGTGAAGACGGGGTGAGAGGAGTAGATTGAAGGGTGAAGCGGCTATCGGGCGGCTCGTGCCTGCAATCAGCATGAACAGTGAGTATCAGTCTGAAGAGTGTGTGTTTCTGCTGGGACTGGATGAGTGCAAACACTGCAACACAAGGCATCAGTCTCTTTCTCAACAAAGTTTGTAATTCTCTCATGTTATAACCCCCTTCTTCAGGCCTAAAACTGGAGAGGTAAACATACTATTGTAGAAACAATTTTTACAGCTGTAAAGTCTGATATTGGGTATAACAATATAGACCAAAATCACAATTTTGCCACAAGAGCTTTACAATCTGTTAAATCAACAACACCATCTATACTGTACGCTGTACCCTCGATTAAAGAAAAGAGAAAAAACTAAGAACAAAATAAACTCCAGTCTCAGAAAGTGATTTTGTTGTCAAATGAGTAACAACCTTCCAACTCTCCCCCTCTGAAGAACGCTGTGATGCTTCCTACTGATACACACTGAGTTTATTCCTTCAGGTTTTTTGGGAGGACCTTTTTTATGGCTCTGATATTGATACTAAGCGTACACAGTAGACACTGTAGTTATGAGTTAAAGGGTTTAGGGGCTCCCTAACCTTGTGCCCATTAGATCTATTCATGATCTGTAGATACTAAGTAATACAAAGAATCAACTCCCTCTGGTCGGGGTTAAACATTTTACTGGTTGGTTATTTTTTATTCTAAATCTAGTGTACAGAAACATCTCTTGTATTCCTTCATTTTGAGCAGTTTTTGTGAATCTGTTTACCTAGAAAGAAATGTGTGTGCGTGAACATAAGCCTTGTGCAAATACTGTTTTAATGCCCAGGATGAGCACCATGGCCAGTCAGAATTCCCAGGAGCACAGGGTGGAGCTTTGCTGGTCCGAGAGCACTGCGATCCCTGGATTGGATGAGTGGGATTATTGGGCTGAAGGATCATTTAATTTAGGGATCAACATGTGGACTGTTTGAGACCCATCTGGTGGTCCTGGTGGACATGTGACACACACCTGCCATTCACCACATGTACGGCTGTTAAGAGCAGGCATGTGAGTCATCCATAGAAGGCAAAAGGCCAAAACTCAGAACAGTTACAAAGAAAAAGATACATTTTATGCCAAAATATTGCAAGAGATATTGGTGCAATGTATTGATATTAAAAAAAAAACATGTACTTGGTCCACCGCTGTTGGTGAAACTGAGGCGGTAACTTCTTCCATGTCCAGTGCTGTTGTAGGGAAGCCCCTCTGGCTCAGGCCTGGGGGTCAGGACAGTTTAATAATACTCTGCAATGCCTGGAATGTCAGACTAAAGCCAGTTCAAAAAGACAAGGCCTAATCAAAGCCCACAACCAATAAACCAGTGGATTGCTTGTTTGTGTGAATGTGCATGTATTATCAACAAATTGCACGTCAAATTCTGATCAAATCGATCGGTTAATAGTGGTCTTAGATAAACTGGTCCAGTCTTGCAGGGCAGTATGATGAAAACCTACTCCGATACCCCCTCCGCACACTGACCGCCCGCCTCCTATCCCCCCGTCCAGCAGACCCCTGAGGTTTGGGGGCCGAATTAGATCACACGCTCGGTGGGGGCGGCTTTGTGGACTAAGAGAGTCACAGAGAGACAACAATGGCCCTAATGTGAGAGAGGCAAAGGCAGAGGGCAGCTCGCGGGCTGATAGAGGCTTATCGCCGTGGAGACCGGGCTGGGGGCTATGTTGCCGGCTTCACATAAAGATTAGAGCAGTTGTCCCCTGCCTGGACGAGGCTGTGTAGAAGAGCACAGGCTAAGCATTGACATGTTTCTAGAAAAAAGGGGTCAGCCATCCGATGTGATTATGAGGGCAGATATCATGAAGCCGGACTCAGGGTGAGGCAAAACATCTCAAACATCTGGGTTGGACAAAATGCTGCAAAAACAGTTCTCTTCATTAACTCTGATACATTATGTTTTTTGAGGGCTGCTGATGTCGGCCAAAATCGGTGGCGAATTGCATGGGTTAAGAGTCTTAGTTGATGCATAAACAAAAACCAGTACTTGTTTTGTATAGTGGTGTCAATCGATACAAAAATGTAATACTGCTAATCACAATAATTATCTAGGATTAATCACATCATGAATAATCAGTTTAAAGAGTAGTATTAACTTGAATTTAAACCAAAACATGTGTGGTGTTGTAAAACAAAAGTTTTTTTACTTTATAAACGTTTCTACTTTTTTGTTTGGTTGTGTGATTTGGGGATGGGTTGGGCTTTGTATGTATTTTTTATATTCGAAGACCCATTTACATTTTTCACTTGTGTGGACTAATTCAGCTCTGGTCTCGTTTTGTCAGGTCTGTTGAAGATGCACTGGTCCCCGGAGCCACGCCGCCCCCTTATCTCAGTGGCCTGAGCAGCACCTAGATGTCACCTCTACCACCTCACCGCCGTCTGCCCACAAACATGACCCCTACGGCGCGGCTGGTCGCCGTGGCTACGGCCCTGGAGGTTACCCCTGGGCCAGTGATGACATATCGGCCCTTACTGCTTCTTCTCTGCTCAAACGCTACGCTGAGAAGTACTCAGGCTTGGAGCTGGCCTACGATCGCCCTCCTTCAGGGGCCTACCCTGAGCCTGGGACTTTCCTGAAAACTGAATCTGAGCCATGGGGTCTAGGTCAGGGCATGGAGTGTTACCCTGGACTGGAGGCATTAACTGGCAAGGTGGGCATCCCACCACAGGAAGTGTGACAGTAGTGAGCAGTAACTTGGCCTCTGAGCCAGGCTTCGGTGGTGCTGGCTCCTGCGGGGCCCCGTCCTCTCAGGATTACCCTCCTGCCTACAACAGCACCTACCTGTCCTCAGGTTACTGCCCTCAGCCCGGCGCAGCACTTCCCCCTGCCCCTCTACACTCTCTGCAGGCCACACCCACTCTAGTGCCCAGCTACAGTGCCAGCACTCCTGTCTACAACTACCCCCCAGGGTGCTACCCCCAGCCCGGCCTGTCCTCTGGATACAGCCACCCCAGTGCCTCCTACCTGCCCCCTGGAATCAGTGCCCCTACTCCTCTGGCCCCGAGGCCAACCATGGTTGGGGGCGGTTACAGCTACCAAACTCACACAGCCTTGGAGGGAGCTCTCCGAGGGAGGGGTGCCGCTGAAACGCAAGGCCTTCGAGATGGCAGAGGAAAGACAGGAGGGAGCGGAAGAGGAGGGATCCCGCTACAGAAAGTATGGAAACGGTCATAGCAAAAGTCACGGCAAATGGGCATGGCAACGGGCACGGCAAACGGCTACGATTTGAGCGTCTCTGCCTCAGACCCACAGGCCTACAAACCAGGAAAGCCCATGATGTCCCCCTCCCTATGGCGGGGGCAGGGGACTACAGCCCCCCGTCAGGCCTGGCAGGAGAGAGTGCTTCAGCGGAGCACAGCTTTCCTCAGCAACAGAGAATGTCTATGAAGATCCCCGCATCGCACACACGATCTGAGGACCCCGCTGCAGGGCGCTGACAACAGAGAGGATCTCTGTTTGAAACCAACCAGGCTTCTTAATCTAAGGATCAACATTGGATCTGTCAATGAAAGGTTTAATTTCACTAGTGTACACAAGACTGCTATTTGTGCATCTTTAATATTTTCATTATTCCTGTTTTTTCCAAAGATTCGCAGAGGCATTTTGCCCTGTAAGGTTGAGGTAAGTCTTAGGGGTGAGGTTAAGGCATTCTCTACATAGATAGCTTTAAGACAGTCTAAAGGTGTGAGTGTCTGTTTCTCTCAGGATCCTATTTATTTCCTTTTCTGCTACTGCTGCAGCTTCACTGAAACGTTGCTGTTTTAGAAGTTGTTGTAATTATGTGTGGCCATTATGTATGTAAAAGGCCTTTGACTGCAATACTTTTAACCACACCACAAAAAATCATTACTGACCAAAAAGTAAGGAGAGCAATAACTGAGATGGTGAGATTGCATACTACTTCAGCACAATCACTGCTACTTTACACAGCTGACCCTGAGGCTCGGTGTGTCGCCCTGCCTCGAAAAATGAATGTTTCCCCGCTCATCCCTCGCTTTCTCTCCACCTTTACCCACTCTAAACTTTCTTTCAGTTTTCTTTTCTCGTTCTTTATCTTATTCTATCCAGGTGTCCTGCTTCTTTTTTGGCAAAAACTCTTTTTTTTTTCTTGACTGTCCAGTTAAAGGTGGGGTAGGTGATTTTGGAGAAACCGGCTCGAGTGCGCTGGAATTTGAAAATACACAACCGGAAAAAATCTGCCACTTCCTTATAGAGCCCCTCCTCCAACACACACGAGCGCGCACGTGACCAATGAGGGCACGAGATAAGTTTGTGCACAGATGGAAGGCTGACAGGCAGGTAGGCCATCCAGTTATTTTAGCCGGGCCGGCTAAAATGATTGGTCGTGCTTTTTACAGTACTACGGCTTCCACAGATGACATTTCTTTATGGATTTTTTGTCAAAGCACTTAAGATATTCATTGCTATCGGGATGTTAAGAGCATTCCATGGAATATAACAAAAAGTGTATCTCGAGCCGGTTTCTCAAACTGACCTACCCCACCTTTAATACTTAACAAGCTGCTTATCAAATGATTACATATAGAGTACATGAAACCGACCTTTAAAATTGTTATGATGTAAAAAGTGGGGAAATAATCTAAAATGTAATGTTCATTTAAAAATGTATTTAGCTTTCACAAAATAACAGCAAACCTGTAGATGCAGATTTCTCCTCATCTTGGAACGAACAGCTTTATTTCTAAGGAATCTGCAGATAAAAATGCAGCTTACACATTTACTATTAAAATGATTGCAAGCAATAGCGATTGTACAAATCTACAAAACACCAACAACAATGCTTAAGTCTGCATACTATAAAACTTCACTCAGAGAAAACAGTTTAACGGCCTGTTTGTTACTTCTGTTTGGATGCACAGCCCGGACTGAGAGTCTCAGCGGAGGATAAGTGCTTTTGAGTGCCCTCGACTTTTTTTGCTCAGTATTACATTCTTAATGAAGATCCACCTGCTTGGTTGCTATACGATTACTTTTCTTTTCTTTTTTTTAAATATGCATTCTCTTTACTTTTGCCTCTCAAAAGGATGATTATAGTTGTGTTATTGAATACTCAGGAAGAATATTGTTACCTCAGAATGATAAAATAAGATTGTATGTTATTACCTTAGGGTGTTTGTAGGGAGCTTTATGGAGCAAGATGAAAACGGAGCCATGGCTTTTATTAAGAGCAAAACAAACTCTGAACACTTCAGGGAAACAACACACTTACAAGGCCTTTGATACTAACAGTAGAACACACACACACACACACACACACACACACACACACACACACACACACACACACACACACACACACACACACACACACACACACACACACACACACACACACACACACACACACACACACACACACACACACACACACACACACACACACACACACACACACACACCACACACACACACACACACACACACACACACACACACACACACACACACACACACACACACACACACACACACACACACACCACCACACACACACACACACACACACAGCTTCTTAGCTCTGGGAAAATTAAACTTGAGGTTTTTGTACCAAGGCCTGAAATGTTGAATGTAATTCAGATATTTTTTTTAAAAGGACAATATTCGCCATAATGTACATCAATGATGTTTTTAGATATATGAAACATATTTTCTTCATGTATAGATGTAATTCTCTTATAGGTTTTGGTGGAGAAATGAATGACATGTAAAGTGTTAGTGTAGTTAGCTGTAGGGAATAGTTTTTCTGTGGACAAATTCAAAATTGAGCACTCCTAAAAAAACAACTTTGACATATCAAGACGTACAAATATTACAGTATATGCTCTATAATAGGTATGTTTATCAAATTCTTAATAGTGTCCAATCTCCAGTTTCTTAAATTAGTATTTTAAAACCGCTTGGCACACTTTCACCAGCTTGATTTGAGCTCTAACATTAATTGACATCATGAAGAAGGGAGAAGTTAGATATTTACAAAGTATGTGCACTGTCAGAAAATATGTACAGTTACAACTGTAAATCTTTATTTCCACCGAGTTGTAGCTTTGTAACTCCACAATCCCTTCATACCTTGTGCCATACCAATCTTTTTTGTGAAAAAGCATGTGCAGAGAGCGAATCCCCTTTTAAATAGAAAGATTTAGGCTGAAATGCAGATTCAGATTTAGTCTTACATTTTAAGTGTTGAAAAGGTATTTTATTTGGAAATATATTCATGAAATTTAACTGGCTGAAAAAATACCTGCAGCACACAAATATTACGTTTAAAAATATGATTTAGAAAAAGCTAATTAACAAAAAGGTGTTACACAAAACATCATGTATTCTTACCCCCAGATTTTAAAAGTATTTAAGCGCTTAGCTAAAACAAGTGAATGCTCTTCAACGCCTCACAAAGAATGTGCTCTACATGAACCTACACACTGCAACAAACGACAGTATATGCGTTTTTCTTTTGGTGTTACTCTGATTCATTGAAGTTATAAGTTGAATGTGTCCAACTGACAGAAAAAGGCGTTTCAGTGTTATATATCAGTTCAGTTATCTTGTTGTATCTTGTACATTCTCTGTAACCATTTCTACCTCATTTTGAAGACATTGTACATGGAAGTATTTATTTCATGTCATTTCACATGCCAGTTTAAGAGCAATGTTTCCAATTGTTTTGACCTGTAAAAAGTCTACCTCACTAAAGACTGTTGTGTCATGGAAATGAAGATATCACACCAAAAAAAACCTGACTTTGTCTTTTTGTCTGTGTAATTCCAAAAGTGTTTGAAATGGGTATGCTTTAATTTTACCTAAAATGTTCTTATATCTTGTCCTTATACATATACATTTGCTCTTTTAAACCAGGTACAAGCCTAAGATATGATAATTGATTGTTCATTCAAAATGCTTTACTTTATTGGCCCATATTTTTATTTCCTAGGACCTTTTCTCAAAAAGAAACATGTATTAATAGTAATACACTACATTGTGTTCAAATGGTACAACAAATTCCAATAATTAACCTTAGGCCTGTGAGTCACTAAATAGGAAATCAGTCAAACAGGCAAACGTGTGCAATTTGTGTACAGGCCACTCACCGTATAAAAGGAGTAAGGTTTCATATGATAAATAAAGAATTATAATATTTACTTGGAATTTCTTTCAAGGAAATTCCTCTGTGATTTAAAAGTGTCTCTGAGTATTGTCACTGTTTCCCTATAATCTGTATTATTACTTACCCGAATACTTTCTAGTAATTCTTAAAACTAAAATAGACCAGTGAAATCAAAAGTTACCAATATCTTTTTTCTCTTGTGAGTCATTTTGTTAAAACAATATTTTGAGTCCAAGTTGTAAGTTGTTGGGCCATTTGTGTTATGTACAGAGCCCATAATAAGCTCAAGAGAGCGTAGAATAAAAGGACAGGAAGAGTGGAGAAGACCCTGACCCTCTTCCCCTTGACACCACCCCCCTGTCCACAGCTTCATTGTCTGGAGGGCGGGGGGCATGCGCTGGCGTGTGACAGATGTCCAAACTTTTGTCCTTTCCATCCACAGTGAAATAACCCTGCTGCTTGCAACACCAAAGTATCTCACAGCAAAACCTCTTTGTCCCAAACTGTTTTACATAAAATGTATCTTCAACTATAGTGACCAACCGCCTAAAGCCCCTGCATCATAAAGAAACCTCAAACCACATTCCTGTGACTGGCTGCAGGAATTAAACCAGCTATGCTCATTAAAACCTTTCGCTTAGTGTCTGATCTCATTTATTAATCCCAGCTCAACCTCTCACTGCCCGACTCACTTCTCACTTAGCAATCAGCTCAGCAAACCATTAATAAGTACATAAAGTTTAGATTTAGTTCATACCATCAATTCAACCGATAATATGCAAACTGGGCCCCTTTCCTAAATTCAATGCCTCTGTCAGCCCTAACAATCATATCAATTTCTTCTCCAACTCACACAGACAATGGCTGCTGCAGCTTCTGCACTAGTGGCAGTTTAAAAGTATAACAGTGACATCTATAGGCTCTTATTAGAAGTACCTCATTGTATTGAAACATTGTCAAAGCAATAGTGATAATTGATAGACAACTACCAGAAACTGTTGCAAAGTCATTCACAACATTTAGAGAAAATGTAAACACATTTTAAATCATAAGTTAATACACATTAGGGAGGCCCTATTAGGCTTTTTTTTTGTTCTCCATGTCATGTTCCCCCTGCCTGAAAGGCCTCGATAGGAATCCTTTGTGTGACATCACTATGTCACACTCATGCTTCCGCTCCAACACATTGTAAGATGGGCTGGGGCGGGACATCTCTAAGCGGTTGACCAATCACAACAGAGCTGGACAGCTAACCAATCAGAGCAGACTGGGCTCTGGTTTCAGACAGAGGGTGAACAGAGGTGCTGCAGCAGTATGAGAAAGATAAAGTACTTTTTGAAAATGTAAGCATGTAAACATGTCACAGTAGAGGCACTAAATACAAATATGAACCTGAAAATGAACATTATCCTCTTACCCAGAGGTGATACTGTACAGTTTCTGGTTGCTCTGCAGATCTTCAGTCTGAGGGGAATCTTCAGTTTGTCCAGCACTGAGGTACCGGACTGCAAAGTCTGTAAAACGTAGTAGTAGTTGTTTCGATGTGTTCTTAACTCAACAATGTAGACACTTTAAGGTTTACACTGTATGGAAAGAGGTAATGGTGAAAGAAGCATTCAGATCATTAAGTATAATATTGATAAAATAACCCTCCTTTTACCAATAAAACGTTTCCATCAAGAACTGTTCTAGTTTTGTCAAACAAAGTTAATCTGCAAGTTAAGTAGAAGCAATAAAGCACATTAATAGCAGCACATAATATAGATATTAAATAAAAAACATTCATATTCTTTCCTTAAATATTTGTTTTCACATTCACCTTGTTTGCTAGCCTGACTGTCGGTTTTAGGGGTCGTAAAGACTGGAGAATCGCAATATAAATGCAGTATATTTACATTTAAGCAATTTCTCCATACATTTGACCAATACTCATTATTCTCAGTAATAATAATAATAACATAGCCTACAGTTTATCAGCCAGCTAGGCTAAAGTTGATGGGTTGTTGGACTCACTGTGGAGGGGGAGCTCTGGATGCTAGCTGCGGCTAACACCAGGGCCGACCAGGGAACTAAACTGGAGGATCCTGTGGTCTAAAAAAAAACAAATGTTGGTGAATAATTATCTTTGTACATTTTGTAGTAAAATGTCACTACCTGAAGTTGTTACCAGTTAAAGCGGACTTTTGAAAACACTTGGTTTGGAAGTAGCCTAAACGTTTTTGAGTCCTCATACTTGTCTTACAGGCTAAGCCAGAAATGAACCTTAGTCAGTATTTTTAAATCTTAGTTAGAGTATTTATTTTTGTTATGTATTGGACTTATATAACATTATTTTGTAATTAATATTTGTTATGAGTTATAATTGATTATATCTGGAAGGCTAGGCTACAAAACCTCTGTCGTTGTACTTTTTCAATGTTTAAGGGTAAGTCTTCCTTACCCAACAATCGTCTGTCTTGCTGTTATCTCCGAACACAGGATTATCAGCCATTTAATATTTGTATACAACACCATTGAGGAACTCATACTACCTCTCATGTCTACCAAAATAAAATATCTCTTTAACCTTTAGGCTATAAGGTTTTTTGAAGTTATTTCTTTCATGCCCCTAGATGGCGTTAGATAGCTGTATCTGGACCCCACTTAGGTTCACTTAATAGAGTCATTTAAATTTCATCAGTCGATCATTGTCTGTAATTTAGATTGTCATTCATTCAGAAAAAGCTGCTTCACAAAGGTATGTAGAACAGAACCAAAATAAAGCATACAATTTTCAGTGCTGCTTGTGAATGTTCTTATAGTTTTCTGGGTCTACAAGGCTCCAGAAATGTTGTGAGGTTTTGCTGAGACTTAAAGCTGAACATTATTTTGGAGATCTCCACAGGATTGACACTGAAACAGTTGTTCAGCCATCTTTTCTTTCTTCTTCTTCGTCTTGACATTAAAGTATAAACCATAATAAATCAATTGTATAGGTCTAGCCTCCCTATATCTGTGTGTGAAAATGGTTCCATCCTCAAAAACAAAAAACTAATACTTCTGCAGTCTAGCTGCAGCTTCTAGCTACGGTCTTCTGTTAAAAAAAAGACACACATGACTTGAGTCTGAAAACAGCAGGAGTATTTACAATAGCATTATAAAAACAAAAATAGTGCATGTGGGTGCACACTTACATCTCTGTCTTACTGTTACATAAATCCCTGAATGTATGAGATTAAGTTAGCTTCATCAGATCTCAATCAGTGATTAAGTGAATAATAAAGTTTCTATCATCGGGTCACTATCAGCCTGTTCACTCATTATTTTTCAGGGAGGGGGGCGGGGTTTGGAGGAACGGAGAGGGAGACGGTGATCGCTAAGCTTTCTCTGCCTTCACAAAACTTTACACAAGTATTTATCAACTGAAAATAGCAAGAGGACATTCATACTCTGCAATCCAAGACTTGATTAAATCCACCAAAAACCTGACATGACGATAACGAGTGTTTTTCAAAAACACAAATCCACCTCCCTGTGTGTCTCTGAGGCGCAGCGACAGGGCCTGATTCAGAGCGGGTCATTCTGCTGTGTAGTTCCTGGACCTCGTGCGGGTGGAGAAAAGCAGACTGCTCCGTGTGTGTTTGTCGCTGTGCTGCTGTAGCCTATATCTGAGGCACTTCACTGATGCCTGCTGGAGGGGCTTCAGCCATAAACACAGCAGATAAAAGCTGTGATCTCTGCAGACACTTTCAGGGGAAGAGATGAATAACAGAGATCCCAACCCAGCAAGGGCAGAGAGGGCTATGCTCTATGATGGATTGGTAAAACAGGGATAAATCTGCAAACATCTATCACATCTTTTAATTAATTATGGCTAAATTGAATTAACTTAAATACATTTCTCAGCTAGATTATATGAAGTATGTGAAGACTTTACTCAAGATAATAATGCCCAGTCCTCATGCACCTCCTCATTGCAGATTGATTGCACTCAGTGAAACTGGGTCAATATACATGTACTGTATTTGATCTATGCACCCTCTGCCTCTCCTCTCATCTTCTGACACAGAAATAGGACAAATACAAGTGGTGAGCAACAACCATTACCTCATCAAGATACTTGATCATGGCAATACTACCGATTACATGCTATTGATTCCTAAAAGACATACAATATCCCTCTGTCTCCATCCCTTACACACAATTCCTTCCTCCTCTCTCCCTACCTCCCTACCTCTCTACCTCTCACACAAACTTGCTCAGACAGCCCGACGGATCACACCAATGTCCTACTTAATCCACGTACCACCTCTGCAACCAAGCCCTGCTGTTCAGATGAATGCAAGTAGGAAATACACATAAAAGGTTTAAAGAAAGACAAAGCATGTGTTTAGCACAACATGTAACATTTTGATGGCAGAGGAGAGTTACACAGTTAGAAAAGCAACAATTCCTACAGATCATCAGTTAATCATTTCATAATCACCTAAAATGTTTTTTTTTTAAACATGGCCAAGTAGATTTATCAGAATGTTAGACTATAATGTTTTCTAACAACAGAGTAAGATACAGCATTGAACTAAACATAATGTATTGCACTGAAAATGCATGCAGTACTGCAGGTAGGAGATGAAGGATAAACATTTAGCAACAAATTAGCTTTTCACTATGAGTGTTTCTGCCCATTGTTCTAATTTACTTTTCATCTTCCTGCTTTAGCTCGCTCTCCCTCTGCTTGCATGCTGTGGGAAAGGAGGTGCTTTACAGTGCACTGTACAGTCTGAGCCTATTGGGAACATGCTGCTGACTCAGCCCAGGCCACTGCATTCATATATCTGCACTGCAGTGCTGTCTCTGCTTACTCCCCCCTCCCCTCCCTGCTCCTTTTTCTCAGTCAGTGCGCCACCTTGCGCGCGCGCACACACACACACACACACACACACACACACACACACACACACACACACACACACACACACACACACACACACACACACACACACACACACACACACACACACACACACACACACACACACACACACACACACACACACACACACACACACACACACACACACACACACACACACACACACACACACACACACACACACACACACACACACACACACACACACACACACACACACACACACACACACACACACAGACACAGGAGGGGGAAGGACGGATGGAAACACACATGCACCTGCTTTTAGAGTCATTTCAGTGCTGTTGCACCATGACACACCCAACCCCATCAACTCAATCAATGATCGTATTCAAAACATGACAAAGACAATGTGATTAAAGCATTTTTGATGTATATTGTGTTGTTGTGTTCAAACCTTAACACGCTGTCTTTTTGTTGCTGCTTTCTGTCCTCCCTGTCCTGTGAAGCTTGCAAACATGTTCTCTGCCATGTTTGCAACGTGTTAAAGCAAATAAAGGGAATATTAGCAACAGTTAAAAACACAAACAAAATCACCTTGAGCAGGAACATGTACCATTTCACTTGAATACCTTAAACGTTTAAATTCTCACAGTTAAGTAAATGAGGTGGTTAAACAGCAGAAAAAAACATCCATTATCAGACATGGTGGAACATATGCTGCAGGATAAAGTGACAGTCAATAATGTTGTATCCAAGAACGACACCAGCCAGAGGTGTAACTGGAAGGCTGCTTTATTGTTTGGAAATAGATTCGTGCTCAAATGAAGATATTCTTTCACTGATTCTCATTTAATCGTCCCATGTGGTTGTGCAACACACGTCCTCTCTCTGACTGTATTAGTGGCAAGAGATAATGACAGTCAAAAGATTTTTTTTTCAGTTAGCCTATTTTCAGGAAAGAAAAGAAATGTATCTCAGTCATGCTACAAAAGAATGGCCTCATATACCGATTGGTAACCCAACATTTGGAAATGAACAGAAGTGTAAAACAGAAGGCAAGCTGTTCCCTTTACTAGCCCGAGAGCCGGTAAACAGAACACACAGAGAGAGCACTTGTACTACATGACTCTACAAGATGTTAGTCCAGACAGTCTATTCTAGGTGGTGAGTTTTCAGTTTACAAGTTAATTTTGATCTCAATACATCATTTCTATCGTGCTCCGTTTTGATTCACTCCCATGGGTTTTTAAGATCCTCATTGCTGATTTTATCGACAGACTAAATAGGAAGCTAAAAAGGCACGTGCCGTTAAGAGATATTGCACCATAAACAAACACACAGACAGTTAAGACAACTAACCCTTAAATCATTAGATATATCATATTGAAAGTGACAGCAAAATTAAAGATCAACTCCAAACTGCAGCAGTGTTAGGGGGAAACATGGAGGAGGGTTAGAGCTGAAACGAGCAAAAGTCTGTCACACAAAGTGACCTCCCACTGGGGCGCACTGGTTAACCAGCCGTTGCCTGTAAAAGGCTGTGAGTGTGTGCACGTAAGTGTGTGTGTCTGTCTGTGTTTGTATTATCTCTGTGTGTACAATATAGGAAACTAGGGGCAAGACATCTTCACACATGTACAAAAGGGTATGCTGGTAGTGCAATCCTCTCACCAAGGCAGGCTCCACAATTCTCAGCAAGCAGCCAGTACAACACCATGCATTGTACGCTGGTACCCAGTATGCAGAAGTCCTGGGCAGGCCAGAGTTTTGGTTATTCTCTGAACATACCACACAAAGAAAGAAGCATGATCAGTTACACTCTGTGGTTCTGGTATCACCTCAATGCAAGGAGTGGACAGGAGAGTATATATACTATATATATATACGGTAGAATATATATATAATATATATGTAATATAGCTCTGTATATATTTGTATTGATTTATACACTTTTAAATACAATTTCTGCTTTTTAATATAGATTCTTTTAGCTTACTCCCTTCTTTTTTGTGAAAAGTGACTCAAGAAAATCTACTCCATCTAACAAATGTGTCACAGCCTAACAAGTGTGACAAGGGGTGTCAGCTGGAAGCCATTCTATTTACGGTTATTAATATTTAGTGTTAGATTAATAGCTGTAGTTTTTTAAGTAATCCTGTATTTACAAAAAACTACACATGCCGTTAAAATAAAATATATTACATTATTTATAGTTTCTTTAAAAAGTCCATTCTTCGCAGTTTGTGTCGCATAGAACATAGCCTGAACTGTATTTTTTTTAAACATTTTTTTTCCCGAATGGATGTATGTGTGTCTATTTTTTTTAGGTTTCGTTCTGTATCCATGGTGATCTGGGAGAAAATGGACGGCGGTTGCTTTTATGCTTATCATTCAGAGTTTTATTTGGTTCAAGGTAACACCCACACTGATTTTGGAGATCTCATGCAGCAACTGGACCATAAAACTTGAGAACGGATGAGGGAGTTAATCATCAACAGGAAGTGACATCACTGCACAACAGGAAGTGCAAAAGCTGTGGTGTGGTGCTTAGGCTCACAGTACCATTCGAATGCATCCAGTGCTCTGTAGTTTATTTTGTATTTGTTATGCAATAGAGCGATATGACGGGAAAAATAGCAAATAAGAGGCTCAGAGCACTTGTTAACTACTGAAATCTGGGGCCTATCCTCTGAGCACAGAATTAAGAGTGCTTCTTAAACCAACATATCCCAATTCACTCTCATGACATCTCCTCTGTGATTCCTATCAGGGGTGAACAATAATATTTTGTTTATCGAAATCAATTGAGACCAGACTACAGTCCATAATGACTTAACCACAAATGTAATCTGCTATCAATATAAACGCGGCCAATACAAGCGAGCGAAATGTTGCTGTTTCACTGAGATGCTTCTAGCCCTATAATTCAAAGCGTCATAAGCAGGAAGCGCCAAACTGGCCCCTGACTGGGCGGCTGTCGAGATCATTGTCCATCGACATGGCATTAAACACAAAAGAGTAAAACGTGATTTCATAAATACTCCCATCACATTCACTTGCATTTTGTTGCAGAGCTCATAATAGTACATCTATAATATCTCCTGAGAAAAAGGGATGAATTTTTCAAGCATTGCATACATTTCTAGGGTCTCTCTGTCTAATAATGACAGCAAAAAACTGAATGGGCAGGGCATACTTCACCCAATCCCACGCCATGGACAAAGGGCAACAAGGGATAACAAGGCAGATCTCTTTGGCTTCTCCACACACAATGTTCTCATCACCCATCTATCATGTTCTGTTCCTCATCAAAATAGCCTTCGACTAACAACCATCAAATATGTTCCGACACAAGACCGTTTCCCTCATCGTCATCATAGATGTGGCTTATAAAGTGTGTAAAATAAGACTTATTACCCACCAAACATGAAAATTACGTCAGGGAATAAAATTAAAATAAATAAACAAACATTGAAATAAGCTACAATAGCCAATTCATAATTTAAACCATTCTCAGCTCTTCCAGAAAGGTCTCACCACCCAAAGAGAAACATCAGAAAGGAGTTTGCCATACCTGTGAAATCCCCACAAACCACTTATAACCGACAATAGGACTCCCAAAATGCCCGTTCACACAAAACTAAAGGCAGATGGTATGGAACATTACATAGGTGCATACAAATTATAAATATAAGCATTTTAGATTCAAAGTGTTGCGCCCTTGAAAATATTAAGTCCAAATTAACAAACACTTCAGTCCCATGAAACACACAGACATCCGTTTTTCCACATCTTACACACTCAAAATCTCCAGAGCAGCAAATAAAATGTTTGGATTTCACCCACTGATCCACTGTGGCGGTATTATTCACCAACATATTCCATTCTTCTGTCTATAGAGGCAACAATTTAAACATTTGAAATAAGTTGAGTAATGAGATAAAAATTCAGATCCATTTTAGATTATCAACCCCAATATCACTTATCTTTGTTAAACAATTGACTCTGAACTCTGAGCTTTCAAATTGTGACAATGCCTCAATCTTACAGTCGAGCCACTGTTGTGGTCTGAGTATTAGTGTCTTGTGGACTATGATAATTCATGCAAGATTTCTGATCAAAACATGCCATCATGCAAGTCATTTCTATGCATTGAACAAGCACAATTATTTATGTATTTGTTTGGAAATCTTTCTGAGTAAATATAAGCCCTTGGCCCGAGTTGACCCCATAATAAACAGATCCTTAACCAATTGGTGTGAAAGCCCATGTAAAAAAAACATTTTGATGTGGGTATAACAAAGATAAAATGAGTAGAAGAGTTACGTGACATGGGCAAAATGTTGAATATTGTTCTTTTTTTGTCTGTTTGCATTTTTGCTGCTCAAATGAACAATTTCTAGCTTTAATAAAACGGAAAAGTACTTCCAACGCTCTGTCATTTTTGTGTCTTTCACTCATCAGTCATCCTTCTGTTTGATCTTATAGAGTGAGTGTGTCATTTTGCTCCTCTACACATTTCAGTACCAGATGACACACAAGCACTCACTGGCTGCTTTAAGAAGACAATCCTTCAGCATCAAGCAGCAGCATCCTTGTTTTTCCTTCACAACACTGTCTTCCATATGGAATCCATTACTGTGTCCAGGCGTTGAATTCCTTTAGTGTTTTTTCATTCTACCTCTTGGTGTAGAGTTACTTGTCTTATCTGTAGAGCAGTGTTAAAGTGAGCAATCTGCCTTTCAGCAGACACAGACATTCCCTTGTCTGTTTTTCATTCCCTTTTGTTAAGATCAGTAGTCTAGATACAACAATGTCACACAGTATGCTGATTATGTTTGGTTTGACTGAAGTTCAAGAGTCTTCAAGCTGTAACAGACCAAGTTGCTTCCCTCTGCATCAATATAAGAATGAAGTCTGTAAACAAAATTATTGAGTATTATTTTTTTTCTGACTTGCAAATGAAATAATCTGTACATCTGTGTGGGTGAGTTTCCTCTTGCTTTGCTTGAAGTTACATTATTATAATTGTTATTGTTATTACTGTGATTATTATTCCAACGCTCTAACATTTAGATTCCCTGATGTCTTTTTGGTTTCTTCCCTTCTCTTTCCTTCCTCCCTTGTCCTCATTGTTGCCGTCCTCTTTTTCCTTGTCAGGTTTGGTTACACTGTCATAAGAGGGCAGGGAGGCAGTTGAGGGAGTGCCCTCCTTCTTTTCTTGTTCCGGATTGTTCCCGCCATTCTCCACCTTGTTATTGACTCGTTTGCGCTTACAGACAAAACCCCGCCTCCCCAGGTAGGCACGGTAAGACCGCTGAATGATTCTGGCAGACACCTCCTCCTGCTTGCGCCTCAGAGTGGTGGTGATTGGCTCGTAAGAGACCTTGGAGGGGTTGGCTGCCACAAAGCGCTCCTCCATTTGTTGCCTCAGCATGTCCAACTCGCCACTGTCACCCAGCACACGCTTGGTGAAGGCAAACAGGATGTCCAGGCAGTGGATGCGATCGCCGCTCACCATGGGCATGTCCATGGCGATCAGTTCAATGGTGTTGGGCTTAGGAACTCGGAACGGGTGTTCAAGTGCATCAGCAAAGTCAGAAAGCTTGGCATAGTTGATGAACTGAGACGCATCAGGGTCAAACTTCTCCCAAATCTCATAAAACGTCTCAAAGTCATCCTCACTGAGCGGGTCGGCACTCTCCTCTGTGGCCACGCTGAAGTTCTCCAGAATGATGGCGATGTACATGTTGACCACAATGAGGAAAGAGATGATGATGTACATAACAAAGAAGAAGATGCCCACGGAAGGGTTGCCACAGTCTCCGGTGGCGGGGGTCCCGGCATTCTCCAGCTTGGGCTCGCAGTCTGGAGCGTAGTTGAGTATGGGCAGCAGCAGGCCGTCCCAGCCAGCTGACGTGGTGATCATGAAGAGGATGATCATGCTGTTGCCGAAGGTCTCGAAGTTGTACATGTCATCGATTCCAGACATGTGTCTCACATAGCCAAAGTTGGACATGCCAAAGATGGAGAAAATGAACATAACCAGGAAAAGTAGTAGACCAATGTTGAACAAGGCAGGAAGTGACATCATGAGGGCAAACAGTAGAGTTCTGATTCCTTTGGCCCCTTTGATGAGACGCAGGATTCTGCCGATACGAGCCAGACGAATCACCCTGAAGAGTGTTGGTGACACAAAGTACTTCTCGATTATGTCGGCCAGAAACATTCCTGAAGTGGAGAGGAGGCAAAGAGAGACATAGCAGACATTTGGTTAAAATATATGGGATTAAAAAAAAACTGAAACAGAGTTCTTTACTTAACACACATAACGCTTGAGCAAGCACATTCATGGTTTGCAGAAGAAATCGGGAGAACCAAAAGAACACACTATCAATTGTTTGTATTGGGGATAGCATCCTCGGTAGAAAGTCGTGCAAAAACGATATCCGCCATAAGTTTATGTTTATGTATTTTGTGGTGATGATTTATCTGTGACGCCACTGTGGCGGCGAGGGAGTGCAGTCGTCTCTCTAGCAGAAGGTTGTGGGTTCGATCCCAGCCTTTGCATTCAACATGTCAATTTATCCTTGGGCAAGGTACTTAACCCTGAGTTGCTCCTGATGGCATGGCCGACGGTGTGTGAATGTTAGTTCCTAGAGCAAGGTACACTGCTCTGTGCGAATGGGTGAATGACTTGTAGTATGTAAAGCGCTTTGAGGGGTCGTAAAGACTGGATAAAGCGCTATATAAGTACAGTCCATTTATCTTTTAATTTATTGAGATATTCAGTCAAGATGTTTTACTCATTAGGATTTTCTCGCCTTTTAACTGCCTTCAAACTGTTTTTGAGATATTAAAAAAAATTGAATGTATTGCATGGTTTATCTTTGGGAAACATGAACATTTAAAACATATGTGAGTCTTGCCTTAAAAACCCATTCATTAGGGCAATATCTGAGCTTCTTATTAAGAAGGCTCACACTTTTCATTGTATATAAATAACTATTTTTTTAATACTTGCCCACGATTGAGAGGATGACCACAACCACATCAAAGATGTTCCAGCCGTTGGTGAAGTAGTAGTGACGTAGCGCAGTTAGCTTCAATACAAACTCGCAAGTGAAGACCACAATGAAGATGAAGTTGACCCAGTAAAGCACTTCCTCTGTCTCCTTTGTCTGGTCGTCTGTCTCTATCATCATGGTGACCATGTTGAGGCAGATGAGGATCATGATGGAGATGTCGAACACCTGCTGCGTCACAAAGTCAAACACCATGCCCTGGATCGGGTTCTGAGGAGAAATGGGGGGAACAAAAGGGGGGATGTTATGAGTCATAATCTTCATAACGTTACAAAAACAAACCTGCTTGTCAGTAAAGACTGAAATGTGTTTTTTTACCTGGGGCCTGGGTATTGGTTTTTGTGGTTTCTTTGAACCTAGTTTCTTCATGGCATTGTAGTATTTCTTTTGCTCTTCCGTCATGAAGATATCCTGACCTCCAAAGTAAAGGGACAAAAACTATTTGGTTACAATTTGCAAGGATTTAGCCCTCTTATTCCACAACTAAACATAATATTGTTTAACATTGTATTTGACTGTGTAAAAAAATGCTTATAATATTAGTTTACAATGTTGAAATCTTCGCCTAAATTATTTATTTGACAATTGTCTGAAATTGCATTCTTGCTTATATTTAGACAACTCAGCAAAAAGACTGGAAACAGAGAAACAGCTAGCCTCGCTGTCCAATATCCTCCAACCAGCTCCTCTAAAACTCATTAATTTGCACTTCCCCTTGTTTCCAGGCTTTATGCTAAGCTAAGCTACTCTGCTGCTGGCGGTGACTTCCTAGAAATTAGAGTGGTATTGATCTTCTCATCTTACTAACATCTAAAAAGGAAATGAACATTTTGTCCAAAACTGTTTCCTTAAAGGGGACCTATCATGCAAAATGCACTTTTGTACGTCTTTTATACATGAATATGTGTCCCCGGTGTTCCAGGGAACTCACCAAGTGTCAGAAAACACAACCCTCTCTATTTTCCTCCATACCCAAATCTCTAAAAAAGGGGCTGCAACGGATTTGATCAAAACTGATCCAGATTTGAACACTGTCCTGACGTCAGGACGGTGGCGCTACGGCTATTGGGCCAACTCCACCAATCAGGAGGAGACAGCCACGGCCATTGCCGTCCGAAAGCGCTGGAGACGCTGTAGTACATATGCCAGGCCTGTAGGTGGTGCTGTTCTCACAGAATCAGCCCTTGCAAAAACAGGGCTAAAAAAGTGCAAATTGAGCGAAATGAGGCATGGCTAAAATGCATGATCTGTTTGGTATTTTGAAAAAAAAAAAAAGTATAAATATGCCTTATATAGGTATGGTCCTACACTATATTATTCAAATATAGCATGATAGGTCCACTTTAACTAAAAGCAGCTTGAAGGTGAAAGTGGGGAAAATAAATCTTATCTTTTTCTTCTGTTGGTTGAAGTTATCAATGATGACACCAATGAAGAGGTTCAAGGTGAAGAAGGAGCCGAAGATGATGAAGATGACGAAGTAGATGTACATGTACAAGTTGTCCTCGTAGATAGGCTGGTCCTCCACCTGTAAGAGGGAAAAGTAACATTTTGTACAAAACTGCACGATTGCATGTTCATGCGGAAGTCTATTTTTAAAAACGACAACAAGCGTACCCTTCTGGAATCTATTGCGGCGTACATAATGTCCATCCAGCCTTTGAATGTTGCCTGTATAGTTGGCGGACACATTTTGGAGAAAACCGGTTAAATTCTAGATTTCAGAACAGATAATCAAATAAAAAACATACAACAAAGGTGTCTCACCACTTGCAGAAGTGCCAGGTATCCTGCCCCCACATTGTCAAAATTGATCTTGACGTTTTTCCATCTGACTTCAGTGTAGTTTGAATTGATGAGTGCAAAACACTCTGTTTTGTTGTTGACGACGTGAGGGAGGAAGTTTTCCTCAGCAGTGTTATTGTAACAGTAGTAATACTTTCCAGCAAACAGATTGACCCCCATGATGCTGAAGATGAGCCAGAAGATGAGACACACCAGCAACACATTCATGATGGAGGGGATAGCACCCACCAAGGCGTTCACCACAACCTGAAGAGAACAGCAAGGAAACAGAGCCGCTGTAGCTCAGCAATCACACACCAACTGCATGATGTTCACACTTAAGAACATCAACACACACATACATAGAAAGGCACATTCACTCACTCCACTTGAGGATAAAAGGTGTGTTAAGGGTTTCTTGAAACTTGATGAAGCCAATCAAAAAGAAAAACAAGAGGTGTAACAATACTGTTAATTCATGGTTCAGCAAGACACAATTCAGAGTCATGGTTTGATGCACTGAGGATATTTTTAACAAAGTTGGATTGAAAATAGAATCAACTGTCCAACTGTGACTCAGATTTATTTATATATATTTTGTAAGTATTGCTTCCCTGTCAGTTTTGGGGTTAACTGAGAATAATAGAATACAACAAGATCTTTATCTGCCATAAGAGAAAGAAAAATAGAAATGGCCATCTGCTCATGCAGATAAAGAGCTCTCAAATCCATAGCATCACAATACAGTATATTGTGCAATGACACATATATATTGTTACACCTCTATAAACGCAATTATTTTTTACTTTCATATCCAAATGTTGTAGGGATTGTACAAATCACATACATTATATAAAATATATTTATATTAATATAAACAATGTAAAAACTGTTTTTTTTTACAAATATTGTCAATTGATCATTTGAGTGTGACTTCAATTAATCTGCACTGAAGCAGTGGGTTGTTGTAGATAAAGCTATAAGCTAAAAGGAAGACACCAAGTGAATGTGCATTTCCAAACAAAGAAGAACCATGGTAACGGAAAGCCAAATAAACCAAAACTATATAGGCAAACATCAACTGTCAAAACGTTTCTTTCATGTTAGTGTTCTGCCTAATAATATAGAGACAAAGCATCCATTTGATCAGTTCCTATAACTACTATAAAATGGGGATCATGAAAATCATGGTGATGACATTCACTGAGGAGTGGTGAGCAAGGATGGCGGGGGAGGGGGGGTATGCAACCAGAAGTTTGTTGATCTTCCAGTGTGACAATGCCAAAGCCAAACTGTGATAAGATCAGATAACGGGACACTTGAGGCAGAGCAACAGTCAGGGGATGCTGAACTTAGACACTGACAAGGTTTTTTTTTTCTTCTGCCCAGCAACAACCAGAGGCTGGTCCAACCAGTCACACATTACAATAATGATCTGAAGAACTACAGAAATACACTTTGTCTTTCTCAGGCAAAGCTCAGTACAGAGCCCTGAGGGTCACATGTTATCAAAAATGCTTAACTTGGAAACTGTACACATGGTTACTCATAAATCAAATATGCACTCACAGTTTGTTTGCCCATCTGCACACATGTCTTTATTACTTTGTTTGTCCATGATAATTGGGGGCTCCGTATCTCAGGAACACTTTAACATGTATGGGTTTGCTTGTTCAGATTGCATAACATTACTCTCCATTAACTCCGTTGTGTGACTCAGTGGAAACAGGTTTTGTGTGATGGTTCACACCAACCTCTAGTTGTCCTCTCAGCTGGTACTGAACACTTCAGGGCTGAATAATTATTAAAACATGTTTCATCATTCAGGTCAAAATCCTGGTTTTCTGTCTGCTGTTGGATAAGGCATGGGACAGATTTTTTAAGGTGTTTTGTTAAAACTTTTAAAAATTAAATCTTTGCAAATTGCCTTAACATAGCACTACATTTATAACAAATGAAATGAAATATGATAAATCAAATCAGATGTATCAAGACCATCTGAAATGATCTGAATCCATGCAAAAAGCTTCTCTTTGATAAAAGCTTTTACCAAAAGAATTACCTTTATCGGTATTTAAAATAAAGAAATCTATATTGCCATCTCTAGCATGCGTTGATGCTATTATTTAATCGGCATGCAAAAGGACCAGCTTTCTGGTATCTTGGGTCTTACCCTCATCCCTTCAAAACGTGACAGGGCCCTGAGGGGTCTCAAGGCCCTCAGTGTCCTGAGTGATTTAATCGGACCTAGATCGGAGTAGCCCAACGCATTAGCTATAAGGCTGACTATAGACACCTACACAGATAGGGACAGAAGGAGAGGGAAAGACAGAGGCAAAGGAAGAGAGGACCCACATAGTTAGAGGGGATATAGAGAGAAGGTGTGCCCTATATATACTGTAAGGATGGCTGAATGGTTATATACAGGTACATATAAGTACATACATCGTTTCTAAATGTGTAAGTATATGTATCCATAAAAACATAAACAGGGGTTATTACAATAGACAAAGGTCAATAAAGTGTACATGACCCAAGTTTTTTTTCTTCTTTTTTTACATGTTTGTTTGCTTATGTTTGGTTTAGTTTGGCAAGCCAGTCTAGCGTGATAACCAGCTTAACAGCACAGTAAGCACACCTGGAAAGAAACTTGTGGTTGACACAGTGAGAGGGAGAGAAGATAAAGAGTCAAACAAAGGGAAAAAATTAGAGGAGAGATGTATTCACAAACACTAAATCAATGTGACACAATAATATACACACAGTACACAGTACAAAACAGTACAGTTTCCACACCAGAGAGCATCTTACTTAAAGAGGGGGAGAGAAAACGCAGAAGGTTGAGGACAACTTTCAGGGTTAGAAGAGAGAGGATAACCTGTGAAAGTACGAGTCCCAACACAGCACATAAACCTTACCCTGGACCCTCAAACAACGACCCCTCAGTCCCTCTCGAGAGCTGCACAATGTCTCTCTTAACTTAAAGAGAGACACAGTTATAGGCACCTGCTGTGAGAGAGAGGACAGGTCAATATTAGGGTAGAGATTTGCATGGAAAGTCAGGATTAGTTATCTGTACAACACACGGGCCAATTTAAATATATTGAGATTTCTTCATATTTTAGGTTTTCTATTGGAGAATGAGTAAGGGGTTGGAAAGGCACCGGATCCAAACATAACCTGGAAAACTTGACTGATCTCTCCTTTATCACATCCATAAACTAGGACTCTAACACGGAATGGGAGGAAGAAGATGCTGAATTATTTTTTATTTCACAAACGTGAAGCTAATGAATTATTTAATGTTAGATTTCTCAATTATTTTGGTGACAATTTCAGAAAAATACTTTACTTTTTTACCCCAAAAGACCAATAGGTTCCCCCTGTTATATTTTTCATATATGTTCATTAAATGATTGTTGTAAATATTGGTTTGAATTATTGTTTACAAAAGAAGTGGCGTTGGTTTAGTGGGTGGAGTATTGCTGAGTTTTGGTGGGTTTTTCCAGGGTCAAAAGGTCCAGGACCGTTTTTGATCTCCAGTCCATTCAAAACTGAATTGTAGGTTTTTATTCAATACAATACACTCAGGTTCTCAAAGGGCAAAATTGAATTGAATGTCATCATTTTAAAAGTGCCTAGTTGGGACAAACTTTATCATCTCCAAATTGTTGGCAATTATGTCTCATCTTGAAGATGCCAATGCACAAGTAAGGCTCCTAGTTCTTCTTATCACGGTGAAGTTAAAAGCATTGTTGAATAATTGACATTGTAAAAATACACTATCATATCCTTTCATCAAAATATATTTCCCAAAAATGTCAAACCAGTTAAAATAATATCATGTTATGTCTTACTAAGGGGTTTCTAGGGGACTTTTGTTTTTATAATGTTTAAACCTCTCAGCAGCTGTGCTGTATTTCAATGTCATCTGATTATCATGTGGAATAAATGATTGAGCCATGGTGTAAACATGCCCATTTGCGCTCTGGGAGTCATTGGAAACACATCACATAAGTCAGCACTTGACTTCTGCCAAAAACCACAAATGTAGGTATTGGGACAGACCCAAAGACAAGTTCAGGAAACCAACCGGAAATACATCAGACATTAGTGTATCCTTATCATGTGACAACGGATGTTAATATAAAATCACAGACAGATTGGCGCCTCGTAGTCAATTATGGTGGAAAATTGGTGGTCTAGAGATAATGGATGACTTACCAACCTGCACATGACCTAGCACAACATTAAACACATCATCAAATACATGTAAAAAGATTAAGAAGGACAAATATGAAGTCTCGGTTTGATTCAATATTTTTGAAGAAAAAATCTGAATCATACAAAAAGAGTCAGAGGCTGTATTTGTAATAGTTCAGTTCAGTAAGTCAAAAACGATTTGGACATTGTCATGTCCGAGAATAATAGCAGATAAAGTAGTACTTTGTTAGTAACTATTACTTATGCCCTACTGTAGGCTATAATTTGAGTCCCATAAATGTTTTACTTGTGTCATTTGGGAATCCAGACACTACAAAATGGCAGATACACCAAACAGTGGACTATGCAGGATGCTTGATTACAGTTGATCATTTCTGACAGCGTAACACTTTTCTTCAAATTCAGACTTTATTTCTGTATTCTGAGATAAGTTTCTGAACAAATATTTTTTCAAGATTCTTCTTCAGATTGTGGAAATATTACAATATATAAGATTATGCATTTAAATTCCAAAGAAATACGGAGCCAGTGACTTCATTTTTGCACAATGTTGGCCCCGTGCTCATCAACTGCCTTTCTCTCCTTAACTGATATTCAAGATTCAAAGTATTATTGTCATAACACAACTACGGTGTAATTATGTAATGTATGATATACCCTTGGATTTCGGTAAAAATTAACTAACACTGTCTTATGTCCCACCTCTACTTCCTGCGTCAACAGGAAAAGGTCATCATTAGACAGAACATGGCTAAGCTGGTAGGCGCCACTAACACCTCCCACAATCAGCTGCTTGTGGAAAGATCAATCATGCTGTCAATCAAAATGCAGTTTACTGCCTGCATAGTTGTTACAGTTTAATTTTTTTTTAAACGGCACTGTCGAAGCTACGTTTAAAGTCCATTTTTTGTCAGCAGCTCCTAGTCTGCCAAAATGACTGACTATCTCTTGCTCCATGTTATCCATGTAAATGTATTTTCCTGCAACCTGCCTAGCTTGGCATGTTGGGTCTGGCTCTTTTTGAAGGTCCCCATTTCTTCTGGCCCTTAAGCATACCATGTAATGTATAATGTTCCCTTTTCAAATACAGACACAAGAGGAAAATCAAGTGAGAAACTCATCATGCACAATTGACAAGGAGAACAAACCATATGTGTTCAATAGCAATCAGGTGGGGGTAAAACTGAATGACTCAGCAATCCAGAGATTATAGAAAAACCTTCCAGTGGCATCCTAGTACTGGCAGACTATGATACTGACATTGAGCACTGCAAGGAAAACATATCAATCTCTTATCAATTTACCAGATAGATCACATTATATGTCCACTTTAACTGTATTTTTGTGTGAGCTGGGGTTTCGACCCCCTTCTGACTCTAGATTAATATGTCCAGCAGTAACATTTAAAGTTGCAGCTTTGCTAACCGCAAATGTGTCCCACGAAGCTCTGCAGCAAAGCCTGGAGATCACATAGGAAGCAATGATCCCAATAGATCATATTCTCTGTCAGGCTTGTACTGTGGGGATCATCCAAAATGTGTGATAACATCTTAGTATCATTGTTATTACTGTTGTGTAACCTGTAGATTTAAATATAATACTGTCATTAATTCAGTCAGTTCAGTGTGACAAGCTAAAAACAGAGTGACGAATGGGTCTGTTGGAGTCAGTATGTGACTTATTTAAGAGGCTTAGCAACATTACATGGAGTGGTGGGCAGATTTTTTTTTTTTTACACAGAATAAATTGAATACTTATATATAATACTTAATGTGTGTGTGCATTGACAAAATGCAATGAAACTAACAAAAATGTATCTTGAAATGACGGTCGTATCATTTTTTAATTTTTTAATTTAATCATTCTATCACTAGTTCTGGCTCAAAAAAAGGCTGAGGTAACGGTCCAGCTTAACGGTTTAAATTAACCAAAAAGCCAAAACCTAAAAGTCAGGCCTTTATTTGATGTTGCAATCTTAAAAATATAATCATGAGGAGTTGAATCAAATTATTTGTATATTTTGCATTGTTGCACTATTTGTTTAGTAGCGACAAAATGGTAGTCAAATGTACTTACATCCACAATGAAGAAGTCAAGCCAACACCAGGCATTTGTGAAGTACTTGACGAAGCCGTAAGCCACCCATTTCAGCAACATCTCCAGGATGAAGATATAGGTGAAAACTCGATCTGCATACTCCAGAATGATCTTGATTGTCTTCCTCTGCTCAATGTACACGTCCTCAAAAGCCTAAAGAGCAATTACATTGTCAATGGCTAACTTATCACTTTCAGCATTTTACATCGTGTTTAACAACACATCAACCCCAACTGTGAGATAAGCCACACATTACAGTATTTTGCTTATTGTTTGATATCTCCAAAAAGGATTTCAACAAATTACCAATACTATTTCCATTTGGGGTGGGGTTTTTATCACTGTATTATGGTAGACCTAGATTACTATTATTCTAGAACACCTTATGTTATATTTTGCAAAAGCAGCTATTATGCTTTGTTTACCTTTTCAGACAATGAGTGGTTTACATAGTGAAGGAAAACTGGTTGACGAAGGACATTTTTTGCATAGTCAAACTAGACTTATTGTTCCCACAGCTCTTACATTCTCCATTGGCTGTTTCCTTTCTTTAGCACAGACGTAAGTGTTTTGATTTGGCCACGGGCCTTCCCCCTCCAGAAAGCTGCAAACCCAAGCGGGATTCTGCGTCTTAAAAGGTTGGTGCATTACAGCACTCTTGCTGTCCATTAGCAACAATCATATGAAGGGCAGCTGCAGACGAAAAGCTGGTAGTGCTTGAGAGAAAAGCTTTAAGAGATTCACTTTCGCTAAATAATGCCACATTCTTGCTTTATTGAAATGTTCTTCTTTTTAAGAAGTTATCTCCTTCATTAATCATAATATTGCAAGTCACTTATTAGTAAAATGATGTTTATCAACTTGTAAACAAAAGTGGGGACACCCATACATTCTGGTAGCCCAACTGCATTCATATTTGCATAGTGATAGTAAAATAACTTATTTTTGGAATGTTTTGTCTGTAGTACAGCGAATATTGTTTAAATCTAATTCTAACAGTGCTTCTACTGCTTTTTAATTGAACATCTCAAATTTGTGAGAGTGGAGGGCTATTCAGTTCATTGCAATCTGCACTATGGCACTAAATCCTACACGCTAGACCTTTAAACTAAAGCAGTTAATAGTCTGCCAAAAACAAAAGAGACACCAGTCAGTTAAGCGCACCAAAATTCAACAGAGCCACAAAAAACATCCTCTGTGTGTGTGTGTGTGTGTGTGTGTGTGTGTGTGTGTGTGTGTGTGTGTGTGTGTGTGTGTGTGTGTGTGTGTGTGTGTGTGTGTGTGTGTGTGTGTGTGTGTGTGTGTGTGTGTGTGTGTGCGCGTGCATGTGTGCTCTTACCAGTGCTCCACTGCTGAGCAGGATCATGAAGATGATGAGGGTTTCAAACCAGTTGTGTTCTACAATCAGGTAGCAGGTCTTCCTCAGCCACCACCAGGGTTTTCCCCAGCCGTGAGTGATGGGAACATCACAGCACTTGTATTTGGCAATACACTCTGTGATACAAACAAAAACAAAACTGCTGATAAACACAGAAGAGAAGCATAAAACTACAAAGAACACATGATCATTTACCACAGAGTCAGATAATAAACAGCACCTACCTTCTGTCCAGCAGACCGCTGGATCAACATACTCCTCCACTACCTCCACCACTGCAACATCCTCCACATCAGGCTTGATGTCTATTGTGCTGCCCTCAGACGAACTGGTGTCATCCAGCTGGGACAAACAGAGGAGCAGAGACATCAGTTCAACCTCTGATTTTCTCTCTGAAGCTTACAGGCTCAGCAGTGAGATGCTGAAAGTGTGTGAACACGGCATAGTGCCAGGACAGCCATTACATTAATGCCCCTTGGGTTTATATGCAGGACATAATTTATTGCTAGAGGTAAACATGTTGTAGCCATGTAGTGGAGCTAGTTCTCCCTCTGCCACGCCTATTCTGCAGGGTTATTAATAGATTCAAAAGGAAAGCAGTTAAACTTGCCCAGTGATTGATTGTGCTGGTAATGATGGTCATTTTAATACATGCATAAATAGACATTCTTCAGTGATGAAGGAATCATTTAATTGAGATTAAATAATTAAACAAATGCGTTTCAAACAAAAGAGTCCGATTGAAAGACAAAATATATTTGTGATGAAAAGTACATTTTTTATACACAATTTATACCATGTGTATTTTTGGAGGCCTATTACTTTTTGAATAATGTACTTGAAAAAAAATGCTCTGAATATGAAAGCGGGAGAGTACTGTATGTTAAAAAGGACAGAAATGCAAAATTCTCATTTTAAGCCGTTAAACCCACAGCTTGATGAAGTACACCTGAACCAATAAATCATGTCATTCTATAACAATAGGTCAAGGTGAGTCAGGGCAAACTAGTCACACACCAGTATACCAGCAGCCTTATTTAAAAAAAAAATACCCACACATGCAAACACTCAATTCCCAAGAGGATGATACTGCACTTTATAATCTTAAATCGTCAGCAAAGGTCCGCATTCACACTCTTTTCTTCTCCCTCTCTTTTGTATTCCTTTTTACCTAACAGCCAGATGTATCCCTGCTCTCCTGATTGGCTGTTAGCAGCTCTGTCTGTGTCTACTCCCTGCTGTGTAGCTCGTGGCTGGCTGTGGTGCAGCGAAGGTTGTTGTGTGGTTGGTTGAGGGAGCCCAGTGGAATATGAACCTGGTGCATGTACGGTAGTGATGCTGCTGCATTATCTCCTCTCCTCCTACAACAAACCAGGTCAAGGTGACCAAGGCATCAGACTTCTCTACAAGCTTTACGTCTGGTTTTCCCTTCTCAAACATTCGTGTTAAATAGTAGACTAGACAGTGTCTTACGGTGCGTCTACACAGCAGCGTTAAAAAAATCTTGAAACGCTTCTGCCCATTCACTTTGAATGGGGTGACGTCACTTTCCCTTACTTTTCGCCGAAATGCATTGTGGGCAGGCGAGCGGAGATTTTCAGGATTTTCAGGATTCAAAGTTGAACAATGTTCAACTTTTGAGGCTGAGGTGGAAGCGTCAGCCAATCAAATCCCGTGTACGCAAATCTGACAGTTCAAGCTCTAGCCAATCAAACGGCGTGTATGCTGGGAGAGCCAGACCGCAGGTCATTTCCTCATATTCCAAAAAATGGAGGAGAGATTAGCGGTAGCGAATCAATCACCCGGTGCTTTATGACCAGACCTACCGGGATATAAACCGGAGGAGCCAGGCATGGAGGGAGGTGGCAGAGACAGTGGTAGGTTTTCGCCTGTTTTGGGGAGTTTATATCCAGTTTACTTCGGGCTTTTTTGCTTCGTATGTCGCGGGCGGGAGATTCATGTGATTGGTTGTTCGTGCCTTGCTCGCAAAAGATCCGATACGCCCACCTCCAAGATTTTTTTAACGCTGCTGTGTAGACGTACCGTTACTGTCGTCTCGTCAGGATTTCCTTTGTGTCTGTCTGTCTGCAGGGTCAGCATGTAGGCTCAGTGTTACAGCTCTCATGTCTAAATGGATGTTCTGAAATGTCAAGTGAACTAAATGTCTTCAGTGTGGCAGCTCAGACCAGCTCTGCTTAATGGATCAAAAGATGCTTCATGGGCACAAACCCAAACAAACACACACATATGCACACGTGACTTATTACAGCACGTTAGGTTACATGAAGTCACCTTTTTGTTAAAAAAGAATGTAGAAGCTTTGGGAATATTTTATGACAGCTATCGTTTATCTCGGAATTGGCCACAAATCATAGTTTTCCTCTTTTAAGGAACTAACTGACCAAACTATCATCAAACTTTAAAGCAAGGACATCAACACTGCCATATCTCTGCTCACATCTTTCCTTCATTCTCACACTCATACCAGTCCTTCATACTCACATCTTTACTGTTCTCCACCTCAGATTCACTGCTGAAATCTTCCGTGTTAAGGTTTTCAAAGTCCGACTCGCCAACAGCAATAGGAACACAGACAGTGAGGTTGGGATTGTGGATGAAGGACATGTAGTCTTCGTCTATCATATACTTTCCCACACTGCTCCCAATGCCACTGGTGGTGCCATTGCCATTTTTAGCATAGTCCAGTTCACGGTTGATGTCCACAGTGTGATTTGCAATGCAGTTGAGCTTCTTTTCGTACATCTCATCCAGAGGCTTCTGTTCATCTTCTTCAGGCTGCAAGAAAGAAGAACAAATATAAAAGGTTACTAAAATGAATTTCGTCATAGAACTAAAACTAAAAAACCCTTTCATATAAAGACAGATATAACTCAAGAGTATTAAATAACCAAGAATTGCTCATGCATTTAGATGATTAATCATATGGTACCTTCTTGAGCACTGATGCTACCAATATCGCCATGTGAACCTTGAACCAGGCAATCCCTATCTTAATGCGGGCCATAGCGAGCTGGAGGTTGTTGGGCTCCCCGTCGTCATCTGTTGCAGCGAGGTTGTCGGCACTGAACGAGCTCAGCAGCAAGGCCAGGAACAGGTTCAGCACCTCAGAAACAGACACCACAAAAGCTGGAACCCATGCACTCACAGTAAATGGTTCACAACTGGGAAACTACAGCGAGCTACTATCAACCACAAGCATCTAGACTATGATATTATTGTCTTTTCTTACCACCAGGTTACCGATGACCATGACCATCATGAAGACGGTGAGGCACATGGTCTGTCCTGCCACCTCCATACAGTCCCACATGGTCTCAATCCACTCCCCACACAACACTCTGAACACAATGAGGAAGGAGTGGAAGAAGTCGTGCATGTGCCAGCGAGGCAGCACACAGGTCACGTTGATCTTACACACACAGTCCTTGTAGCTTTTGCCAAACAGCTGCATGCCCACCACGGCAAAGATGAAGACGATGATGGCCAGCACCAGGGTCAGATTACCCAGAGCTCCTACTGAGTTGCCAATGATCTTGATCAGCATGTTGAGGGTGGGCCACGATTTGGCCAGTTTGAATACTCTCAACTACAAAAGAGATAGGACACGGGATAATGAAACAGTTATACATGTTATGACAATGATGGAAAAGAGGTTGGATTTGGCGTGTCTACAGTATACTGCGTTAGAAATAGGGATTCATCAGTCATACATCGGCATTGGCACATTGGCAAATAAGGTGAAATAATTACAATTATGCATTGTTATGAGTAGAGTATAACGCATATTAATTACGTGCCATAATACATTATAGAAATATAAATCATATAAAGTCTTATCAAAGTTCCTTCAAGGCTTTACCTCAGCCTTTATTCGAAGCTATAAAGAACAAAAGTTGATAATAATATATAGGATAAGACAAATCAGCATTATGCAAAGTATAAAAAGTATTTCTATTTTTATGATAAACATTTTCGGCCTATCCATGAGGGCCAGAAAAGATAAACAGATGGCGTTCCTCCTCTCTTCCGCTTACCAATCGGAATGACCTGAGCACTGACAGACCCTCCACATCAGCCAGTCCCAGCTCAACTAAACTCAGAGTCACGATGAAGCCGTCAAAGCAGTTCCAGCCTCCTTGGAAGTAGTAATAGGGATCCATGGCAACCAGCTTGGCAAACATCTCTCCAGCAAAGATGCCTGTGAAAACCTGTGGACCCACACGGGATATTAGATACGGTTTATAATCTTTTTCTTATTAAAAAAAAAAAAAAAGAACATCACAGATACATTTGGGATTGAGTTTCATGGAATGTATTTCATGGTGAAACAGAATAATAAGGGTTAGCACAGTGAGAGGTGAATCTCAAGTGTTAACCAATGGGATGTCAGTAGGAATAATGATTGCTTGATGTTGTGTTTTGCTACCCCTACTGTACTAGTGCTACATCAAACTAATATTGAAGCTACCCTGCTTTCCGGAAATTGGCAGTAGCACATACAAATAACTGCAGTTTTTTTTAATAACAAAATGGAATAAAAAGAAAAATAATACGTTTTAATAATAATTCCATTACATCACAAATGGAAAACAAAATAAACAGCAGCATTTTAAAATATTTTTTTCATTCTACAGGACTTGAGGCAAAAAACCCGACTTGCTTACATTGCATTTATTTGATGTAGTGCTGATTAAAAATTGATTGGGATTATCTTTGAGTGAGGACTTCTCTGACACGGCAAGGTCATAGAGCAGTGGCACGTGTTGTAGCATAACCTGTATGGAGCTGTAGTATTTTAGCCTGTCCTATATCTTCCCCCCAAAGAGTTTATCATGTGCCCTATTAGTGCTGCAGAAAACACCCAATGATTCATACTGCACCATGCATCAAGCTGATTCCCCTGACTTAAGTTCCTGTTACACCCCTGACAGCATGCCAATCCCTATGACCTAATTTCCTGTCTTTTGTACTGGCACTGTGCCAATACCGTTGCCCTCAGACAGCTGTGCAAGGGTGATACCTGACATCAAGGGCACTGACAAATCAAAATGTCTGCTGCACATTTGGTTATTATGCCTCACACTATGACTGCTAGTTTACGTGTGTAAGAGTGCGAGAGAGAGGGAGGGAGAGAGAGAGAGAGAGAGAGAGAGCAAGAGAGAGAGACAGAGAGAGCGAGAGAGAGAGAGAGCAAGAGAGAGAGAGCGAGAGAGCGAGAGAGAGAGAGCGAGAGAGAGAGAGAGAGAGCGAGAGAGAGAGAGAGAGAGAGAGAGAGAGATAGAGAGAGAGGCTATAGCACGAGGAGAGAACAGAGAGATCGTCGAGAGAGAGAGAGCAGAAGAGAGATCGAGCGAGGGGAGAGCGAGAGAGAGATGAGAGAGAGCGAAGAGAGAGACAGAGGAGCGCTAGAGAGAGAGAGAGAGAGAGAGAGATCTAGATACGAGAGAGAGAGAGAGAGAGAGAGAGAGAGCGAGAGAGAGAGAGCGATGCTTAGAGTTGAGTAAGCAGGATTCAACGGAAGTAGGAGAGTGACCTGAGTGGGGGTGAGGAGAGTTTGGGGAGCAGGCTGGCTGGCTACATTAAAAAGGTACTAAATCTTTAATGAGACCCCATCACGGTCCTATATACACTATCCTTGTGTGTATTCTTAAGTGCACATATACAAAATGATGCACTGATGTATCGGTTTGAGGTTAGGGCAGGTAGGTGAAAAACCTGCAGTGCTGCTGTAGCTCCTGAGACAGATAATCAGAAGCCTGCAGGATGGGTGGATGTATGGATTACAAAAAGAAATCAATTTTTCATGCTACAAGATGTTTAGGATTTGGTTGATCTTCAAACAAAACTGCGCTGATAATTGTCAAAGCATAAAATAAGTTGCTTCTTAAATGTGTTTAGAGGTTGTAGACGATAAAGAATATTCCATTTGAATTGAGGGAAATCAAAATGTTTACAAACACAAGGGTAAGGATTATTATGAAGAGTAGATGTACACCTTTTAAAGGGGTTAACTTGCAGAAAGGATGTGACAATAAATTAAGAGTATTCATTTCACAAAAACGTATAAAGATGATTATTATTTTATGTGAAACATTTGGATATAAAATCTGTATTTGTTTTGTAAACCTAGTAGTGAAAGGGTGGACTACTGTCAATAAGCACCCAAATAAATTACATTTACTGCTTATTCATAAA
The DNA here is from genome assembly GCF_902827165.1 of Trematomus bernacchii. Taxonomy (NCBI): domain Eukaryota; kingdom Metazoa; phylum Chordata; class Actinopteri; order Perciformes; family Nototheniidae; genus Trematomus; species Trematomus bernacchii. The sequence goes on along the minus strand of NW_022987698.1, from coordinate 5,879,797 downwards.
CCACTAATACTATAACTAGTACTTATTTTACTACAACTACTACTTAAAAGCTACAAAGACAAAGAAAAAGAACTGAAGTTTCTCACCAGGTTACCAACAGCCAGGACACCCTCAAACTGGGGGGTCATGGGGTAGTGCTCCATGGCCATGAAAAGGGTGTTGAGGACAATACAGATGGTGATGGCCAGGTCAACAAATGGATCCATGACAATCAAGTAGACTATGTGTTTGATCTTCAGCCACATAGGAAAGCACTCCCAGATCAGAAAGACGTTGGCAAACTTGTACCAACAGGGAGGACATTTCCTCTGAGACTCCTCCAGCTCTGCAAGAGGAGAGGAAGAAGAAAGATATCCAAAAAGAGTGAGAAAAACAAAACAGTTAGGAGGGAGTCCCTGAAGAAACACAAGCTAAATATTATATGTGTATTGTGTCCACTAAAAACCTCCTTGTGTGTGACAGAAAACATGTGTATCTGGATGCGTCTTGTCTGAATCAGGTAAATATCCATTTGAAGTGTAATTGCAAACAGTGTCTCGAGCAACATTCAATCCACAGCTCAAATTGTGATCATATAGTCAAGGTAAAATCAAAAGGCAATTCCCAGAGCTTGCACATTTTTGATTGTAGATTGTATTGTGGTTCAAAGTCCGAAAGGCAAAGAAGAAACAAGTGTGCTGCCTGTACCCTCTAGAAGTGTGTTGGTGACAACGCTCATCTGACTGTTGGCACGGTCCTTTCCTTTGAAGGAGGAGTTGAGCTGATCCACAGATACCATGAGAGAGCCAGAGTGCTTCTTCTTAATCTCCACATCAGTAGTCTGTACTCAGAGAAAGACACAATGTCAGTCAGAGCTAGCACTCAAATGAATGCATTCCCAAGAAAATCACATATTAAAACTCATGCTTTTAAGTTATCTAAACGATGAATGATGCCATATGTGAAAAACCTAATGCGATGAATGCAGCTCTTCATTCCAGATTTATAAATCTTTTTTACAATGTACTGTATGAGTCGGTAAAATTAACAGATTCTTTCAATTTAGGCATTTTATGCAACATATCATACAACACATTTCAAAGTCATACTGTCAATTCTCAAATAGCTGCCCTGATTCACCACAACTGAGGAGAGGATTAGGACTTACTATTACATACCATTATTTAAGATAGGACTTTATATGTTGTCTCCCCTGTTTTCCTATTTATTGCAGTTTAGTAAGTGATCAATATTAAAAATACTGGCTTTTATTTGAGAATTTACGGCACAGTTTCTAAACCTTTTATTGTTTACTGTACAGAACATATCTATGACCCCTAAGTAAATACATTAAACTGCATGCAATGACATGCATGTCAAGAACAGAGGGGAATTCAAGATGTCATTTGATGCTACATCATGCTACATTTTAAGAAAGATAAAACTGTAAAAGCAGGTAGATTGGTTCAATTTAAAAGAGGGTTCTCTCATGCTAGCTAGAATGAGGAAGAATATTGTTATCGTTTCCGATTTCTTCTTGCACCATCGTGGCTCAGGAGCAGAAGGTAAATGTGAAAGAAAAAGACAGAAAGAAATAGAGGGGTATATAAAAGCAGCGAGGAAAAACAGTGTAGGCCTGGATGTGTAAAGCCCCATCGAATAAAAAAAGTAGAAGCAGGCAGTGTTTTTTATCTTGTAAGATGTTTTGATCTTTTTTTTTTTATGAATGACAATGACTGTATACATAAGATGCAGACAGAACAGTTAGGAGAACTAAAGAGGGCTGATATTAAAGTGCATTATTGTTAGATTTATCAATCATCATGATGCTGGTAAGGCAGGGAGTTTGTAGATATTGTTGGTTAGTGCCTTTAAGAACTGTTAAATAAAGTAGCAGTAGAAAAGGGAAATTAGAATTAAAGATGAAATAATAGAGAATTTAAATATTCAAGGGAGTAAAAAATGGATGTACTGAATTTAGGAAAAAGAGGATCAAGAGCCAAGGGGGGAGAGGTTGTGAAGCTGCAGAGACCGGGGCCACCACCATCATGCCTAAACTGTATAGGTGTCCCATGGACGTCCTTACACTGTCATCAGTGGCTGCCTTATCTATTTTCACCTCAGGCAGAAGCCGTCTGCCGGGCCCAGGGCCGATGAGAGACACCACGCCATTGCAGTCCACTGTGCTGTTCCTCTTCCCTCCAGATTGGGGTGCCAGCGGGTGGATGCGGGAGGAGCCTTGGCTGTAGCCACTGTAGCTGTTGCGGCGGTAAGGGATGAACAGGGAGCCTCGGCGTTCTTCGCTCTCCTCTACCGTACTGTGCTCGTCGTCTGCAAACTCGTTCTCTGAGCCCATGTCCTTGGAACGGCCTTTGAAGCTGAAGATGCTGCTTCGGCTGTTGTGGCGTGACATGAAGGGAGAGCCCGGGATGCTCAGTAGTGACTGAAGAGGGAGAAACAGATTCAGAGAGGGGGAGAACGGAAGAGTTAACAGCAGGAGTCGGTCAATGTGTGAATAAAACGGGCAGACAAGGTGAAGAGGGCAAGTGGGGCACAGAATGAACCATAGAACAAAGAGAAAATATATACAATGAAGGATAAAGGCACCACAAACAGATTATTGGCTATAGTGTTACATATGAATAAAAAGGGTATCACAGGAGCTTTTTGTACGCAACATACATTTTTTACAAAACAATGATAAAGAAGAATAAAAAACGTCTGTCATAATCATGTCCAATCAGACTGCATCTTTACATTAAAAATAAAGAAGAATAAAAAACGTCTGTCATAATCATGTCCAATCAGACTGCATCTTTACATTAAAAATAAAGAAGAATAAAAAAAAAACAGAATCCAGACATTTTATAGTTATGGGACAATATCTAGAACATAACCATATACATTATCGGACCACATACATTATCTATAAGACAATACATTGAGATTGCTTTTTCCTCCATTAAAAAGGTGCAATCTGCTCTGAAGAAATAGAGGGCAGTATTTCACCTCTACTATAAGGCTTTCCAATAATCCTTGTATTGTAAACGTAAAGTATCTACACACCTAATGACGTAAGGTCATATTTTCAATCAAGATAATAAAGAAAACGCTGCTTGAATATGTTAAATATGGTTTTATTCAATAAGTTGTCCAGCAGAGCACACGGTCAGAGTATCCAAACAAACTACTGAAGTTACCACTCAAATATCTCAAGGACCACAGGAGTAGAGCGAGTCCAAAGACCAAAGGGTGGCCAAAAACGTACATTGACTGGCAGACGGTGGCTAGGGGAGAAGGTGGTCCAACAAGCAGAGTAAAGGCTGGTAAAAGTGGCTACCCAAAGTAGAGCCTGACCTCCAGCGTCAACAACAGGGAAGCTTCTCCAAGTCCAGTTTGAATGAAACATCATGTGGTGTTGTCAAGATGGAAAAATGCTGGATAGAAAGCTGACCCGGTCTGAGCTATGAAAGGTTGACCTCCAACGGATCAATTGTCCAGGAAATGTATAATCAATGAAACATCCACACATGGAGCAAAGCAGAGTCACCAGTATGTCCACTGTGAATAGAAAGGTGAAGCCGGGAACACATCTAAAGCTGCTGCTCCCTGGCAGAAGGATGACACCACTGGCATCATGACCACCATGGGTTCTAAGGTTATTGCCAAAGCCATCATCAAAGCTGAGAAACAGCAACATCTGCCAAGAAGGATTCCTCAACTGGAAGCTGTTTATAGACCTCGATTTGGAGTTGGGTATTGAACTTAAGGATACCTAACCCTCCTGGAGAGACCGCTGATGTTCCTGCACATTGTGATCACTATGACACCATATTTTTTCTCTGGTCTAATTGATCAAAAAAAATCATCTTGCTTGAGCAGGTGATCCCTTGGGCAAAGTGATTCCATGAGGCCTTTGAGAGGACCTCTCAGAGAACTCGTAAAGTATGAGTAAATGGTCAGCAACTGCATGTAAAGTGGCCAGAGAGCAAGGTCTTCCTTTTGAAGATGGATTACGACACACTTATCATCAATAGAGGGAGGCAATGAATAGCGATCAGCTTCAACCCTGGAGCAGCAGAAAGAGCCTCAAGATGTCTTGGGTCAATACAGGAGATCTGTGGGGAGGATGTTGCTGACTTGCCTTCTGGGCCTAAATTGAGGATGATCTACCTCAAATGTGTCACATGGGGAAGGTATGGTTGAAAGACTAGAAAGACCAATGAATTCCTGTAACAGCTACGTTAAAAAGCACCCTGTATTTACTATACAGTTCTTCTCACTAACTTTACCTGGTTCATAATGGATGTCTTCCTCCCGAGCCGGCTTCCAGGGAAACGAATGGTGCTTTTCTTGCTTCCATCGTCTGACTCAGACTTAACAACCTTCTCGCTGTCTCCTTTCTCTTTATCCTGCTCTTTCTGACGCCATTTCTTCTTGCGATTGCGACGTTCTTTTGCACTCTTGGAGCTGAGCTTGGAAACCTCAGAGGAGCTGCGGGACAAGTGCCCTCCTCCTTCATCCTCTAACGCAGCTTCTGAAACTGTTCCTGCAGATGTCGCCATGGCAGCGGCCTGAGAAAAAGAAAAGACATGTGATAACCATGAACAAATAAAAACCAGAAAGAAATTGTATGTGTGAGTGTGAGAGAGAAGCAGACCAACCTGTGTTTCCTCTTGCTGCCTCTTGAGCTGTTCCAGCATGGCCTTGAATTCAGCCTCTTTCTGCTCCGCCTCCTCCATAGTAGCTTGGTTCTGCTCCTCATAAGCCATGGCCACCACAGCCAAGATGAGATTCACCAGATAGAAGGAACCCACAAAGATGACCAGCACGAAGAAGATCATGTAGGTCTTTCCTGCAGCTCGCAGAGTCTGACAGAAACACAGATACCAAGCAATAAGAACAAATCTGAGATTTAGAGTGATTATAGAGGAAACTTTACAAATTGTCCTAAATGTTGTGTCAGCATTGCTGGTGCTTCTATATCCGGTTCGTGACTTTTTCCAGGAAAATCTCCAGACAGAAAGAAGCCTTAGAGTGCAGGAGTTCCCAGTTTTAAATACACACACACACACACACATCGACTGGCCTATTTGCCAAATGAAGCAAATCTGTTACGGCTGTGCTGGTGCAGATCTGGAGAAGGAGGAAAGAAATGCTAGTGCATTGTCATGGTAGTGCAGTTTAACATCAAAGAAAGATCTATTGTATATTTTGTACATACATACAAACAGAAGAGAGAAGATTAACAAAAGGCAGAGATGATCGTGTTGTAATACTGGTTCAGTGGACTCAAGGTGGCAGAGAGCATGACTCTCCTAAAGATCATTTCAACAAACAATGAGTTCACTTTAGTTCATTGCTTCTTAAAAAATGCAAATAACAGTTTTTGTTGTAAATGAATTGATGGAGGAGAACTGCTGCACCGGTGGCTGATTATTTCAGTGGTTAGAACAATGATTTTTATAAATGTATTTTTATGATAAAATGAGGACACAATCATTAGTACTACTAAGGGGTTGTTTAACATCTCTGGCTATGAGTAGGCTTATATATAGAGATCTTTAAAACAGGTGCAGGAACGGTCAGAGACTTCATCCATGGGCCACTGTGACAAAATCCGAAGTCCTGCTTTTTGCAGAGTCTAGACAAATATGTGTCAATTTGAAGCCAAGAAGAAGAGAGTTGCTTTACCAGCATGTAGAGATTTTCCCAGAAGTCTTGGGTCATGAGGCGAAAGAGGGTGAGGAAAGCCCATCCAAAGCTGTCAAAGCTGGTGTAACCATAGTTGGGGTTCCTTCCAGCTTTCATACAGACAAAGCCTTCTGGACATCGTCTGAAAGGAAAAAGAACGACAAAAACAAACGTATCTAAATGCTGGGGTGCAATCTGAGCATTTCCTGACTCTCTGAGGTGTTTGTACCCTTTGTTGATTGCTTTTCTTACTTGTATTGCTTTAGGCTTAATGAGCATTAGGTGAACTTGTTTGGCAAGGGCTTGAATGTAAAAGAGGTTCATTTATATGTAAAAGTTCCACACTTTAACAAAGGCCACTTCAGTATCAACACAGTTGGCATTACCGATACAGGCACCACTGGCAGTCTGAGATACAACAGAACAGGACAATTAAAATGGGCCTAAAAAATACTACGGATAAGATTGTTTTGTTGTTGTTTGATTGTGTATGCATGTTTACATGTACACTGTTAGGAGTATGATAGTGATATGATTTACCTTCATATTTCACGATCCAAGCAAGTCTTTGTCATGAATCATAGATAAATGTCAGCTTAGACTAAATAGTATGTGTATGAGTGTGCTTGTACTCATATTCTTTTTTGCGAACTGTGAAAGTATTTTGTTTCTAGCTTTTTTTGCATCAGTATCAACAAAATGCTATTCTTTCTTATGTACTAAGTTTGCAAAGACCAATGCGGCCTACGGATCCATCAGGCCGCATTGAGAGGTTGCCGTGGGTTACATCATTGATGATTTGTCCAACAACAGAACGATTGGACACACCTGCTGAAAACATTAAATAAAAGTTAAAGTATGATGTAAGTGAGTGAAGCACTGACTTACCCTGAGTCAGAACTATTTCCACATAATAGAGCATCAAGCTGATTAGGAAGGAAGTAGAAATTTCCTGTAAGAAAACAAAAAGAAGACAGTCATTTGTATTAGCCGATAAAGCCGATAAAGTGTCACCATCTGTTGTTTTTTGTATCACCAAGTTGTAACTTGGTGATACAAAAAAAACATCTGTCAATTAAATTTAAAAGGGTTTAATGAGAAAATAATCACCAGGACGCACACACCCTCTGTTTCGTCCGATATATGTTATCATGTGCAACTAGTCCAATTAAGCATCATGATAATCACTCACTGTCATTCATGATGTACTCGTCCCAGTCAAAGCCCCTGCTCCCATTTGCCAGGTAGCGCTCAGTCATGTTGATTGGCCAGATCACACACTTCTGCCGCAGGTTCCCCATAAAGAGCTGCAGTCCAATCAGAGCAAAGACGCTGAGACAGAAGACGGTCAGGATCATCACATCCGACAGCTTCTTCACAGACTGGATCAGAGCACCCACAATGGTCTTCAGGCCTGTCAATTAATATACAGTAAACACACAAACGCACACACACACACACACACACAAAGTGCACAAACAGGAGAACAGACAAACTCTCACACACACACACACACACACACACACACACACGCACACACACACACACACGCGCACACACACACACACACACACGCACGCACACACACACACACACATTCATAAGCAAACACACGCACATACACACAAATAGACACATATAAAAAGAATTGCAATATTTGGCTCTGCACAAGTGCACAAGCTGAGCATGTTTTTATAGCTGCAATTCAGAGCTGACTCGAGTCAAACACGGAAAAAAGTTAAGTTAGGTAAAGTATATATTTAATCCTGTATTTAACCCTGTGCTGGGCAGCCTCTTACATAAATCTAAACTTGGCAGGCATTGGAATTATTTTGAAAGCACCTACACCCACACTGTAAAGCCTCAACACAGAGATGGACTCAGTGTGTCATGTGCATTTCTTTATATTGGAGTATAAAACAAGTGTTTTTAACAACAATGCTTGTTCAGTTTATATGATAATCTGAAGTTCAGGCTGCTCTTTCTTATTAATTAATTAGCCATTGTGTGGTGTGTGGTTATTTACTTGACATTTGTTTTAAGCATACAGAGACTGCACATGAACAGTAGGTCAAAGTCATCAGAATTGGCAAAAATGCGCTCTTTTTGACTTTAACTACATGAAACAGATCTGGTTGAATTTGCTGCTATGCAAAATAGAAAATATATATCTTTATAACATTTTTAATGTTGAAGTAACCACAATTTGTGCGTTTGAATGCAGTATGTTGAGCCTATAGGTTTATTTTTATTTTGTATCTGTTGACAGTGGTTTTGTTTGCTATTGTTGGCAGGCCACTGTCAATCTATTGACGTTCTATGATTATCATCTAATATAGAATTAGGACCTAATAGATTTGGACGATAAAGAAGCTCGCACCATAACTGAAGTGTAACATAAATAAGTAGCATGAGGGAAAAATACTGTGCATATATTCTGTGTTAGAAAAATGCTACAAAAGGTTATCCAAATCTAACTGGTATCCTCTTATCACTGAGAAGTAGTGCATATTACTGTATATTAGTTCTGCTGCTGTCTCTTTCAAATGTAAACTTTGGATTGTGAGATTTTATGGCTATCAAAACTAGATACTTCTAGAAACATTCAATAAAATCAAAGACATGACTATTTAGTATATAATAACAGCACAGTGATTTGAGTAGGATAGAGCATCCAAGTTGAACCACAGATATAAAGATCACATTCAGTTGTTTTCATTAAACACATAACATCACAACAAATACTGCAGCTGTCCGGGGTGTTTCCATCAGAGAGACACCATGTTTTTTCCCACTTTTACAGTAAACAGCCCATGTAAGAAAATAAATTATTATTTAGAAAAGCTGTCTGAAGGATTTCCCACTGAGGAAGAACAGGCAGCACCAGAACTTGATTTAGGATCCATCTGGAGAAGAGAAATTGTTTCAATGGATGACTATCTCCCTTCACTCTTTGTGTCAATGGAAACATTCCTGACAAGCTGCAGTTTTGTATAATACTGCATTCAACAAATCAACTGAACGCAGCAGGACGACAAACTGCAAACAGCCCACAGAACCAGGCTAAGTCAAGGAAGCAGGAAGTGAAGAGGAGAAAGAAAGGACAGGCGAGGAAGAGTTGGGTGTTCAGGGGGGTGGGGGCAATGAGAGGTGGCATGCAGGTCATTTAAACGCCAAGGCTGAAGGAATTGGTGTCAGCATCACCTGTCTGTATACCGTGATGGTGACCTTGCCTTAACTGAAGAACCGTTCCCATCCCAAGAACCTCTTTCTCCCACTCCTGCAGCGCGGGCGAGCCCCCAGGCTGCTTTAGCCCAGAGCCAGCTGAGCGCTATATGCTGGAGGCTGAGCTTATTGTACAGTACTCTGTGTGTGTGTGTGTGTGTGTGTGTGTGTGTGTGTGTGTGTGTGTGTGTGTGTGTGTGTGTGTGTGTGTGTGTGTGTGTGTGTGTGTGTGTGTGTGTGTGTGTGTGTGTGTGTGCAGTATATGTGCATATGTGTATATCTGCTAAAGTACAGTAACTCCATAGTGTAATTGATATCATATACAAAACAAATTAATGTGAGGTACTGTGTGTTCCCTAGGGAAGACACTAGTATTGATACCGACTGAATTTTTGCTTATTTGTGATCTTTATTTATTATTTATGTTTCACTCCCAGGATGGACAAAGATCTTCAAAAATAATCTAAAACCTGAATTAAATAACTCGTACAACTAAAAGATAACAAAATCCAAAAGAAAAGCCCCTTAAAGCCAAACTTGTAAAAGCATGTGTCTCAAAGCTTCATGCAGCGTTGATGTGTTATCAAATTAGGCTTGGCAGTCTTAGGGAATCAAATAGTCTTTAGGAACAAAAAGGCACTGTCATAGATTATAGGAATTTGGATCGATGTATGAAATAAAACTGAACACAAACCAGATGTGCAAAGAGGTAACAGATTTAAATAAACATTTATTTGTATTATATTGTTTATATAAGGCCTCATTATAACATCTTGAAAGTCAACTGCTTATAAACAATATTTGTTTACCTCTTACTCTATACTATCACATGGTTTTGGACAATGTTTTCTATTTCCCTTGGGGTATAATTGCCCATATATAACTGTTGCTAGCATGATGTGCTGCACATTAGCTCAGCTGTCCATATGGGACATGCGAGCCCAGAAGACTGCCAGTAGACTGCTAAGCCTATCAAAAATGTATTGCTACCATTTTTGATTTTCATAAAAAAAAGTAAAACAAAAGAAATGAAGAAATTCTAAAACATCCTTCTTCTTTTTTTAAAGAAAAAAATCAAAATAAAATAAATAAAGACGGGTAAGAGATATGTAAGCTCAGCCTTAGTGTTTAAATGGGAGTCTCACCTGGAATGACAGAAATTGTTTTCAATGCTCGGAGAACCCTGAACGTTCTCAGCGCCGAGACATTCCCAAGGTCCACAAACTCTGTTATATATCTGTAACAAGGTAGGATGACACACAGAACAGAACCCCATGACACACAACACACACGATAACAACACACACACACACACGCGCATGTACGCGCAAGAGCACGACACCAGCACCACCATCGAGGACCAGGAGGGGACACCACGGTGAGAGAGAGAACGCCTGTCCGACCAGAGGGAAGAGAACGAAGGAGGAAGAGGAGAGGGACTGGAACAAAACCACACCTAACATCAACCCCGTGACTCGCCCCCCCCGCAAACACAAACACCTGGACTGTCTTACCTGGGATAACTGAAATTGTTTTCAAAGCCCTCAGAACCCTGAACGTACGCAGAGCTGACACATTGCCTAGGTTTACAAACTCTGTTATATACCTGCAAGGTGGATCAGATACAATTATTCAGCAGCTATCCCAAACTGAGGAAAGAAATGATATATGGTTACATAATATTGTTATATAGCAATGTGGTGTGACGGACTGATGTGGACTGGAGGTGCTGTGGGCGACTGTCTTTAGAATTGGTTTTGAATTATTTAGCAGATGTCGACTTATATACCAGCAGAAATCATGAAGAAAAAAAAGATGTAACACTCAATGTCCAGTGAACCTAACATCACTTTAAATAATGAATATGATACGTTTTGTAAGACCCAAAGACTCATTTAGAGTACAATTTGGGTCACTATAGCTTTGCAACTCGTGGCTAATCTATATCTTTACAATATTTGGAGCTGATGATTTTATTAATAACAATATTGAGCAATTGAGTTGTGCGAACTGTAACACATATAACATTTATAAAGGTTTCCTAAAGCTGACAAAATGGTGCTCGCCCTGTGCTGTTGAGTTAAAAGCTTAGACACATCACATTGTGGACTTCTTGCAGTAATGGCTAAATGTGTTGAATAAAATGTGTTCACACCAATTCTTTCTTGTTCCTCCACAGTTGCCCACAGCAGCTTTTTGATTTGGAATACGGTCTTTGTCCATGTTTAATTATAAAACAACAACTACCAATTTCATTATTTTGAAAACCACTCCAACAGACTGCCATACCTGCAGTTTGTTGTTAAAAGATGAAATGTTTGATAGACATACATAATGAAACCCACAAACTGATGGAGACATTTGACTTGTTTCAATGTCTTATACGACACAACAGGGAGTCAGCAAAAACAATGTTACATAGTTAAACTGGTGATTGATTAGCTAGATAGAAAGTTCTATTGCTTTTGATATTTAGCTGCTGTTATCTTGTAACTAAAACTTCTAAATAAATCTGTCTCACGATTTTCTTCTATCTGTAAAATGCAAAAATGTTATTATTTCATCAGTCATGTTGAAAATCCAAATGTATTTAATAATTGAACGCGTTATTGTTAATATTTACGAGGAAAAATACTTACGCCATTGAGATGACCATGAAATCCAGCCAGTTCCATGGGTCTCGGAGAAAGGTGAACCCATCTATAGCGAATCCTCGGGCGACCATTTTTGTGAGTGACTCAAACGTATAAATACCTGTGAAGGTATACCTTGAGAACAAAGAGAGAAGAGAGTAAAATGGCGACAGACACATTAAATGAGGATATGATTGCTGAGGAAAAGTATGGAGGTGTACTCACTCTACTTGTTTGGACCACTCCGGTGGGTCACTAAATGTCATGAATATACAGTTGGTCAAAATCGTACACATGATGATCATGCTGAATAACGTGAGAGGACAGAAGTTAAGGAAACATTGAACAATGCTACCCATTACACCCCATACATGTTAATACACCACCTACTACAATCTTAAGAAAGAGGGAGGAGCAGGGGGAAGAGAGATTTAGATCTTACGATGCATTAGGTTTCCTTACTCTTTACCGAAGACTTGTGGCAGAATTATAATCAAGACACATGTTTAAAACACTGAAACATCTATTTTCATTCACAGAAAAACATAGAAATTAATCACTTGAAAGGATATGAGTGTATCAAAATCTTAATAGCTATTCGCCTAAGTAGATTGAAAGGGGTTAGGATGTACATGGAGGACGTGGCACTGAAGCGGAAGAGTGTTTTCCCACTGTTGAAGACTATAAATGTCTGTGGAGAGAGGGAGAAAAAGACAAGGACAAAGAAAGTTAGTACATTTAGGCTATCATTGATTATATGGCTCATACTATTCAGGACACAGGATCCGCTAGTCTTTGCATCTTATTTTAGGAAGAGATGAATGTAGCTTGACTGAGCAGCTGGTGTGAGTCCTGAGCTCACCTCTGAGTCATGGGGCGCTCTAACTGATTCTCACAGTGCAGGTAATACTGTATATCATCAGAACATAGCATTTTGAGGAGAGTGCTCACTGTGTTGTCGCTTAACCCATTTTGGAATCTATACATTGAGAAAACAGTGAGCAGAGTACTTCAGATTGTAACGGCCTTCTATCGTACAAAACACACATCATAATAACAGTTAAAACATATAAAAGGTATAGAAAAGGGCACATAGTCAGTGGGACAAGGACACAGGGCTGTGCTTTACTCTGCTGACACCACTCCTTCTGTGTCCAGTCACCCGAGAGCCAGCAGTATAGCTTTCATAACAGTCCCTCATACTAAGTCAGTTGTAATCGGTAATCCTTGTTGCCTCTTTGGTTCCTGAATATTGACAATTCCTCCCATTTTTCTTCAAACTGTGATTCTTGCAGTCTCAGTCAATGTGTCAGTTTTTTCTTTATATGGATTTCCTCTACGATCTCTTTCCATTTTTCCTAAGTAGTAGGTTCCATCTTACACCATTTTCTATTGATAGCTTTTTCCACAGCTATTAACAATATTTTTTGACATGATATCTATCCCTAATTTTAAAATGTTATTCCATAAAAAAGACCCCTTCAATTCAAAGGCACATCATATCCAAGTCTCTTTTTCAAAACGTTGGGTATGAATTTCCAGCACTTCATAATTTTTGGGAATTTCCAAATGTATATAAGAGAACCTTTGTCCAGGTGGCATCAGTCTCTGTCCTGAATATCTTTCCACCATGACATTAGCTCTGCAAGCAGCAGACAGACGCATGGGAAGTTCTCCCCTCTTTGTGGCCAAATGGCTCTCTTCGCCCCAAGTTTAAAGCTCTTACTGGAAGAGAACCGCAAATGCTGTCATCGATCAGCAGCAGATCTGCTGACTCGAGGCTCTCAGCAACCACTCCCCACCCATAAACAGCACTGGGCCGAGTGGGGCTGTGCTCTTGGGTGAGGCTGCATTGTCTGTTTGTTTGTGCAGATATTTGGACAAAGAAAATGTGGGGTCTGAGGGAGAAGTAAGAGCATTATTTACAAACAAATACAGTACTGGGATGCTTGACAAATGTGTGGTTTGGATAAGTAATAAATGCCTATACTGTCCGAGTTTCTTTTCCTCCTTTACCACATCCCCTCATGTGTATTTATGAAACCACTGACATTATTTACAGGTTACATAAAGACAAGCTTGTCCTGTATGTAACCAGTATTGTAGAACGATGAAGAAATGAAATAAGGTTAGGTTAGTTCAATTTTAACTCCCTCCGTTTCAACATTAAAGCAGCATAATGTAACTGCACATGCTAAATGTTCGACAGTGTTAGCAACACACGCTAGCTTCTGATCATTTTGCAAGTAATGTTATCATAGCAATAGCAGTGTATATGTGACTTGCACTCTAAAACAGTTAGGGGGGCTAAATAAGAAAAACAAAGATTCTTACATCATGTTGCTTTAGGTGATAAACAATCCTTGTTTTAAAATATATATATATATGTAAATGCAGTAAACAGCCTCTGTAAACTGTGTTAACCTATTTTAAAAACTACAATTCAATTTACAGAAAAACAAGTTGCGGACATGTTGTCCATCAGATAACATGCACGCAGCCTCAGCAAATAATAAAGGGCAAACTCTACTGTACTAGCCCTTAACGTTGAGGTATAATAATAACAACTGCATTCACAATGATATGATGATGGTAGTTGGAAGAGAACCCGCTGGCTGGAGAGCATACATACAGCATATGATAAATGGTCTTTAATATGCATATGGCACCAGGAACAAAATACATCAAAATACATCCGCAACAAGTTTATGGTTCACACCACGGGAAACACTTAAGAAATGGGAAGGCGACTGGAAGTGTCCTGAGAGAAGTGGTGTCCTGAAATCTAATTAAATTAAAAATAGCGTCTGCAGTCTGGGGAAAGACAAAATGTATTCTCTGCATCAGAAGACTCCTCTCTCTCTCCCTCCCTTCCCCTCTTCTGTTCTTTTATGCCAATAAGCATCTGCACTACTTCAAATATTCTCTCACTTGTATTCCCGTCACATGGAGACATGAGGTATACTAAACCGACACATTACAAACAGGAACACACACAAGACCTACAGTCATGTTCAGAGGGTACATTTCTCTTTTAGAGGTCAAGTGTTTTGCTGAACAAGCAAATACAGTATGTGGAGGAAAGGGGAGGTTGTAAAATGAGCGGTATCTCATTAGCACTTAACAGATGCCCCCGCATGCATAACTATGTTCAATATGTTAATCAATGTGAAGCCTATGGATTTTTAAAACGTCATTGAAAACTTCAGTTACGAAGGCAAAAACATCTTTTACACATGATGTTTTAGAAAACACATATTTTGTCCTTCGAAAGTCCAAGCTTCAACGTAATTCATCCTCTACACACTATATGGTAAATACAGTTTCATAAAAAATATGGAATTCAACTATAATAAGGCTTTATTTAGCTACTCAATGAAGTGTGTCAATTTGCAGACAGAAAAATCTGCTGTTGACGCAAACTTGGCAACCTGGCACGATTACAACAAGGGATGCAAATGTAAGGCCATTTCCTTAATTGATTGTGCCACATTATTCAAGAACTGATCAATCATTGATGGTTATCAAATACTAAACCTATTATTTTTCTTTACAAAGGCTGCATTGTGATGGGCTATTTTTAAAGCACTATTACAACCATAAACTCAATGAACACATGATAGATATTTTCTTGTTCGTTTATATTCTTAACAGTGATCCGTTGATTAATCAAACACTCAGTTTGTCCTGGATTAACTCTGTAAAGTGGGTAAACAGAGTGTTTTAGTGACACTGAATTCATTGTCACTGGATAGAAGATTTGGACACACATTCAACCATGCAGTGAACTGGTAATATTAAGAAACTGAGGAGGGGTTCTATCTATGCACATGGATAAATAAAGTATGAAAGAGGACAGGCACAATGGATTACACTTTGTAACACAATACTCTCTACAGTCTCACATACACACGCACAGAAACACACATAACTACTTAAGCAAACTGCCTACGTTATGATATACTCATAGAATGTAGAATATAAAATATAAATACACAACTCAGCAGAGCAAGCTTCACTTTATTTGCTGCAAAGCTGGTGAAATGTTGCTAATTCTCCACAGAGCGTTAAAGAAAAAGGCACATGTGCAAGAATCGGGAGGCAGAATGCAGCTGCAAGGACAGTGTGTGTGTGTGTGTGTGTGTGTGTGTGTGTGTGTGTGTGTGTGTGTGTGTGTGTGTGTGTGTGTGTGTGTGTGTGTGTGTGTGTGTGTGTGTGTGTGTGTGTGTGTGTGTGTGTGTTTCGGGCGTGGGAGAAGAAGGAGAAATAGTGGAGCAGTGATATAAAGAGGGGCTTGCAGGGGTATGGGACAGCAGCAGAGAGAGCTAGAGAGAGAGAGAGAGAGAGATGAGGGGGTGGAGGGGGAGTGATGCAGAACAGAAAGCCAGAGAGCTGCAGAGGGGAGAGAGCCAAACCTGAGATGGATGGGTAGACGGAGGGAGGAGGAGGACTGGGTAGGCATGCAGCAGAGAGAGAAACTGAGAATGAGACGAGGAGGGGACAGAGAGAGAGAGAGGGAGCTGAGTGAGATCTAAGCAGGGAAACAATAGAGCCTTAAACGTGTGTGTGTGTGTGGGGGGGGGTACTTCTCTTAATCATCCCAGGACCCCAGCCTGACACACACTGGCCTATTACTTCACAACACTGACAGCAGATTTGGATTGTAGACCTTAAAGAAGATGGCAATAAACTAAGCCCTTAAATGATAAAAAAAAAAAGGGTTAGGGTATAGTAATCCATTATACAAACAGGCAGCTTACGTTTTTTTTAAATGTCAAATAATATCTATCGTTCATGGAACTGTATTCATCATGATGATATTTAATAGACTAAACAATTTATTATGTTTACAAAAATAATTGAAAAATGGTTAGTTGGAGCCCTAAATGACCTTCATAAACCAAGACATACTGTAAATCAGACCTCATAAGACCTTTTCAAGAACATAGCTGTATTCACAAGCCTCTTTGCAGGCTGGAAGGAGAAAACATGACACACATACACTGTTAGCTGGATTTAAGCCCATTCTGGATCAAGCACCTCATATTGACTAAGTGCATTCTGATTCAATTTTCAAAGAAGTACAAATATCAACAGTATGTCAGCTTTCACGTTGTTCACCATAAAACGTTGAAGCTTTGCGACAAAATAACGCTGATCTCATAAGAGACATGTATTAGCGTTCTAGAACATAATTCATGTGTCTGATAGAGCTCACTGCATTGAGGACTCAGCCAGTCATGTCCCAAACAATGTGTGACTGTAAACTCATTTCCCTGCATATTATACCACATCAAAAAAATGCGTCATCCCACTTCTTTACCTGTAAGCTGTGCTGCAAATCCCAGTTTCCCCTACTAACCCCACCCTTCTTCTCTATACGAAACCTAGCTAGCAGTGGAAGCACATTTCCCCCACCCGCCCCAACGCCCGCCCCAACCCCCAACCCCCATCCCTTCCTCACTCAGCTCAGTACAGGAGGATGCTGTGTCATCAGAGACTGAGGACTCAGACAAAGCACTAAAGCCTGGCCCTCCTTCTAATTTACTACACCCTGAAAAAAAGAAACGCCAGAGAAGAAGGCAGCGGATGGGAGAGAGTAATGGACAGAGACACACACACAGACAGAGATGGTGGGACAGCAGCATAATGAAATGGTGTGTACAGTGCTACATGCTGAGATGCAGAGGCTGCTGCTGCTATAGCCGTCAGCTCCCTTTGTGCGCTCGCTAGTAGCTGCTGCCCTGCAGAAGTCTGAACAGCAATGACTGGTCTGCTGCACACTCCTGTTATAAAACGCTCACCAAAAGGAGGAGAATAAAGCCTCTGCATTAACAAAACCTGTTCTCCAAACGATGCCATCGCCAATTCGAGCTGAATCTAGATATTAACTGTACTTCCATGTATATCATAACCCGCCCCTCTAAACATAAGCACATATGTGTGCTTCAGTCCACGCTAAAACACTATGCCCTCCATTCATCCCTCTTGCATGACCACAGCAACTTTAACATTGCCTAATCACATCAGACATTTGAAAAACCCAGGCAGTCCTCTCCCCATCACAGGGGAAAACAAGAACTGCAACGCTGCATTTCTCCTCCTCACCACTGCCCCCTCTTCCTCTCTTTGATGCATGAGTGCTGTGATCAGGTTTCCTGCAGCTGACACACTCATTGACATACAGAGCAATGGCGAGCGATAGGATGACTGTCGGTCGAGTAGAGGAGACGAGCAGCCCGGAAAGGTGAGGACAGGAACAGCAGAGGGAGAATGGACGCTAACCATGAATATACTTAAGAGGCATTTCCTCAAGTATGATAAAGGACAAATACATTAGTGGATTAGGAAATGGTTGATATGAATAATAGTAAGAGGGAGAGGGAAGAAGAGGTCTTAACCTGTTACTCCTGCTGACACAACACATAGATGGGTGTGATGAGGTTAGCAGATCTTGACTAAGCAGATTAAAAATAAGCTTTATTAATAAATACATATATGTCGGGAGCCTTGTTTGATAAACTAACTCTCTAGTCTACTGCCACATCCTACTCTTTTGAAATGGCCTTAAAGTGAGCAAATTATCAAGGAACCATTGCAATGACTGCACTCGTGTAGCTGTTTACAAGCCAGAAAATGAAGGGCTGTAACTGTGATTGTGTTTATATGGTAACTACTTTCTCAGGTCGTTGATATTATTATTCCTTTTTATATTTAAGATTAACAAAATGTTTGTGTTTATCGGGGAATTGAAGACATTCTAATAAAACACACTTATATACTAATGTATCTCATCCTACACATCAACCTTGAGTATCCATTCATCGTTCTAAAAAAGATTTTGGAAAGAACATTCATTTTGTAGTTGAACCATTTCTTGTTTTGAAAAGTAACCCTGTCATTCTGATAATGTAGGTGGTATCATATTTCACATCTGTTGCCAATAACAACTTGGGAAAAAGCTGAATAAGGACTTCATTTCCCATGTTTATTTTTCAAGATTTGTATTTATTTGACTGACTTTACTGTGAAACTAGAGACCATCTTGACTTTGCTTCAAAATAGACCATCATTTTTGTATCCCAAACACCGCTGAGTTAGGTAACTGCTTGTTGCACGGTTGTGACCCTAGCATGGTAACTAAATCTGTCCACGAACAGAAATATAAGCCCCTGGCAAAGTATTTAAAATGGCGTCTGAGGTACTTCCCAGTACAGAAGGTGTCTCCAGGAGCACATTTGGCCATGATGACACACACATACTTACAAGGAGAATACAATACCAGCGCTCCTGTTGACGCATCTAATTATATATTTAAAGCAAAGACCATATCAGTACAGCATTCATTGCATTGTTTCTTACACAAACTATAATAAACAAATGCACAGTACAGTATTATACTGTACTTGAGTGTCGAAAAACGTTGAGGTCTTTACTCTTCCGGAGGAGTTTTCCGCCCTACAAGTGTTTGTAGGGCCTAATATGTTCTGTGTATATCTGTTATGCTCTTTACAGAAACATAACATCACAAATATTCATGCTTTGTTATAAATAATCCCATCACACATATGGGAGCTACAGGAGGCATACGAGTGGAGGCCATGACAAAGATCTCCGCAACAACTTTCCTCCAAATACCAAAATGAAATGCCACAGAGGAAAGTAGGGGAGGTAAAGAAGAATGAACTGGCAATAATAATAAGTGGGGAAGGATAATAAGAGAAGAATGCAACCCTTTCCTGTGGCCACCACTGAACTATGCCGTGAATCAATAGGTCACAAAAGGCAAATCCACTTGATAGTTTCATCCGCCCAATGAGGGAGTGCTGCTGGCTGAGACTGCCGGTCTGCTGACGGGGCTTCTTGCTGCTGTACAGGCCGCAGATTCTCTTACACATCATCACCACACAGAAGACTGGCTACTCCAAATGTCTATACAGTGGAAGGCTCTGCATTCCCTCCTGCCCTTTTCTCTCCACTTCCTGTCCTCTCCTGCCATCTTCTGCCCTCACATTCCTATTTAGCTAGTGCAGCACTAAATTAAGGGCACAGACAAGATAGAGTGCGAAAGAAAACTCAAATGTTTTGTTCTAGTTCTCGTCTAAAAATGATATGGTTGTACTTTTTGTGACACCCGTGTCTATATTGCATTATAAGCATACTTATATTGCTGCTTATAGCACTGTATATAAGTTAAGATAAATTGTAGTTTTAAGCACTGATAAACATTGAAAATGCTTTATAAAGTGTAACAATTCATTCATCATTTTCATGGCTTTTTTTATGTTGCAAGGAGTATAATGTATTATACTACCCATAATTGTTATGCATACATACATACATATGCGTTACCCCGGATTATATTCTACACTAATAGGTCATTGTGTGATTTATGAGGTATTCACTGATAAAATACATTACAAGCTGGTTAAAAGTTTGCTATAATTTGTTTGCTTTTAGTAAAAAAAAAGATCATTAAATCTAAAAAGTATTATGATGCATAAATGTCATTGTAAAAAGCTTTATTATGTGAAAGGATTGTTATTATAAAGCATTATAAAGACTGCTTATAACGATAATTATAAAAAGCTATAGAAATCTTAGAACATTAAGTATGTTTATAATGAATCATAGATATGAGCGTCATAGAAAGTTATCATAATTTGGAGAGAAAATAGGGAGATTCAGGTTTGTGTTATCTACACCTATTATGCATCAATTTAAAAGCTTATTTAGAAACAATTTGAGTGTGTGACATATCTGAGGTGAAAATTCACAATATGATTTTGAACGATAGTAGCATTGATACCACCGCTCAAGCCAATCATGTACTGAGCACATCCACAACGTGTTAGCATGGCCAACTGGCTGCTACATTAGCACCACGGCAGCTGTTTGGCTAGAAAGACACAACCACTAACCAAAATATCTCAACAAATATGTTTTTTATCACATTGATAAATGTTCTACTACTCAGACCTGTGCTAGTTATGGAAAGATACAGTTAAGCTTCTTTCTGTCACCATACCAGAGCTTCCATCGTTGCGATTCCTTCACTCATACCATCTGTCAATCGCCTTTTACTTGAGTTTTAAGGTCATGACCAGGGGCGTCGCCTGGACCTGAAAACATTCGGGGCTTAGCCCACAGTGGCTGCGGCACTACAGTGGCATTTTTCACTGCAACACTCCCCACACGCACACACACAGTACACCCACGACCGTTACAATGAAGGCTCGATAATCAGCTCACGGCATATAGGCAGGGGTAAAGTGGTATTTTTTATGAGTGGGGGGCTCACTTTCTCTAGGGGGTCCGGGGGGATGCTCCCCCGGGAAGATTTTTTTTTAAATATTGAAGTTAAATGCATCAATCTGGTGCACTTTGAGAGCAAAATGAAGAGATCTATGGATACCTCTCTCAACACCCATATGAAGCAGAACTGTAAACAGATGTACTTTTTCTTTATGGATATTTTACTAATCACTCCCCTTTTAAACTCTATTCTTGTTTTACTGCCATATAGTATTTCATAACTGTTTTTCCTTTATTCTCTTTTTTTTAATAACTATAATGATCATATGAAGGTGTGCCGCGGAAATAATCTTTTGAATAATTTGTGACCAAACCGTTTGAGACCCACTGAGATAACTTAGACTAAAGTTAACTATCTAAACACTCAGAGAGTCCTTTAGCTCACCTGAGTCTCTCAGTCTGAGAGGAGAGGACTCTCCTCCAGCTTCTTGTGGAACAAACAGCTCCTTATGTCCGTTAGTGCAGCTAGCTAACCAGATGCTAACAACATGGTCCATGCTGACACCGGTCCCTCCCTCCCCCTCTCTCTCTCTCTCTATCACACTAAATGCGCTATTGCCACACACACACACACACAGAGCCGAGCTTGAATGACACAAGCACACGTTTATTTCCATGCAACTCTCTGATTGGTCTGGTGTCATGCCTCTGTTGCATTCACTGAACACGGGAAATTACAGTGCTGCCGTCCTCTCTTGTGTCATGATGAGGTTCACGTAAAGCACGGTTAATGTATTATATTATTGAGGGAGAATTGTCCGGGGCTACAGAAAAAACATTCGGGGCTAAAGCCCCTGGTCATGACGTTCAGCGAAAAAGACAGATTTATACTGCTCAGACCAGGGGCGGACTGGCCATCGGGACGTTCGGGACGAATCCCGATGGGCCGGTACTGAAGTGGGCCGGTCGGACGATGTGGGCCGCTCGGATAAGTCACTAGCACACCCCCCTCGCGGTATGTACTTGCGGCACCGAGGTGGGACGCTCGGATAACTCACTAGCACCCCCCATCCCCCCCCCCCCCCCCCCGTTGATAATTTACCGAGGTGGGCCGGTCGAGAGTTCCGGGCTGATTCGTAGTCCCAGTCCGCCCCTGGCTCAGACCATCTTATTCATTTCTAAAATGTCGTATATTTGACCATGTATTTTCTTAAAGGTAAGTTTGAGAAACCGGCTCGAGATACACTTTTTGTTATATTCCATGGAATGCTCTTAACATCCCGATAGCAATGAATATCTTAAGTGCTTTGACAAAAAATCCATTAAAAAATGTCATCTGTGGAAGCCGTAATACTGTAAAAAGCACGACCAATCATTTTAGCCGGCCCGGCTAACATAACTGGATGGCCTACCTGCCTCTCAGCCTTCCATCTGTGCACAAACTTATCTCGTGCCCTCATTGGTCATGTGCGCGTTCGTGTGTGTTGGAGGAGGGGCTCTATAAGGAAGTGGCAAATTTTCTCCGGTTGTGTATTTTCAAATTCTAGCGATCTCGAGCCGGTTTCTCAAACTTACCTACCCCACCTTTAAGGGAATACAGTAAGAGTAGCAAACTGTGTGTAATTACAAAAAAAGTAAAAAACGTGTCCATATTTAAATGTTGATACAAGAGGCGGAGTTACTAAATATCTGTTAACATTATTAAGCAGTACCTGTCTAGGGATGAGAATCCAAATAATTGTGCATACTACATACAGTACTTAAAGGTGGGGTAGGTAATTTTGGAGAAACCAGCTTGAGAGCGCTAGAATTTGAAAATACACAACCGGAAGAAATCTGCCACTTCCTTACACTTTCTTACTTCCCTTCTCCAACACACACGAACGTGCACATGACCAATGAGGGCACGAGATAAGTTTGTGCACAGATGGAAGGCTGACAGGCAGGTAGGCCATCCAGTTATTTTAGCCGGGGCGGCTAAAATGATTGGTCGTACTTTTTACAGTACTACGGCTTCCACAGATGACATTTTTTTATGGATTTTTTGTCAAAGCACTTAAGATATTCATTGCTATCGGGATGTTAAGAGCATTCCATGGAATATAACAAAAAGTGTATCTCGAGCCGGTTTCTCAAACTTACCTACCCCACCTTTAAGCGAACCCACTTGTTTTGATTAATTTGAACAACAGTGGAAACATTGCAGAATTGAATGTTGATCACAGTAACAGCGCATCAAAAAACGATACAATTGTGATAACAATAATTATTCCACTGCCAGTATGCATTCTGTCTGCTTTTGGACAGAGCACTTGTGATTCCTTGTGTTTTATCATAACATAATTTAATGAGCTGAAGTATTAATTGCACATAAACATAGATATTAAATTAAATTGTCACATCATCTTCACCATGAACTAACACAAATAATAAATGAACCCTGCAGAAACATTTATGAGAATAGCCACTGACCGAGGACAGAATTGCTTTTACATTAACTGAATTTCCTTAATTGTACAGGTGTACTAAAAACACTGATAGGTCTTCTATGATCTAATAATGCAGTGACTGTAGGTAAGCCCCTGAAGCATGGACTTAAAAGTATCAAAAGCTCTTACATTTCTCAAGGTTATCTTCCTCTGTATTGAACACAATAACTTCAATTTTGAATGAATTCATATGAAACCTGAATTTGTTATTGCAATTAATTTCCTATCACCTATGTGTATGGCAGTTAGTTTAAAATGTTAGCAATTTCACAAAAGAAAAAAGGGTAAACATTAACCCACTTGAAGGTTCAGCACAACAGCTGAATAAAACATGTGCTAAAATCTGTCATTATCTATAAACCTCTTAACTACATTAAGCAAATGCTCCTTCATTCAAGTGTTTTGGGTGAAACTGGGTAGTGCATGTGGCATGTGTGAGAACTCACTTTCAGGTTCAGGTTCTGATAGTATGGATCCAAATCCTCCAGCGGTACGCCCGACATTCCCTTAGGAACATCGCCGTAGATGAACGGCAGGCTCTTCCCAGCCTCCAGGTCACTGTTGGGCTTGGCTTCATTTTCTTCAGACGTGTCACGGTGACTACTGTCCGATCGGGGTTTGGGTGGCTTCTTGTTCTTTTCCACTTGGATGCGCTTCTCGATGTCAAGGAGTGACTCTGGGGTGAATTTCTTGAAGCTGGCAGGTCCTGGGGGTGACATAAGGTATGCGGCCATGTTTTCATCCTGCAGCTATTCCCCCTTTAGTTGTTTTCCATCAGAGACATCCAGCTCTGCGAGGAAGAGAGGGACACAGAGTGAGAAAGTGTGTGCATAAGGTCTGGATCAAAGAGGATGTTGAAAGAAATTATGGAACACAAAATGAAAAAATTAATGATAAAAATAATGTCATTTTGCATTTTGTTACATTTATTAATAAATATGACTGGACAGTACACGGATGGTTATGATTAAATGTGTTGACACACATGTTAGCCCAGTTGCTTGGCATCGCTTTTCCGTTTCAATGCTGCTGAAAGCCTTGCAGATGGAATTTTCTAGTTCTGCTAAGGAATGCAAACAAAGCAAAATAAAGCTGAAAAAGTGCAAACCGTTATGGGCCAGTAGGCATTATTTCTGCTCTCTACATCAACCTTAATGACTAAAGCACTGATCCTGTATCCACAAAAGCAAAACCCAGGTACCCAGCCGACATAGTAGACAGCATCAAATTCCCTTTTGCTCTCATCTTTGTGACCTTAACAGGGAGGAAAATAGGTCTCTTTATCCCACCAGGAACTCACTTGTCTCAATCTCTCCTACCCAAGTTTCTTTCCTTGAATTATGCGTATCTAACCATGCCAAAAAACGGAATTTAGAGTTATGTATATCCATAAACTACCATGTTGTTGATATTAACAATGAATCGGGTGATGTTAATGAGACTGCCGGTCTCACTGAGACTAAACATCCAGGCCTACAGCTCTATGCACTTAAGATCATTATTTTAGATGTGGATCTCTCTCGGGTTGGGCCCAAACAGCTATCACTGTCAACATATATAGTATAAAGTAGGCTTCCAGCACACAAGCTATTACATATGTCCTGTACAAAATGACAAGGAGCCAAACCAATCCTAAATCAAGCAAAGAATACAGATACAAGTATTTAAATTGATGTAACTGGGATGGGTGGTAAAGAAATGTATGTGTGGGGTTGATTGCATAACACTAATTCATTCATTGTTATCTGTGAAAAACCCATCCAGCTGCTTCTTTTTTGGCTTAAGAGAAATTAAACTTGTCAGATGGCCTGTGTTTATCCCATTCAACAGCACACCCAACACAGATTACTGTGTGCATTCAGGTGTCTTACATCCTTAAATACCGACTGACTAATATGAAAGCACAGTTAACTGCTAAGTGTTAAGTGTGTTAAAAGATATAGTCAACCACTGAATGCCGGACTGAAAATTATATTATAACCTCTGGGGTTCTGACTCATTGCATAAAAAGTAAGGTTGTAATAACATTATCATCTGCATGTCTTCAGACTCCTAAAACAGATGCATTTCTCTCCCCAGCTGGCTGATGGCCATAGTGTTTGATACAACATATTTGAGAATCAAGTCACAGTTCCGTCCATAAAAAATAGACAGTGTGTGCAACATTAATGAAGACTATAACAAGGGTACCGACCTGGAAAGAAATGAGAAAGAAATGAGAAGAAATCCAAAGGCAGGTATAGATCCAACAGCCCAGTATCTTCGGAGAAAAAGCACAGCCAACCAGAAGAGGAATGAAGTCTGATTCATGTAACCCAACCTCGGCACAACCTCCAAGTCTCCTTCTACCAACGCTACATCAATTGATCTACCGTCAAGGTGATTCAAACCAGGATGCAATAGCATGGCCAACAGTGCATAAAGCCTACACTTGCCACAAAACGCTGGGACATTCCTATAATACAGGCAAGGCGACCAGGGGAATCTGTCTAAATATGCTGCAGATGTTGCTCAATGCTGTCGGTTTCCATTAACTCCCTTAGGTCATACGAGAAACACGGCATAAAACGCAAGAATCTGACAATCACATGTCGTAAAAAAAACACTTCTATGTACACTCTTAAATCAATTACTGTGAATTATATAACCGCACGTAATTGGTATACCAAATGCTCGCAGCTTATAACCTATAACCGATTCTGTTAAATCCGTTATGAGTTAAGGGATTCCGTGAATAAAGCTAATGGATGACAGTGAAGACTAACAACTCCAGCAGGCTCCTGTGCTTCCCAGGGAAAAGACAAGCGTGTCACCGTCCGGATAAGCAGCGTTTAGCAAAAATGTTCCTGTATAGCCTACTGCGTCCTCTGTGCGGAGCAAATGCATCCAAACGCACCACGGCCTCCGTCCCGTCACCTGCTGAAGACTCCTATTGTGCTTTATGCACTGTGATGATGACCTGATATCAGATGGAGAGAACCGGACATCGCGGCGACACGGTGCTAGTGAGGAGGAGCCACATGGGCCGGTGGAAAAAAAACGTACACATCCTTCATTTTCTGCAGCGATGTCTTAATAAGTAATGCCTGTCACTCGATGTCATCTCAATTCAAATACACAGCATCCCTAAGAATAGGTGATCCCAACAAGCCCGAGTCAAAAATTACTGGTAGATTAACTTGGCAGAGAAATATCTAAGGGGTCCCTAATGTCCTATAGGGGTGGGTGCCACTTCATTCCTGAGCCGAGTCCATTTCAGGTAGGGTTAAGTCGTCCTGACCGGAAATTGTGATGAGCTATGATAATTCAGTTTAACACGTTTTTATCCCTCAAAGGACAGGCGAGGGATAGGGGGGAGGGGGGGGCGGGAGATGAAGCATAGAATATCAGGCCACTGAAGAAATAAACACAGATAAAGAAAACCTCGGTTAACTTTCTCCCCGTGTGGAATTAAAAAACACCTGCTCCCCATCACATTGTTTGTCTCATTCTGCAGGTGCCTTTCATTTCCTGAGAGGGAAAGTCCACTGTTTAATAGCGAGGCGCGCCGCTTTCCTATAGGGCCAAAGCCTAAAATACTGCAGTGTGGTTTATTGCTGCTATATGCTCTAACTAACAAACTCATACTAGGTCAGTTGAATGCACAAGCCATGTCCTGACAACACATCCCTGGCCTCAAGTCAAAGCAGCCCATAGCACAACCCAATTTCACATCTAAAAAGGTAAAATATTTACAGCAAAATAAATAAAGAGAGAACTACAACGGTCTTAAGGCTATACCACACCCGTATAGATAGACAAGCCGATCGAGTCCTACAGCATCCATGGTGCGGGTCTAGAGGAATACTGAATGGAAAATGTGTTTTTAATGTCTGAGATTGCGTGAAAACAGCAGAAAAGGGTGCCGCGGCCCCTTTGAGGACTGCCAAACTAAAGACGCACCTACCTCCTCACGCAATACAGTCTCCTACGAGATTGCAAGAGGGAGGGGGCGCAGAGGTGGAGTGTGGGGGTGTGGGGGGGGGGGGGGGAGTGAAACTATCATAGTTATAAAATAATGGTAACGAGGAAATTGCTACCTAAAATGATTTTGCAAGCGACGCATTATTCATGCACTCGGAGCATGCAGGCTCGGTATTGTCTGCACTCACAGAAGTTTCACATGATCTCACTTCAACATCCCGTATGCGTATATTTCACATTCTGACACAGGGAAATGTCATTCCATCCAGCGGCAGGCCAACACCCCAAATAACCTGCTGTCTCCCTGTTTTCTACCGCGTCGTCTCACATATCCGTGTGTCCCCTCAGAAAATCACATTTACCCTTCTTATAACTGGTACCTCGAATACATATTTTTCCCATGTACTGGCAAGGAGCCCTCCACAGACGCTAGGAGAAGATGCTGAGAGAGGGACCGCTCTGCGGCACTGGGATGCAGTCGGTCGACAAAGTAGAACTGCGATCCATCCCACGACATGAAAAACCAGACAAAGCAGAAATCAGACAGTCTACTTACTTTATTCCGCATTAACACAAATCCAGACAGCTGTCAATGAACTGCAGATGTAGAAAAGAGTCCAGAGTAACGGCTGTCGCCATATTGTTGCTGCTATCTTCCTTCCCAGTGCGTGCGGCTACCCTGCATAATTGATGACTCTCAGCAAATTGTTAGGGAGTGTCGGTAAATGCCTTTAGTTTCAATAACGGACAAGAGACCGCAGCATCGTAAGCAGAAAAAAAAAAACACTGTTCATGTAACAACGGACATTGATATTCTGGTTGGGATGGGTATTGCGATAGGCAACATATATGTTTTTTATATTTATCTGCTATGATAAAAACTTAGGGGTATGATTACATGTTTTTTTTTAATCAGACATGGAAGTAAAATGAGAATGAAGGTGATGGCATCTTGCAATATGTTTACAAATGTAAGTTTGATATGAAATGTTTACATTTTATTTGTCATAGTTAATTTAAAAAATACTTCAGAGTTTTAAGTGCATGATTAAAATGTATAACTCAAGTCATTTTTTTAATACCGTAGCCTATCAGCGGGGCAGTAGCCAAGTTCTATTGTTGTATTTTTTATTAAATCCAGCCTAGCTAAATCAACCTATAAATCAATAACTAACCAATGTGTGATGTTTAAGGTATACCAATTTTGAACTATGAACATCTATCCTACGGTATTTATCTTAATATTTACCTCAACTAAAAAAAATGGCTTTGGGTGGTACAAAGCTGTTTGGTATTGGATATATTTTATATACATTTTCCGAGCCGACATTTTGGCATATAAGGAGAAGCAAGTGTTCGTAACATTCATAATGATGGCTCTACGATTCAAGAGTCAGTGAGCCAGCATGAACAATACCAGAAACTAAAGCAGCTAAATTGATTTCACTCATCATTTATTTTGATATTTACACCTGTGCTTTACTCAGGGCCGGCCCTAGACTTTTGGGGGCCCTAAGCGAGCTTTGGCTTGCGTAAAGCAGTGGCAACTATGCCACCATTTCAGCTGACTTTTTCTCAGAAATACTGTCACATAACATCCATATATTTCAGTGCTAGGTTGATGCTTAGCTAAGCTAACTATGAAACACTTTAACTGACAGGACTCAGGATCAACTGTGTACTGTAAAGTAGCTTCTAGCTTCATGTCGAACAGTAAGTCAACATTTCCCAGAGAGCTTTCTTTGAAATCACCAGGTAACGCTAAAAAACATTACATTTAGATTGTATGACAAAGTGTTTATTTAATATATCTGGCTAGCTATAGCTACTTGCTAATGGTTTAGCTTAACGCCGCGATTCAAAGTAACGTCAAGGTAGCTGTAATTTCTCCTGGCTCAAGTGCTGGCTCTGGGGTTGTTGTGTGAACCACCACTTGAGAATTGTCGTCTTTTTTAAGAACAAATGTTCTTATGTCCATCTTCAAAAACTCGGAGTCTGAGACTGACAGTTTATTTTAAACATTGTCACAGCTCACAGGATAGGTACCTGTCAGCCAATAAGACAGATGTTTATTTCCATTCAACTCTCTGGTTGGTCGGGTGCCTTGCCTCTGTTGCATTCACTGAACACGGGAAATTACAATTCTGCCGTCCTCTCTAGTGTCATGATGAGGTTCAGGTAAAGCACGGTTAATGTATTCTATGATTGTCTCAATAATATAATACATGACTTTGAGAGTAGGCAATCTAGGCATATTAACAAAATTAATTAAACATACTTATCACGGCGACGGTATACTGGTGTACTGAGTGTACTTTCATTTTTTGCTAGGGGGCCCTTAGTGGCTGCGGGGCCCTAAGCGGCCGCTTATGTCGCTTAATGGGTCGGGCCGGCTCTGGCTTTACTGTTACATATAAAAAAGCCTTTATTTCTTGAAAATACCTACTAATGAAATTAAGACAAATACATTATATAGACCCAGTGACCAACATTTTAATGTATTCTGCATGAATATTCAAACGACCGAATAACTGTCTATGTAACCACATATACTAAACCCCTATCAATACTCATAGTCACTCATATGTCCCTTAAGCATAAGATTTCTGATGTAAGCACAGAATAATGTATCAGGGTTGTGAGCCCAGTCCCATAAGTGCATGTCCTACATGACAAAGGTTACAAACCTTGATTTATTTAATACAGTTCACTCTGCACTGTCTACCTTTATTGAACAAACAGATTTTAAAACAATTTATATGGGTAACTCAGCTAATTTTGTGTGTTCCTACATGCAATGAAGGTTTTTGAGCTCATTGTTGTTCTATTCTGCTCTCTTTTGCAAGACAAACCATACAAATAAAAAAAATGTACAGCTTTGTTAATACACAGCTGAAATTGAGTCTATGGAATACTTCATTTTGTTTTACCCTTTTTCTAAATTATTCACCCTTCAAAATACAGGGTTGTGGGATTTTATAAAAGAGGTGTTTTGAACCCAACACTGTCTCCACCTGGTGGACATTGGAAGAAGTTCACCTTCAGGTCTGCATGAAATAAAAGGGCTGGCTTTAATTTTCATTCATTCAGCTTCTTTGGATTTCAACATTATAGCGCATTTCAATAAGAAAGCATTGAACATAACCCCATTACCATTACATATTTACATATGTGCTGTAGAATTGACAAACAATGACCAAACTTAAACTCAAACTAAAGGCAGAGACAATGTATATCCTGGAACTACTAGGCCTCTTGGAATATAGCATTGCACCAACGTGGCCTGGACACAGGACAAGTCGATGGAATGCTTTCTAAAACAATGTTTTGTCTTAATTTGTATCTCAATAAATGTTAGTCAATACACACACCTCAGCAACCGGAAATGTATAACCTAGTTCAAGGTAGTCTAAAGTACAATTACTGAGCGAGCACTCAATAAATATCAGGAGCCTGACCTTTTATTGTTTTATAAATTAAATATTTACTATGAAGTCGTAGACATTCTTTTCCGATTTAGTTCAATGATCTGTCAAAACTCAAGTTTTAAGAGCATGGTCCGTTTACAGGAACTCCTTCAAGTGCTCAGAATAGTAAGAGATTTGAACATCCAAAGTTTAATGACAAATAGCCAATGTTATCCTCAGATGAGGACTTTGGACTTTGCCAGTGCTGCCATGCATGCAGGTTAGCACATGTGAGCCCTCACATCAGTTCAAACCATGGTTCAAACTCACTGTTAGCTCGGTCAGCACTGTTGCCGTTGTTTGTATTGTTTTAGCACTGTAATGGCGCATTTCCACTACACGGCCTCGCTCGGCCTCGCTCGGTATGGCTAGGCCTCGTTAGGACTGGCTCACTTTATGGCGCATTTCCATTACGGTTTAGGAACTGGGGTAGTATCTATAGTAACGCAGTGTAGGCGGAGCCGTGACGTCATCTTCAATGAGAACCCCAGAAAAACAACACAGCCGTTAGCTGTTAGCACTCAGAGCTCACAGCTCCTCATATATGTTCAGAAACTAGACAAAAGTTAAACAAGTACAAACCACAGACTGTCTGTGTCATGGCGAATACAGTCGCTGGTTTATTTATGTCTGTATAGGCCGTTGTTGTGAGTGTGGACGGTCGGAGCATATACTGCGTTAGCTTAGCCAATCTCCATTTAGAAAACACACATTTTAAAAGGTTTTTCGCCTGCCGTCTGTCTGCAGACTTGTCAAAGCATTAATTCATGGTTTTTACTAACCGGTATTAGTATGTTGTTACTTCGGCATCATTTTGAAACGTGTATTACAATTAAATCATGGTCAAATATGTCCATCTTGTTGTAGTTGTAGCCCCCTTGCCAGCGATTCTCTCTCTAGTTTAGCATACTCAGCCCGACTCAGCCTGGTTGTTCCTGGCCCTAGAACCACGATTTTATGGGGCCAGAAAAACTGTGAATTAGGACCCGCTAGCCGGTACTAGGCCAAGTGGAAACGCAACCAAAGACGGGCCGCTGACGTCACAGCTCTCTTAAACGGGGCTCCGCGCTGTAGTGGAAACGCGCCATTAGCTGCTAGGTGCCCCTTTAGTTATTGCCATATTTAGAGCCATGGGAAGGCAATCCCTAAATAATACATATGCAATTAATTACTTATAGAGAACTTAAAGGTGGGGTAGGTAATTTTGGAGAAACCAGCTCGAGTGCGCTAGAATTTGAAAATACACAATCGGAAAAAATCTGCCACTTCCTTACAGAGCCCCTCCTCCAACACACACGAACGCGCACATGACCAATGAGGGCACGAGATAAGTTTGTGCACAGATGGAAGGCTGACAGGCAGGTAGGCCATCCGGTTATTTTCGCCGGGCTGGCTAAAATGATTGGTCGTGCTTTTAACAGCGCTACGGCTTCCACAGATGACATTTTTTTATGTATCTATTGTCAAAGCATTTAATATATTCATTGCTATCGGGATGTTAAGAGCATTACATGGAATATAACAAAAAGTGTTTCTGAAATAAATTACATACCCCACCTTTAAGCTTTAATTTAAAGGTGTCAATATTTATGGATAGTCAGCTTCCCTTTACATTTGTTGAATGGCGTATTGCTGTGTTGTCTTAAGCAGTTAAACTAAATCTCAGCTGGACTCAGGTGACTGACTTGAACAGTCAATACATTTCACTATTTGCTCACTTTCTTGACCAATTATGGATGGACGCCCTCAACTGTATTTTATGGTATAACGACTAGAGGTAATCTGTGAAGTTTACCAAGAAGTGTCACCAAATGTTTCAAATTCTGCCTTTTTAATGTGTATTTTCTATAGACTGTAACTGAATATATAAAAGGTTTTATCTCTATGTTTTAGCCCAACACCAGTAGTTGATAATGTACAGTTTGACACAGCTCTCATCAACCCGAATTCTAGCAGCAGCAGCAGCATGCTCTGTTTTCAGCTAAACTGAAGTTAAGGTTATGGCAGAAGTCAGGGACCAACTCTTTAACATTTACTATTCAGATAGAACCAACAAGTAAGTAAGCTAAGGGCCGTCAATTTGCTAGCTGTAACACCTAACCTATGTTAAATAATTATCAGAGTAGTTGTTTGCCAGCTTGTTGGGGATTTATTTTACAAGTGACACAAACTACATTAATCAATGCAGCTTAAACATTGATGACTTGACCTGATGATGTAGGCTACTGTTTAAAAAAAACAAAAAACTGGACAAGACCCAAGTGTTTATCAATGTAATGTGTAATGCTAAGCTAATATAGCCTAACGTTACATTTGTGTTAAATTCAGGCAGCTAAAGTTAGCTTAGTTAAAACCAATGGTTAGCTATGGAACTAATAGTTAATTAAATATATAGCAATTATTCTAAAATACATCAAACATTTGTTTCTGTCTAGTAACGTAACGTCACTCACCGCTAGCTTGAATGGCGAACGTTAAAAGTTTGCATGTCCTATTCATGGTTGTATAAGATCCATATTCATATCTTTTGAATATATATATATATATATTTGTATATATAATATCTGCATGTATATTTTCTATTTTCTATTTCAACATGTATATTTTATATTTTATTTTATTTTTCTTTCTATTCTTGTATATTTTGTTTTATTGTAAAATGCCTTTTATGCTGCTGTAACAACAACGATTTCCCAATTTGGGTTCAATAAAGTACTATCTATCTATCTATCTATCTATATTCCGGCCGTTTGAATTCACTCAGGTAAATGTTAAAATGTACTTCAATGGTGACACATTTAACAGTTTTCAAACATAACACATGCGTAGCAAATAGATAATCATGGGATAGGGTTAATTCGTTGACTTATGTAACAGCATTGAGGGACAAACTTATTTCACACCAGTACGTTGCGTTAGGGTGGATTTTTGCCGGCTTTTATTTTGAAATGGTTTCAGAGCTTCCTGTTTCGAATGCATAAAGACAGCAGCAAGTTCTGTGGACAGTTTGCTGTTGTTGGTCGCTTGGTCACTTGGTCGCTACAGGGTCTAGAGCGGAAAAATGGCTCTCATAATGGCATTTTGCACTTTAATCTTCAATGTTTTATGCTTGCCTCTTCATCTGATCAAAGCACTCGGCATGTATGAAATATACAAACGTGTCTTCCCTATTTGTTTGTACCGATGTTCAATAATATACAACAACAAAATGCACGACAAGAAGAAGGAGCTGTTTCGCAGTCTACCCGAGTTCAACAGGCATGGCAAGCAGCTCACTATTTTGGAGATCGGCTGTGGAACTGGCACCAATTTTCAGTTTTATCCACCCGGATGCAAGGTGATCTGCACTGACCCCAACCCTCATTTCAAGAAATACCTGAAGAGCAGCATGGAAGGGAATGACCACATCACGTTTGACAGATTTGTGGTGGCGTCGGGGGAGGACATGGGGGCTATTGAGAGCGAGTCGGTAGACGTTGTTGTGTGCACCCTAGTGCTCTGCAGTGTCAACAACATCCCGAAAACCCTGCAGGAGACACGGCGCATGCTGAGACCGGTAAGACCCTGACTCCTGAAATAAGAACAAGTCCAAAGTAAATTCACTCCCATCGAAAGTCAAGGCCTGTATTTCTATTGAGGCTACTGTTCTAATGCTGCGTAACTACTGGATTAATCATTCACCAGTGGAGATTAAAAACTTGCTCACTAAACAAACAACAAGCAAAGAAGTCTACATTATTTATATATTTGTTTTAACACATGGATACGCAAAAATGATCCCTAACACATGTAGCCTACTAGCCAAATTAAGATTGTTTAATTCCTTAGGTTGTTACCAATTAATTTATCACAACCTTTAACCTACCTGCACTATTGCTTCTTGATACCTTTGACCTGTATGGTGACATAAATGGTGCCCTTATCTTTTTACTTTATATATATTGAAATTCAGTAGTTCAATCCAGAATGTCAAGTTTAATATAAATATTAAGCCTGTGTTGTAATTTAATTTCACTTAATTCTCCTCAGAGGCAAAACAATTTAACAAAAAAGCATTCATTATAAAACATGAACTATTTCTAGGGGACATAAGTGAACCACATGTACATTATACACAAAAATGATATATGGATGCACTCATGGTTTTATATCATTTAGTGCTTACTTGATAATTTTTTCTGTAAATACACAAAACATGTGTGTGCTATAATGCAGGGGGAGGCCACATATGGTCTTTAAGACTGGATGGCTGAAAATATTGCTTGTATTTCCAATGTGTTTATAAAATCAGATTTCTTCTTTAAACATGCATTTAGGAAAATGCACCAGTAATGCACCGGCAACCCCCATATATTATATTATATTATATTATATATATTAGGAACAAGAGGAAAAACGTTCAAGGTACAAAAAAACAAATACATTCTCAAATAGTCTCTGTCATGTTCAACAGGGGCAAGAAGCTAAAAAACTTTTCGTACATTTTTCTTGAAAATAAAAGATTAGGTCTTCGTCATCAGCATCCGTGATATTGGATTCATTGTTTTAAACAAATACTTTTTTTTGTACAAAACAACCAAAAATTACGGAGCCCCTAAAGGTTCATGGAGAAAAAAAAAACTATTTTGTGCGCACGAGATAGTATTTCGTGCGAACGATAAAGTATTTCGTTCGTTTCTCGTTCGCACGAGAAAGTTACAAGTAGTGCGCCAAGTAGGAAGTGGAGCACAGAGGAGACAACCGTTTCATTGCAGACTGTTATGTTTATGTGGAGAAATGGCAGTGCATACATTATTTGAGATATACTTCAAACTCAGACTTCATTTAGGGACATTTTGGCCAGGGGTTTAGAGCTATTTGTTTAAGCACCGGATTCGCAAAACAGAAGAGTCTGTAAACCAGTGGCGTTTTCTCCTGGAGGCCAAGGGAAGCCAGGCTTCCCCTGTTTTTTCGGATTGTAGTTATAATTTTAATAAATAAATAAAAACACTTTGTTTAGTTTCGGAAATTCTTCTTTGCTGTGTGTTGCTGCCAGCCCGTCTCTCCCCCATTCTCATTGAGTATTTTACAAAGAGTGAAACAGCGCCCCTCTAGATGTTATGGTAAAACAGTAGATTGCACTCTCTGTTGCGAGAGGAGGCCAGACGAAATTGGCTTCCCTTGGTGAAAAAAAATGGAGGGATTGACCAATCAGACAAGGCTCACGTCATGCCTCTGCCAACCTGTGATTAGTCAGAGCCATGCCAAGGGAAGCCAGAGGCGGCTGGCTTCCCTTGCCTCACAATCCAATCAAATCGCATCAACTTAGTGGTGCAGTGACGCGTCCTAAAACCCGGAAGTAAGCTGCGCTCGCGTTCCCTCGACAAAAAAGCAATGGGATGTCGGTTAGAAAGCAGGCGTGTGTAACCACCGGGTCCGTCTGCGCCGCGTTGCGGTTTTGGTCCGGCCTCCTCCGGCGTCATACCCTACCAGGCGCATTTCAGAAGCATTTCAGAAGCGGAGCGTCTTGCCTGCCGGCTTGCAGTTTTTGTTGATTTGGGCATATTTCCTGGACAGGCTACTTTGTACAGACAAAGTTAATAATAACTGTAATATTCCAGTTATAAACGACATGAATCACAGATGTGTTGCTGTATTTTAGTGGTAAAAAAATGCATTCATCATCATAATTATTCTATATATATATATAATTTACACAGTGCCTGTAAACCGGAGGAGAACGCTGGCATTTCTCCTCCTACTTGAAAGACTACGGAGGGATAGGGTCTGCAAAATTAGTGTGTGTGTATATATAGGTCTATATAGCTCTGAACGTTCCACTTCCTGCCTGCCCGACCTTACGTTACGGCTGCGCCGCGATAAAAATAGGATTCGATCCTAATTTTAGAGGAGCCCTGCGCCGAGCCGCTTCTGGGACGCTTCTGAGCCGTAACGCGCCGCGTGTGGTGGAATAGCACCCATTGACTAGAGTGGCCGCGATCGCCGTGAGCACCGCGGCGCAGCCGTAACGCGCCCGTAACGCGCCGCAGACGGACCCGGTGGAATCTAGGGGTTAGTCCTGCATCTGTATACAAATGTGTGTAAAATGATACCTGGCGCTGTAATCACTCATCTGGTTACAGCGTTGTGCTCAGCTCCGCTCTGTGTGTGTGTGTGTGTGTGTTCGGTGTGTTTGTGTGTGTCCGACACCGGCATTTGTTTTCAAATTACCATGAACAGTCATTTACACACATCTGGTTCTCCATAGTTATATGTGTATTCCCAAGTGAAAGAAATTCATTTAATCTTAATCTCGATGTAGTGCTATAGTCCTGCCGGAGTGCACCGGAACGAACGACACTATCATAAACAAATGCCCACACACACACGCCCTGGCGACCGGACATATTCTTCATAAAACTAATAATATGGTGTAATAATCGGGCAGTTCGATGTGTTTTACCATAAGAAAGTATCTTGTGCGAACGAGAAAGTATATCGTGCGCACAAGAAAGTATCTTGTGCGCACGAGAAAGTATCTTGTGCGAACAAGAAAGTATATCGTGCGCACAAATTAATAAAGCGTGGCCTCGTTTTATTTAAATTGAGGCCACGAATTACATCTCGTGCGCACAAATTAATAAAGCGTGGCCTCGTTTTATTTATTTTTCTCTCTATGAAGGGCTCCATAAAAAATAAATAACTTTGACAAGAAATAACAAGTATGAGTTCACAGGTCCTGCTCATAACCATTCAGGATTTGGTTTCTAAATAATAGTTTTAGTTTAGATAAACTTGCACAATATTTCAGTTCCATAAAGTACACAGTGTAGAAATAGCAAATATTTGCATTGCAGGGTGGAGGCTTCTTTTTCATGGAGCATGTTGTTGGAGAGCCCTCCAGCTGGACCTACTTCTTCCAGCATGTTCTGCAGCCCCCTTGGTACTACTTTGGGGATGGATGTGAGATCGTCCGGGACACGTGGAAACCTCTGGAGGCAGCTGGATTCTCCGACCTCAAGCTGAAACATGTGGAAGCACCACTCCTGTTCCTTATCAAGCCTCACATCATCGGTTACGCTGTGAAATAAATGCTGTCATTAGTTCTGCATTACACATAAATATATAGTCAAGCGCTTAATACCCCCCCCCTCTCTCTTTTATGATATGATAGATCATCAGTGATGGAGATAATGCCAATCACTTTAATACTAATTTTATTTTTGTATTTAAAAAAAACCTTCAGTGTTTGTGTTTTGTAAAGACACATTAAATTAACACATTGAATAAAAACATTGCATAGATAGCATTCAATACAAAATGAATATTTTAAATGTTTAATCTTCTATATGTCACTTCCCATTTCCAAGATGCTATGCTGTTACATCGATAAGATGCCACCATAAGACAATGTGTGTTCTGAATCTGTTTGTGTGCTACTGCTGGATTCAGCGTGTTCACACCAAGTACTTTGCCGTATTTAGTGCCGGCACTCAGTGCCCCAGCACTTATTACCCCAGGGCATTTAGTACAGATCGCGTTCACACCGGAATAAATTCCCTGAGGGAAGATAATGCAAATGAGCCGCTGACGTCACTTCGTCTTCTTCTGCTTTGGGTTTACTGGCAGGCCGCAAACAACTTCACGGCGTATACTGCCACCTGGAGTCCCCGGAGTTGGGGACTGGCTTCAGTAGAAGCTGCTGGGAGTCCCAGCAGCTTCTACTGAAGCCTTCAGAGTAAATCGCCAGAACGCCGACACCTCCTCATCTCCACCTCTCCCATGTTTTATTTTGTGTTGCCATAAGTTAGTCTCTCTGCGTTTGTGCGCTGGGCGAATGCTAATGCTAATGCGAGGATAATAAAATGGCGGCTCTACAAAACATTTCAGAGTTGTACGGGGCGTGGTTTGCAATTCGCCCAGCCAATCAGAACTGGGGCACTTTTTTCCCCCAGGAAAGTACCATCTCTCAGCAGGCACTAAAAATGGGGGTAAAAGTTCCCGAGATTAAGTGCTCTTTTTGGTGTGAACGCGACATAAGGGGTACTAACGGAACTAAACGTGAAAAGTACGGTGAAAAGTACTCCGGTGTGAACGCGGCTATTGGTGCCATTTATGACATGACAGGTGTGTCACTAAAAACATGTATTTTTGCTGTTAAGCTGATTGTGTTGTCTTATTAAAGACTTTCTGCTGCATGATTGGTGTTTTACTTATTAGACGAGTACTATATGGACAGGAAAGTCCAAAATCTGGAATTGCGCCATTCTGTGGTTAAATGCGGGACATACATTATCTCACAGGTATTAGTGTAATCCTGATCTTGTAAGTCGCCTGGCCTCCAGCAAGCATGTCTCATTAAATCATGCCGATTTATTTGTTTAATTTTGACTTTGCCTTTACATCTAATGGAGATCACAGGCCTGTACGGCATGTACAAACGCTTGTTTCCGTTGCTCGCCTACAATATAACATTTTCATACAACGACAAAATGCACAAAACGAAAAGGGATCTTTTTCGGAACGTGGGCAAATTTGCTGTGCAGATGCTCTTCACCTCCTCCCCTTCGTCAAATCCACCTGCCAAGATGATGGAGCAGGGCCGTCCCTGGCCAACTTGGGGCCCCATTTGACATTGTGAGATGAGGTGATCACATGATTTGACCTTAAGGGCTATACTGTATATGAGGCCCTAAGGCTGGAGCCACACGAGGACGAGAACGCAAACGGACCGAAATCGATATCAAAAAAGTATTCCGTCCACACGCAACAGGCACCAGAAACGTGTCCGTTCACACGAGACCGCTCGAAAGCGCTGGAGACGCTGTAGTACATATGCCGGGCCTGTAAGTGGCGCTGTACTCCTGCCACAAAAGCAGCCAAGAAGACTTCCCGCGCATGGTTGCCATGGTTGCCCTTCTGTTTATTCTCCGCTGTGGACGCTCTGGCTCTTTTTCTCCCTCCCCGAGGCAAGCGTGTGCTCCTGCTGTAAATCTCTCCGGTAGTCCACCAGCAGATGAAAAACACCCACCTCTCCACCTCTTCCAAGGGACGAGGGAACCGTGCGGCAGAGTTTCAGTTCGATTTTTTTTCGCCGGTCAACATGTCCGTTAAAGTTGAAATCTTCCGGTCAGAGGTCTTCTTTGTTATTTATTGAGCTTTAAAACAAATT
This sequence comes from Trematomus bernacchii, assembly GCF_902827165.1. Classification (NCBI taxonomy): domain Eukaryota; kingdom Metazoa; phylum Chordata; class Actinopteri; order Perciformes; family Nototheniidae; genus Trematomus; species Trematomus bernacchii. Next base: position 5,839,941 of record NW_022987698.1, on the reverse strand, counting down.
GATAACGACTCTATATAAGAATAAAAAACGGAGCCTCTCTTTTCCTCCCCCTCTTCTGACAGCCCAGCAGCTGATCTCTGAGCAGGAGAGGTGGGAGAGGCGGGGCTATTGCTTCAACGTTATCAGGAAATGATCGTATAGGCGTAATCACGGAGCCGTTTGCCCCCCAGAGCGTTTCGTTCGCAGATCTACCCACCTCGGGACCCGTTATCGTTATCGTTTTCTGCGTTTCCATGTCGGCCTGCAACGGCAGGTGCAGGGTCGCCAGCAGCACCATCGGCTGCAGTTCTTTCATCGCTATTTCGTTTTAATAAATCCTTAGACCTTTTAAGCCAATTTCTGATGTCCATTTTGTAATTCAAACAGAAATGGGAGTCTACAGAATGCACAATAAACAATAAACAAATCCAGAATAGGCGGCAGAGTGTGACGCTGTGATTGGTCTAAATGTGGACGAATCACAAATCACAACAGACACATGAATTTATTTGACGTAGCCTGCGATTTTTTTTTGTAGTTACTATCTGACATCACATACATCGTAGCATAAAAGTTCACAGTTTATTTATAATTAAAAAAAAAAAAATCTTTAAAAAAAAAAAAATTGATAAATAATAAAAAACTTGTTTATTGGGGAGGGCAGGAATGTCAAATGGGAGGGCCTGGCCCTCCCACGGCGCCGGGCATGGTTCGGCCTACCATATGTGTTCGGGGTCCGTCGCTTACCAATGACGTCACGCATTGTGATTGGCTGTACGGTAATCGCACGCTGATTGGTGTAACTAGGGGCGCTGACGAGGGTATACGGGGGTCTGATTAAAGGATGAAGCTGTTAACGTGCTGCTACCATAAACTGGCTGTAGCCCACAAACTGAAGCAGAATGATCTAGGGCTGTCCCGAATACCATTTTTCGGGCTCCGGATATTCGGTAGTAATGCGGGGGGGCGTAGTAATCGGCAGCGAACTGCTTCAACGCGTGTATTTCGGTGTATTCACGGCATTCATTTTGTTATTCTACAGTATTGTTGTTTTATAGTTATTTGTTAATGTAACCCAATTTGTGTTCTTTGAAATTGAAAAGGATATCGCATTGTGTTTGTTACTTTCGTTGCAGTTGTATACGTCTTAAGTGTAATTTGGCTTGGTTTCCTATTTATGGACATGCTTTTATTTTGAAGGAGAGTTAGCGCAGTTGACAGGAAGTTGTTGTTGCTTTGGAAACAACGTGACAGAGATTAACGGAGAAAAGTAATATCTACATATAAAGACGGAGAAAGTAAACGATAACGTTTATGGTTAAGTGTTAGCACCCCCCGAAGAGGCACAAGCTCTTACGTTGATATTGGAGATTTCAATCAATTCAATTTGAAAAAAAACGGGGAAAAAACAAACAAAACGAATATCCGAATAACGAATGAAACCCGAAATAGTACTCCAACGAACGGATATTCGGATATACGGGTACAGGGCTGTACCCGAATACTATAATAAAGTTATAGTAAATAATAACAAACTCCAGTGTTAGAATTCCATAATTCCATATTCATAAATAAAATGATATGCAAATAACATTTTCTTGGCTGTGGACTTGTACTCTACATAATTATGTTGAGCTCATGGTAATCTAATTCAATAAACAATAACTGCAATGAACATATAGCATTTTCTGACTCGTAAAATGATTGGATATAGTGTAATTTGGTAAATGATTCTGTGTTGAAAAATGTATATCTTTAAAAACTGCGTTGGTGTATTAGGGCGGGCCATACTATTTCTTTTTTGTAAATCGATCGAGAGGAGTGTTCAAATAACGTATTTTGGTGTGTAGAACACACATCTATTTAGATTTATTTATTTTGAAGTTGTTGCTATGGAAACAACATGACGGAGAAAAAAGTAATATCTTCTACATATAATAACGGACAAAGTAAAGAATGAAGTGTATGTTTAAATGTTAGCACCCCCCGAAGAGGCTCAAGCTCTTACGTTGAGTCTGGAGTTTCAATACATTCGGAATTTGACCGTGTAAAATGTCCTCTTGGGTTAGCGTACAGCCAATGCGTGACGTCATTGGTAAGCGTAACGGACCCCGAACACATATGGTCCATATGGTAGGCCGAACACATATGGTACCTACACCGGCTCGTTCGCGACCGACACATCACTAGTTTGCTGTTGTTGACGGACTTGGTCGCCACAGGGTCTAGAGCGGAAAAATGGCTCTCATTATGGCATTTTGCACTTTAATCTTCAATGTTTTATGCTTGCCTCTTCATCTGATCAAAGCACTCGGCATGTATGAAATATACAAACGTGTCTTCCCTATTTGTTGGTACCGATGTTCAATAATATACAACAACAAAATGCACGACAAGAAGAAGGAGCTGTTTCGCAGTCTACCCGAGTTCAACAGGCATGGCAAGCAGCTCACTATTTTGGAGATCGGCTGTGGAACTGGCACCAATTTTCAGTTTTATCCACCCGGATGCAAGGTGATCTGCACTGACCCCAACCCTCATTTCAAGAAATACCTGAAGAGCAGCGTGGAAGGGAATGACCACATCACGTTTGACAGATTTGTGGTGGCGTCGGGGGAGGACATGGGGGCTATTGAGAGCGAGTCGGTAGACGTTGTTGTGTGCACCCTAGTACTCTGCAGTGTCAACAACATCCCGAAAACCCTGCAGGAGACACGGCGCATGCTGAGACCGGTAAGACCCTGACTCCTGAAATAAGAACAAGTCCAAAGTAAATTCACTCCCATCCAAAGTCAAGGCCTGTATTTCTATTGAGGCTACTGTTCTAATGCTGCATAACTACTGGATTAATCATAGACTGTATATATTGGGATTAATCCTTCACCAGTGGAGTTTAAAAACGTGCTCACTAAACAAACAAGCAAAGAAGTCTACATTATTTATATATTTGTTTTAACACATGGATACACAAAAATGAAGAGTAGCAAAAATGATCCCTAACACATGTAGCCTACTAGCCAAATTAAGATTGTTTAATTCCTTAGGTTGTTACCAATTAATTTATCACAACCTTTAACCTACCTGCACTATTGCTTCTTGATACCTTTGACCTGTATGGTGACATAAATGGTGCCCTTATCTTTTTACTTTATATATATTGAAACTCAGTAGTTCAATCCAGAATGTCAAGTTTAATATAAATATTAAGCCTGTGTTGTAATTTAATTTCACTTAATTCTCCTCAGATATAAGCCTGAGGCAAAACTATTTAACAAAAAAGCATTCATTATAAAACATGAACTATTTCTAGGGGACATAAGTGAACCACATGTATCAGCACATTATACACAAACATGATATATGGATGCACTCATGGTTTTATATCATTTAGTGCTTACTTGATAATTTTTCTGTAAATACACAAAACATGTGTGTGCTATAATGCAGGGGGAGGCCACATATGGTCTTTAAGACTGGATGGCTGAAAATATTGCTTGTATTTCCAATGTGTTTATAAAATCAGATTTCTTCTTTAAACATGCATTTAGGAAAATGCACCAGTAATGCACCGGCAACCTCCATATATTATATTATATATATTAGTCAATTTATTGAACATGTCAGAAACAAAACAAACAAAATCATAATAATAATTATAACAAAGAGAAGCAAAAAAAAGGAAAAACGTTCAAGGTACAAAAAAACAAATACATTCTCAAATAGTCTCTGTCATGTTCAACAGGGGCAAGAAGAAGCTAAAAAACTTTTCGTACACTTTTCTGAAAATAAAAGATTAGGTCTTCGTCATCAGCATCCGTGATATTGGATTCATTGTTTTAAACAAATACTTTTTTTTGTACAAAACAACCAAAAATTACGGAGCCCCTAAAGGTTCATGGAGAAAAAAAAAAGTATCTTGTTCGCACAAAATACTATTTTGTGCGCACAAGATAGTATTTTGTGTGAACGAGAAAGTATTTCGTGCGAACGAGAAAGTATTTCGTTAGTTTCTCGTTCGCACAAGAAAGTTACCGGTGCGCCAAGTAGGACGTGGAGCACAGAGACAACCGTTTCATTGCAGACTGTTATATTTATGTGGAGAAATGGCAGTGCATACATTATTTGAGATATATTTCAAACTCAGACTTCATTTAGGGACATTTTGGCCCCGTCCCTTTCACGTGAACGCGCTCTCAGCCGGACAGAGAAACCCTGGTTGATTTACGGAGTTGATAACCAGCTTCGTAGGACCGCTTGGCGAGATTGCGTTTGTTAGGGTTAGTTAAGCCGGGTAACTCAAACATATCCAGGGTCTGTTGAACTGGCTTCGTCGTACAGGGCACTGGAGGCAGTAACGTGTAACTCAGCAGAATCTGAGAAGAGCAGCACCAGCTGCAAAGAGCTGTGCCTTTTACTGTTCACTTCACTGTGTTTCCCTTCATTAGAACAGCTGAATAGAGATCGAGGCTGCTACGTTTAACCACACACACCTCTACACACATCGAACTGCCCGATTATTCCCCCTATTACTCGTTTTATGAAGGAGATGTCCGGTCACCAGGGCGCATGATGTGTGTGTCTTTGTGCTCAGCTCCGCTCTGTGTGTGTATTTGGTGTGTTTGTGTGGAATCTAGGGGTTAGTCCTGCATCTGTTTGATACAAATGTGTGTAAAATGATACCTGGCGCTGTAATCACTCATCTGGTTACAGCATTGTGCTCAGCTCCGCTCTGTGTGTGTGTGTGTGTGTGTGTTCGGTGTGTTTGTGTGTGTCCGACACCGGCATTTGTTTTCAAATTACCATGAACAGTCATTTACACACATCTGGTTCTCCATAGTTATATGTGTATTCCCAAGTGAAAGAAATTCATTTAATCTTAATCTCGATGTAGTGCTATAGTCCTGCCGGAGTGCACCGGAACGAACGACACTATCATAAACAAATGCCCACACACACACGCCCTGGCGACCGGACATATTCTTCATAAAACTAATAATATGGTGTAATAATCGGGCAGTTCGATGTGTTTTACCATAAGAAAGTATATATATAGTCGTGCGAACGAGAAAGTATCTCGTGCGAACGAGAAAGTATATCATGCGCACAAATTAATAAAGCATGGTCTCGTTTTATTAAATTGAGGCCACGAATTACATCTCGTGCGCACAAATTAATAAAACGTGGCCTCGTTTTATTTATTTTTCTCTCTATGAACCCTCCAGGGCTCCGTAAAAAATAAATAACTTTGACAAGAAATAACAAGTAGAGTTCACAGGTCCTGCTCATAACCATTCAGGATTTGGTTTCTAAATAATAGTTTTAGTTTAGATAAACTTGCACAATATTTCAGTTCCATAAAGTACACAGTGTGGAAATAACAAATATTTGCTTTGCAGGGTGGAGGCTTATTTTTCATGGAGCATGTTGTTGGAGAGCCCTCCAGCTGGACCTACTTCTTCCAGCATGTTCTGCAGCCCCCTTGGTACTACTTTGGGGATGGATGTGAGATCGTCCGGGACACGTGGAAACCTCTGGAGGCAGCTGGATTCTCCGACCTCAAGCTGAAACATGTGGAAGCACCACTCCTGTTCCTTATCAAGCCTCACATCATCGGTTACGCTGTGAAATAAATGCTGTCATTAGTTCTGCATTACACATGAATATATAGTCAAGCGCTAAATATCTCTCTTTTATGATATGATAGATCATCAGTGATGGAGATAATGCCAATCACTTTAATACTAGGGCTGTCAGTCGATTAAAATATTTAATCGCGATTAAACGCATGATTGTCCATAGTTAATCGCGATTAATCGCACATTTTTTATCTGTTCTAAATGTACCTTCGAGGGATATTTTTCAAGTTTTTAATACTCCTTATCAACATATGAGTGGACAAATATGCTTTATATGTTTGTTTATTATCATTTGAACAATGACAAATATTCTCATGAATATTAACCACAACAACCTCTGAACATTACAAATATTTGCCTCAATTCAACCTAGAACCTCTCTCATACAATAATAAATATTCTGGAGATGTTGTAATTTCTCCACAAAAGTGAGTTACAGGAACTGTACCCAAATCTCTGGATTGCCCTCCGCATTGCAGTAACTCTTCCTGTAACCCCTAGATTCCACCGGGTCCGTCTGCGGCGCGTTACGGGCGCGTTACGGCTGCGCCGCGGTGCTCACGGCGATCGCGGCCACTCTAGTCAATGGGTGCTATTCCACCACACGCGGCGCGTTACGGCTCAGAAGCGTCCCAGAAGCGGCTCGGCGCAGGGCTCCTCTAAAATTAGGATCGAATCCTATTTTTGTCGCGGCGCAGCCGTAACGTAAGGTCGGGCAGGCAGGAAGTGGAACGTTCAGAGCATATATAGCATATATATATATATAGATATATACACACACACAAACTAATTTTGCAGACCCTATCCCTCCGTAGTCTTTCAAGTAGGAGGAGAAATGCCAGCGTTCTCCTCCGTTTTACAGGCACTGTGTAAATTATATATATAGAATAATTATGATGATGAATGCATTTTTTTACCACTAAAATACAGCAACACATCTTTGATTCATGTCGTTTATAACTGGAATATTAGTTATTATTAACTTTGTCTGTACAAAGTAGCCTGTCCAGGAAATATGCCCAAATCAACAAAAACTGCGAGCCGGCAGGCAAGATGCTCCGCTTCTGAAATGCTTCTGAAACGCGCCTGGTAGGGTATGACGCCGGAGGAGGCCGGACCAAAACCGCAACGCGGCGCAGACGGACCCGGTGGAATCTAGGGGTTACAGTTGCGTCTGCTGAGAGAAGCTTTTCCAAACTGAAGCTTATGAAGACGTGCCTCCGGTCGTCAATGGCATAAGAACGCTTAAGTGGCCTGGCTATCATAAGCATCAACGCACAGTTGGCACAGCAGCTGTCATACAATGACCTTGTTAATGACTTTGCATCCAGGAAATGCCGACGTATTCACCTGTAAACGCATACTGAACGACATACATGCACATTTACCATTTACCTCACTGTATAAAAAAGTAACTGTGTTGACAATAATAATAAACAGGAATTATATTTGCAAAGTACTTTGTTTCCCAACATTTCTTTCACTCCTGTCGGTGGGGGTGGGGGGGGGCCTCATCTCACGATGTCGCTTGGAGCCCCAAGTTGGCCAGGGACGGCCCTGGCTATGCTGTTACATCGATATCGATAAGATGCCACCATAGGACAATGTGTGTTCTGAATCTGTTTGTGTGCTACTGCTGGATTCATTGGTGCCATTTATGACATGACAGGTGTGTCACTAAAAACATGTATTTTTGCTGTTAAGCTGATTGTGTTGTCTTATTAAAGACTTTTTGCTGCATGATTGGTGTTTTACTTATTAGACGAGTACTATATGGACAGGAAAGTACACAATCTGGAATTGCGCCATCCTGTGGTTAAATGCAGGACATACATGATCTCACAGGTATTAGTGTAATCCTGATCTTTTAAATCGCCTGGCCTCCAGCAAGCCCTTTTCCAACTGAATAAAATGGGGTCTTGTCTCATTAAATCATGCCGATTTATTTGTTTAATTTTGACTTTGCCTTTACATCTAATGGAGATCACAGGCCTGTACGGCATGTACAAACGCTTGTTTCCGTTGCTCGCCTACAATATAACATTTTCATACAACGACAAAATGCACAAAACGAAAAGGGATCTTTTTCGGAACGTGGGCAAATTTGCAAACCCCGATGGTACTCTTCGTTTGCTGGAGATCGGTTGCGGCAGCGGGGCAAACTTCAGGTTTTACCCGTACGGCTGCACGGTGATCTGCACCGACCCCAACCCGCACTTCGAGAAGTACCTGCGGATGAGCATGGAGGCGAACAAGCATTTGACCTATGAAACGTTTATGGTCGTCTCTGGGGAGGACATGGAGAAGGTGGAGAACGGGTCGGTGGACGTGGTGGTCTGCACCCTGGTCCTCTGCTCGGTCAGAAACGTGCAGGAAGTGCTGCAGGAAGTGCGACGCATCCTCAAACCTGTGAGTGTGCTGCCTTCACGTGCTGTAGGAAATATTTTCCTAGTGACTTCACGCACATTTATAGTGGTAGGTCTACATGGCTTGGTTATTAACCTTTTATGGGGGCATGGGGAACCACCCAAACTGTCCACTGTGTTTATTGTGTACTCGTAATACCTCCAAGTTTCTATCATATGCAGTGCACAAACTACAGACTGCACATTTGAAGCTGGAAGAATACCTCCAGTTCCGAAGATTTCTTGGTGTAACTAGAAACTAGATTTTGTGACAGTGCTAATCTCAAAGAAAAAGGCTACTGTGAGGTTCTGGGCAGGATTGGAAATTAGGTAAATTGAAATGTGTTGGTGGCTGCTTGATTTGCTTCACTCACTACACTAGCCAAACAAAGTTGGTTCTTATTGAGTAACTGGAAGATCTTGAAATCCACAAGCCAGTGGCAAGTGGACAAAACTGTTATTTTCCAACACTGGTGTGGGGTCACTTGTCAATCCTTGCAGATGAAGTACTCAGGGCTGTCCCTGGCCAATTTGGGGCCCCAAGCGACATTGTGAGATGAGCCCCCCCCCCCCAACTGACAGGAGTGAACAATTTTTTTTTGGAGACAAAGTACTTTGCAAATATAATTCCTGTTTATTATTATTATCAACACAGTTACTTTTTTATACACCGAGGTAAATGGTAAATGTGCATGTATGTCGTTCAGTTAGCGTTTACAGGTGAATACGTCTGCATTTCCTGCCAAATACTAGCCTCAAAAAGATTAAAATATAATTAATGCAAATAAACTACTTCTACTAATAATAATAATCATAATCAATTCAATAATATAAATACTATATTATTTTATTATAATATAGTTGTAATATAGTCAAGACAAAACATGCTTATTACATGCTCAAAAACTGATATTTCTTAAATCTGTATTCAAATGTAGTTCCCTCTGTCAGCAATGTATCAACAACTACACACACATTTCTATCAGTATTTTTCTGTGTTGTGGTTGACATGATGACTGTTACGGCCCGTCCACACGGCGGCGTGCGTTGAAGCTTGGCGGTGGGCGTGTGTGAAGCTTGGGGATTTCTCGCGAGCAACGCGACCAACAACCAATCACATGAATCTCCCGCCCCGACATACAAAGCAAAAAAGCCAGAAGTAAACAGGATATAAACTTCCCAAACAGGCGAAAACCTACCACTGTCTCTGCCACCTCCCTCCATGCCTGGCTCCTCCGGTTTGTATCCCGGTAGATAAAGAGGGACTGGTCGTATAGGACCGGGTGATTCCCTATTGCTATTATTATTTTATCCTCCACTTTTGGAACATGAGGAAATGACCTGCGGTATGGTTCTCCCAGCATACACGCGGTTTGATTGGCTAGCGCTTGTACTGTCAGATTTGCATAAGCGGGATTTGATTGGCTGACGCCTCCGTCGAAGCTTCAAAAGTTGAACATTGCTCAACTTTTGCAGCGAGCACCGCGAGCAACGCTCCCACAATGCAGTTTGGCGAAGCGTGACGTCACCCCATTCAAGGTGAATGGACAGAAGCGTTGAAGAGTCAACGCACGCCGCCGTGTGGAGGGGCCGTTAGGAGTTAAGGGGAGAGGCTGAGCATCACCATGAAATGTGCAAATTGACATAAAAATGTATAAAAGGGGAAGAAATGCTCCATGTTTTTTAGGCTGTAAACTTTAACTGTTATGTAAGCCAACTAGACAGTTTATCACTCTTCCTCCTGTACATTAGCAGATAAAAGGCATAAAATACTTGAATGAATGGTAAATAAAGAATGCTGGAAATAACTGCATCTCCATTAGCCTATATGCTATGCAGAGACTGCCTTCTTCATGTCGTGAATTGCAGCTGATGTTTTAATATGGCAATTGGCAAAAGTTTGACATTTGACTTATACAACATTCGCAAGTTGTACATTTGACTGAATTTGGGGGGGGGGTGCGTGGAGAACTGCGCTCAAGCCGAGCTCATAAGCCGAGGCCCCCTGCGCAATGTGAGGCCCTGTAGGGAGGGACGGCCCTGGAAGTACTGTTGTCTGATATATTTGCATTATACCTTTAAATTAACACATTTGCTCTGTATTTTCTATATTGGGAGGCTGCTTTGAAAGAGAATCATATTTCAATGGAATTACATCTATCTTGTTTTGTTTAACCTTTGAGATACAATCTCAGCCAGTTGGAAAATGACAGTCACTGTTATTGCAAAGTTGCAGAACCCGTTTTGATTAATGGTGCTCTTTACATGTTTGTGTTGGCTCTTTCTTGCAGGGAGGAGCCTTCTACTTTCTGGAGCATGTTGAGTCAGATCCTTCCTCCTGGACATTTTTCTTCCAGCATGTGTTTGAGCCCCTGTGGTACTATCTTGGAGATGGATGCATGATAACTAAAAAAACATGGAGAGACATAGAGGCAGCTGGTTTTTCTGAACTTCACTTAAAACACATCGAGGCTCCAAAGGTTTCACGGATGATAAGACCACATATCATGGGATACTCCATTAAATGATTGCAGGAAGGAATGGATTTATGTGCATCATATACACAAGCTTGAGGTTCATGTTTTTTTTTTAATGTCAGCACGGTCATAGGGAGAATATTTTACAAGCTACTTATTCTTCATTTACATTTTTACACTCAAATTCATTTGAAAACGATGTGTCCAAATTGAGTCTGCAATTATTACGAAGATGTTTAAATCTAACCATTTTAATTTCCACAGTACAAAAACACACTAGTCAAACTGCATTTATTGAGTGAAAATAGATTTATTTACTCATAGAATCAGCAACATTTCATACACAGTTTGTTCTCCTTCCCTACCCCTCCCAAGATGAACATAATAAATATTACCTGGACACTGTGCTTTTTTCCCTGATTGTCTAAGTAACTGCCAGAAACAACCAAACAAACCTCACTCAGTCATTATTTTTGTTACCCTTTATATTCCATTGCACAAAAATAAGGAATGACCATTGTAACATCTCCTTACAGGGAAATGAGGGGAATTGCTGGTTCACAATATAAACAGTAAATTATGTCTGTGTGGTAAATATACAGTCAACATTCTGCAGATGCTGTTCGATTATTTTAAAAAATAAAAAAAACTCCAACAGCAACATTTTTAAAAACACAAGAAGAAGAGGAGCAGGATACAAACTGAGACTCAAAGTTAAAGCTCACAATTTCAAACCTCCCATATTAAAAATGTACACAACTATAAATGTTATAGCATTAGCAAATTTTTATATAAAAAAACAGCAGGGGAAAAAATGTTTTTGAGTATATTTTACTGCCATCACAAGTCACTTTTATATCAAACAGAGTAAAAAAAACTGGAGGATGTCAGCCTGAATCGAAGTGTTCCCAGAAACCCAGTTCATGTCCAAATGTCTGAGCTGTGCTGCTCCCACATTATGTCCCAATCCTCAACCTCTACTCAGACAGGTTATCCTGTTTTAACACAATAAAGGTCCTTTAATGTTTTGAGTTCTTCAATCAGGGTCTTGTTTTGGTTTTCAAGAACAGCAACGCGGTTTTCGAGGCATTTAACATATTCCTTTTTCTTCCGCCGACATTCACGGGCTGCCTCTCTGAAAGAGGGACAGAAATGTGCAATTAGTCTAACTGAAAAAATGATGCAATTACTGCACCTACAGTAGGGATGCATTTAACTTATTTTAAAACTATAGTTTATTAACACCTCAGGGTTTAGAGAGCATATTTCTCTCTAGTAAAGTACATCAGAAAAGTTGTATTACAAATTGCGATTCCTGTAAACTGAAAAAACCTCCACAACATTTATCGCTCAACAGTCAGTGTACTGTGCTTGTTCCTCTTTTTCTCAGGGTGTAAGGAATTTGGCTTTGTATTAACAGCTGATAATGTAAAAGGTACCTTTTCCATTATAGGTCAAATTATTTATCATCCTGATTTATATGGTGCAGGCCTATCCTAGAGTACATCACAACGTAGAGTGTTGTCACTATAGCAACATTAAATGATGAATATTAATGCTTTACACTACAAATTTACAACAAAAAAGTTGCCTGTGATATCCATACAATTCCAGTAATGGAGGAACTTTAGCATCAGAAATCGCAATTTTCTGGGTATGTTAATATTTGTAATTTATCAAATTAGCTAACCTGTTAGCTAACCTGTTTTTAGCCAGCCTGATTTCCCTCTTCATCGTTGGATCGTCACTCTTGCCCTGAGAGTGCCCCATAGGAGAGGTCATGACGACGGTCTGGGGCACGGAGCCGGAGGAGGATGCTGTGCGGATCTGGTATGTTTGCATTTCTCCTCCTGCACCTGGAAACATGACAGTCAAAGGATGACAGCAGGGGTCATTAACAGCTCCGCCACAAACGATACATAACATGAGAGATCTCACTTGAGAAGTTTAGACATTAATTTGTTAACCATAAACAATCATACATTAAGAACCTATGAGAATATATAATTTAACTTGAAAATCACAAATATTGTGATACTAGATGAACCATCACCGTGGGTTATGGATATTGATTATATGTAATGCATACATTGTGTTTCCATGTTTTAAAGACTGCATTAAAAATGTAAAGTGATGTCATTTTCTAAACTTACCACAATGTTCTCTTCTATAATTTGCCGTAAACCACCTAGTCATTATATCCACATTACTCATGATGATTTATCAAAAGAATTCTTGGGGAAATATTTTGGGAAAAGCACCCAATAGTCAGCCATTTTAGCCTTCAATTTACTTTACCTAGTAGGTTTTCAAACCTGCGTGCCTGAAAAGCCATTTACTAGTTTACCTAAAGACATCCTTCTAAAGAAGCTTATTATGCTGGAATCAAAGCATCCTGCTGGAAGTAAGGCACCTTGAGGTAGCGCCTTTAGCATTTTAGACTTTTCTATTGCAGCCAGTGATGGCTAGTCCAATGAAAGTAGGTTACAAACGTTTATTGTTGTGTTATTGATTTATCTTTCACTGTTCAGAACCAAAAAACTAATAACAATGACAGCGGTGCGAACGCTAGATGGACTATCACTCTTTTTTCACAGTTTAAAGAAATGTAACCTCCACTACTTGGACAGTCTTCTTGAACTTTTGCGCTAACTACATAGCTATTTGCCAAACAGCTAGATACCGTTTAAAAAAAAAAATATGTCATGTTTTCTCACCTTGTACAACAACCTGGTTGCTAGGCAGCAGGATCTGCTGGCCGTCAGATGTCTGGGCATACTGAAGGATGGTCGCGCCTTGTTGTTGGCCAGCATTGGCCATGGTGACAGTCTGCAGCCCCTGAAGGCCTTCAGACCCCGAACCGGCCAGCTGGATTGTGCCATTAGCGGCTATGGTAACTAGAAGAATGAAAAAGACTGCATCAGAACTGGGTAAAGCACAAGTTAGACACCTTTGAACTAGCTAGGTTAAAATGTCTTGGTACTGCAGAATAGTTTGATTTGATTTTTTGATTTGATTTATTTCGAATGTGTAAAACAATAATAAAAAAATGTAACATGAGAATTATTATACAATACAAAGTTAATCAGTGTCAAATTGATATACAAAAATATTACTGATTCTAAATTGTGTATAAACAAATAATCTACTTAATTACACATCCGAAAACACCTAGTTGATTGATGAGTATTTTTTATAAATATTTCTCTGGTCTTCAGAAAAAAACATTTAAAAAATGAATGAAATTAGAGGCCATTTAATCCCACTTTGGGAAACACGTTTTTTTATTTATTGCAAGTGATATTAAAAAGGAGAAATACATACTGTACTGGCCGGAGGTGGTCTGGTAAATTTGGCCGGCGGGTAATGTAACCCCCGCGGAGACCTGGATGTTATCCTTTCCCTCACCGTGTGTCACTTCCTCCGATGATAGTTCATTTAGGATTTTTCTACAAGGCAAGAGAAGGAGGCTCACTTGAGTTAGTTTTCATCTTACAACAGTTTTGTGTCAAAGTCTGTGCTTTGTGTTTTTATTTTACCTGTATGACGGCCGTCTTGCCAGTATTTCTCGGGTCTTATGAGCTGTAGCTCCACTGTCTGAGGAGTCCTGTGAATCATCACTATCTGAATCCAGCGCCTTAAAAGAGGGAGGTGGATTAACAACTTGTTTAAGAGTAATATGGCATATTGACAGTTTGTAAAAAAGAAACTAAGGAAATTAATTCAAGATATATTTTCAAACAAAAAAACCAGGTGGTCTCACCTGTGCATTCTGCATCTGAGGGGACTGAATGACTGACGATTGTGCCGACTGGATCACTCCTTGAACCTGAAATTGACCCCCTGGCAGCTGTACAACGGACACAGAACCACCACCGGCAAGGGACATCTACAAAAACCCAAAGTCAATTCAACCACAGCAACAACATATCCATAAAAGCAAAGAAGTGATCTCAGAAGATAACTGAGACTCACATTTTACATGTAACCTCTTGTGGCATCAAGGCATTAAGATGTTTTGGTTTTATTTGCCTAGAATTGAATTATCTACCACTGACAATGAACACAAATGTAATTTTGCTTTTGTCTCTCAATGTAGCCCCGGTTACTCTGGATGATCGGCAGACCTCCCTTTGAATGGTTCCCTTCTGACCTACTTTCTATTTAGGAAATAGTCTCCAAGATTGATATCCCAACAAACCAAAACATTGCATTACTAAATGCCACAAGTAATTACAGGAAAATGTGTAATTTGGGTGAACTTATCCTGAAAAACACATGTTAAGAAACCGTCTCATTATTTATTGAATCCAAGTAATCATTTAATGGGTCTTGTCAATAAATGTAAGCCTAATTATGTGTTAAATTCACCGTACAGTATTCAAGCACACTTGAGGCAATTCAAGCAAAAAACACTGTCTTATCTGATGCTATGAACTCAGACAGGAACTGACTTCTCTAACTTTGCTGATGAAAGCTGACAAGATAACAGCTATGTTGAAGCTGCTTAGTGCATTATCATTGTTATTTTGGATGCATTTTACACATTCATTTGTATAACAGGCACAGCAAGAGTTAAACAAAAAACATGTTAAATAAACATTTAGCTATTATACAAAGCCAATATTAAAACTTCAAAGTAGGCTTTCTGAATTGCATTTATAAACAGAGTAGTGTTATTGGCATTGCAAGAGCTACAGTAGCAACACATACAAGCAGTATTATACGATTTGTAATGTTATTATAAGCGGATGTATTAGTTACCTGTTGGGCTAACTGTGAGAACTGAGAGGCTGTGATGGTGGTAGTCTGTAACTCAGTGCCATTGCTGCCCTGCTGTACTTCCTCCATAGCAACTGAGAACAAATAAATCAATATTACCGTTTTACAATGGCGCTAATATATCAACAACCTGCCTGCCTGTATCATGCTGTACTCCACTGTGGCCTGTGCGATATTTGTTAATTTTATAAACACTTCCCTTAAATTTGAAAGAGCTATCAAAGGAAAATATCTTACTTCAGCTTACATTTATTTCTAAAGTCAAACAGGTGAGTTTAAGCTAGACAAAACATCCACTTCCTCTTTGGTTCAAACGTGTTAGCCAATGCAACTAGCATTAACATGGAGTAACGAAACATAGCTAGGCCCGACAGTCTCTTAACTTTCTACCCTTAATAATGTATTGTATTTTTAAAACACATTTTTAACCGGGCGACTTCTATTCAAACACATGTCCACAGCTTGGGTGTAAAGTTATGATTTGTATCATACTTCTAGAATGCTCACTAACATTGCTGTTGCTAGTAAACGGTTGCTAACGTTCAGTTAAACGGACGTTAACCAGTTTAAACCGCTAAAAACAACAGTTTTAAATCTGCGAGCGGGTACAGTTGTGTTGCTCTGGTGCACAGGATGGATGAGCTTTTGTCTCAATGAGCAAATATATGTAACTCTGTCACTGGCACGCAAGTTACCGCGTCAATAGACGTCAGCGATACGAGGAGCCATTAAGCTAACTACACCTTCCCTTTTCGTAAAGCGGCGAGGAGTTGACGAAGCAGCAGCAGCCGCCATTACAGCCATAGCGGAGCACACAGACAGAGGAGCACAAAGCTGCTCTCAGCCGGCCAACATTTACCTTTTCAACGCCCGCGTTACTGCAAGTGTTCACAGCGTGGACTTCGTGCAATTCGTGTGTAAACTTTGACACGGGAGATACCTTAAAAAGTCACTTAGCTGCAAGGGCTAACGGCTAAAAATACAAAGATGTCAGCTAAAAAATAGCTGACCGCTTTTTTCCAAAAGGAAATGGGCGGCGCTGCTTGGCAAAGAAGCATTACGTAATAGTTTCTTTAGGCGTTGTGATTGGTGAGAAGAGTTTGAACAACTGATAAGATACAGAAGAACATTGCAAAACCTGCAACATGTAACACAATCAGACTGCTTTGCTTTTGTTATTTTAAATTAATGTATAAACTATGCATTATGAGTATTTAAATAATTGTAATATGAGCAATAAAGTGAATTCAACAATAAGTCTGTTTCTACACATTGTAGGCCTATGTCGCCAAATCATTACATGTGTGTCCTGTTATTTAATAAGCTTTCTACCGTTTACTTAAAAATATGTTATGTTATTATTCGGCATATTTTGTCAAATTATACTGTACTTATTTTTCCGTATATATCTATTTCATGTAAATATTTCTCTATATTTTAATGTTTAAATTGTTTTTCTTTAATTGTTTTTTATAATGGTTTTATTTTGTGTTAGTTTTTCTTACAATGTATCTTTTTTAACTGTGTTTATGTATGCACCATATACACCAAGGCAAATTCCTCATGTGTAAACCTACTTGGCAATAAACCTGTTTCTGATTTATTTGTATTTGTATTATGCCTGTTGTTGCTATACCCATATGCTGCTGTGAGACTGCAAATGTCCCCACTATGGGTATGTGAATTATTAAAATATGTAAATATATAATGCATGGAATGTGGGCCTTCTTCTTTCTCAATAAATGTTGGCCTTTTCAGCAACCATACACAGGGTTTTTGTGTTATGAAACATGCTCTCTGTCCATTATGTCAAATTCTCACGTGTTCACTGAAAAAAGTCCATGCTTTAAGGTCAATTTCAATCACTGTTACATCATTCATTAATCCATGAATATCAGGACACCCGAATTGATTAAATGCTTCTGTTTATTCCGTATTACTTTCACATAAAGTATAAAACAAAGTACAACAAACCAAAATAGAAAATAAGTGAGAAAAATGGGAAGGGGTGTACCACCTTAAATTCTCAACTATGTGAGTTTAAAACACCTCCCCAACATTAAAGATGTATCAGTGGGATCACACCCTCATGGAGCAGTTTAGATTGACCAAATAATTAATATACAACATACCAAGAGTGCATACATAAAATATTGATAGAACAACTCAAGAGAGATTAATACAGTCTTAAGTACACTACTGGTTACATTTCACCAGTCCTCTGTTCTTAGTCTATTACAAAATGTTTAAGCATCATGTTTATTTCACTGGACTGTGCAAGCTTTGAAATTAAATTGCACTGTCATTGAGATTGCATAGTGTGTTAGAACTCTGACAGAGAAAAAGAGCAGGAACCAAAGGAAGCCCTCGTAGACTTCCCAGTGAAGCAGGGAGATGGTGGATGGACTCTGGTCGTTGGTAACCCCTCTTTTTGCTCTTTACGTTAATTACAAGTGCATTTGTTTGGACAAACCTCTACATTTTATGGGAATTATTATTCACAGATTGCACCAAGGGACCACCTGGTCCATCCCTGTGTTAGGAGTTTTGTTCCCTGAATATGCAATTTCATACATGTACATCTCCTCCCACTTGTGTCCCTAAGGATGAGATGTGCCTTAAGCTGATTTATTTTTGTGCCTGGCTGAGTCATGCAAACATTATGTTGCAAATGAAGGATGCAATGTCAAAAATAAGATTAAGTGCTATTAGTCTTTTCTCTAGGTGGACTTAAACTGGGAAAAAGCATTATATTTCTCAAATTAGTAACACATTAAATATAACATGAAATGGGTATAGTTAGTCCACACAGTAGACACCTACTGTAAGTACCACCAGTGCAAAGTGCAGTAATTCAATGGATTATATTCCTGTTTACCTTTGTATGATTAAACAACGTTCTAATATTGTGTTTGGCATGATTGAATGTTATAGTGAGACAGTTGCAAAAGTCAAAAAATAACAAAAAACTATTTACATGTTGACATTTAGTGTTCATCACTGAGATACAGATTAATCCAGTACAAAGAACCTATAAATAATGGCAAAGAAGTACAAGGAAAGCACGAGCTTACAGGAAACAAAATACATTTTGCAAATATATCTTGCTGCATTTCTTCTTTCTTTTTTATACAATTACTTTCCTTACTTTCCAATCAAGGATTTTGTAAGTGTAGGCTCAGCTTTGCAACTGCATTTTCAAGTGCTTTTAATCCAGTGACTGAACACAGAAAATAATCCAGATACATGGTGACTTTCCTCTATTGACTACAGACTTAAAAGTTCCAACAACAATCCTGTTGGAATTTAAAGTAATTCTTTACAAAGTTGCACGAAGACAAGAGAAGAGGAAAAGGAAAGGGCCACGCTCTCAATCATTTCCTCTATTATGCAATACAAAACTGAAAGGGGGGGGGGGGGGCTTTTTAGTGATACTAAGTACAATAGTAATGGATATTAGATGAACAGTTGTGGGCATATTTATTACTTCTTTTGCATGTTTACAACATAACCTGGTTGTTTTAAAATAATCATGATATTGGTCTTTAGCCACGTTTTTCTTGTTCATTGAATGCCTGACAGGAAAGATCCCTGGCATTAACAGTGATAGCCCTCCCACTAAACTCTCAAAGCTCCTCAAGCATTCATCCTCAGAATATATGCTCCTAAACCATTCATTTTAATGCCTCATTGTTATAATAAAATAGACAATTTGTGAGAAAGTGCAATGTTGTAACTATCCTGGCTATCATTGCTTTAAAGTTAATCATCTCCACCCTCCATTATACTAACTATTATTCCATTTCAAAAGTACTGTCAAAGCTGTTAAATCTTATTTACAATCCTCTCTCTGCTACAATTATCATCTCTCGGCTGGGTAAAATATCCATATACCATCCACTGAGAGAGACAAGTCAAGCATGTATACATTTACACAATTAAAAATATCTATACAGTAACGTACAGTATCAAAATACAACAGGCCTTTATAGGTACAGTACAGAATATGGCCTCTTTTCTCTTTTAATTTGTTTACTTTGGATATCTGTCAGGATTTTCATTACTATTTAAATCCAAAGGAGACTAAAAAGCCACCTATAACAGATTTATTAAAAATTAAGATAGGAATGTATGGCTGAAGTTTTATAAGGCAGGAAATATATTAGGGCTTGAACGTTGTGAAAATGTATTTGGCTTCATTATCATGGGACGTTTTTCTAAAATTATGCACAGTCTTAGACTTGCTTCTCATTTGATGGTTTGTTTTATCTGCCCTCTTTTATTAATTCATGCTAGTGAGAAATGACAAGGGCTCAGGTCATGCGTTTCTGTGCGTTTGTTTGAAAGCTGCATGTAAAAAATATTTCAAGTTGTTGATCAAAGTTGAATAGCTCTTGGAATCTGTGTAGACACAGAAGGGAAAGTGTTTCTGGTAGGTACGGCATAAGACGACAGACTTTCACAAAAACATTAATATAGAATTAATTTTAAGAGTGGTCCTGTTTTTGTCCTTTCCCTAAAAAAGTGCAACAGGGGCTTTTTTTCCCCTTTGCCATATATATATACACATGTTGCTTCTGTCCCATTTTCAAAATTCTATCTATGAAACACAGTGAGGAACTCCAAACATGGCAGGTCCAATCACAGACATGCAGTGGCCAAGAAACGCTGGTGTCACACAGGGCTGGGTGGCAGTGCATATGGTTCATGCTCCTCCTTTTCACCCTCTGCCAAAGCTTTAGTTGGACCGGGCTGATGATGCAGACCATACAGACCCAGACCACCGCGACCCCTTACATGTTGTACGCAACATAGATGGGATCCAGCTGGTCAGCGAGGAAGGAGTCACGAAGGTGCATGCGTTGCTTCTCTCCCCTAGAGTTGATGGGTATAACCCCTGGGTCCACAATAACCACCACCCCCGTGATGAGGTGGTGCTCCTCCAGGACCACGTTGGTTATCAGAGGCACCAAGTCCAGAGCATCCTGCTCTGAACCACAAAGCTCTGACACCACCACCAGCAGGTTGGTCCATGTAAACACAGCACTGTGAGGAAAGAGAAACCAAAAGAAACGTTAAAAGAAAAATGTTACCTTTTAGGAAATAAGCTTATTTCCTTTATTAATTGAAGAAGACAAATCACAATAAGCTGCCATTGATTGTATAAATTATAAACCCATGTGTTTGTGGACTATGGTTTTTACGCCTGTAGTTTGGCATTTGTTAGCCACAATGCAACTTATAACTTCCATGAACTGAAAAAACACTGTGAAATGGTTAAAGTCTGAAGACTAAAACACATAAATCCAGAAAACACCCTGGTAGATGCTTTATTGTCTATTTTACTCTAAATGGGACTCACAAAATGAATGTCATGCTGTATTTAGACTGAAAACAAGTGATTGAGTTCATACACTCATTTGGAGAATGTTCACTGAGGTTATGAATCAAGTGAGAAGCAGGGTCATTTTCTTATAGACTTCTATGCAATCACTTGTATTTGCGACAGGAGGAGTGATTACAAAAAAGTAGGTTTGAGGCACTTAGGCATTGGCTTCACCTTTTACACCCTGATGTTGTTGAATCAGAGCCCTTAGCATTTTAGTGGTGGGTACAAATGTTCAATATGTAGTTGCCTTAGAACAATAGTAAAGTGTGTGTGTTTGTGTGTGTGTTTGTGTGTGTGTTTGTGTGTGTTTCAGTTAGGTATGTTTATCAGGACCATTCTCACCTCTCAGCTATACTGCGGTGAGCCCGGGACACTGAGGTTTCAATGTCAATTGGATGATAGCGCAGCCCTCTTAGCTCCAAGGTCTCATCGAGTGAGCCAACCACGAAGAGAGCGTCATGACGATCTGATCACAGAAATACAGGCAACATAAACCACCCAGAAGTGTATGCAGACAAAGAAGAAGAACATCTGTAAGCAGCTAAAAGTTAGCTTGCTGTTTAAAAGTGCTCATAATTTGCAATATATCTCATTAAAAACTCATTTAGACTGACTGTGTCCTTAATTTTTTTCTTTAAATCTTTCATTTCATCGTCAGGGTCTACTTACCCCCGCTGGCCTCCAACAGCTCAGTCCTTTTCACAAAGCCCAGGTACCCCGTTCTGGCCCATAAGGTCTGGGGGTCTCCAAAGCTGAGCTTGGTGTTGAAGTGGTTGGCCTGGAGACTCTCCTCTCCATAGATGGTGTAGTAGCCGCTGGCATTGTGAGGGCTGTTCACCCAGACCTGAGAGACAGAAACACACACTGGGTCCCAACTCTGTTGCAGAACCAAGAAGGCTTACTCACACTTATTACAATATATTGGGATGTTGTACAGTATATACTTCTCACCTCTCCTAGATGAGCATCACCAAGTGGACCTTTGGTTTCTGGATTTACGATGATCACCCGAACACCTGGCAGTATCTGTAAATGAAAAAAAGATTTGCATTATGTCAACAACCTAAATTCATTGACTGAATCAGAGCTAAACAATTTTTACATTTTAATTAATCACCGACTATTATACAATCGACCAAAGCATTTCAGTAATTTCTTTTAATTATTTGATTCCCTGAGTCCAGCATCTTAAATGTGAATATTGTCTGGTGTCAATAGTATTAAACAAGTAACACATCAACAGAATACTCTTCTAAATTAATCACTAGTTGCAGCCATAAATATAATATGTGCCTTGTGTTCACATGTAGCATCTCACCTTGCCAGACTCCATTAGTGGGAGACTCTGAGGCGCTCCTCTCTCCACGAGCCTCACTCTGTAAAAGACACGTACATAAGCAGACATACACAATCAGTCTACAATCCACATTTGATCTCTGCAACATCAGAAAGACCAAAACCCCCAAAACAGCATTCAGTAAGGCCTAAGATAATACTTATTTAAAATAAACAATACATTTAGAAAGCTCTTTTCAGGACACTAAAATACTTCACAACCCTTTTTTCAACCCCTTCATCCTGGTTTAATTTATTGATGTGTCTTCCTCACCTGTCATGACGAAGGGACTTCAAGTCCACATAAACTGTACAGGGGTCTGGACCAGTTGTTCCCTGTATCACAAAAAGAGCAGGTATATTCAGAATAGTTACATACACTTCGTTTTGGACCTTTGATTAGTCTTAGATTGTAAGATTAGACTAGTCTAACTAAGCATGGCTAATGCATAAATAATAAGACACAATTTGAGGAAGGTTAGCCACATCCACCCCAGTTAGCTTTTTTGCAATGGGAACAATCTGTGTCAGGTAGCCATCTATTTCGACAGTTTAGCTATTACTTTTAGCTAACAATTTCAACTGTTAATTCATTTATTTTTATTTTAATGAATCTAAAAATGTCATCTGTTACTACATTAATTTTAGCAGTTGGTTGGTGTACCTGCAGGCAGATGGCCAGATTAACCCTGGAACCAAAAGCAGTGCTAACAGCTCTGGGCGACAGCCCGATGTCCTTAAACAGTTTGGAGAAGGAGTGTGAGAGGGTGAGTCGAGGGCGTTCCTCTGCTATCACCACGCAGCTCCGCACACACGACAGGCTGACACCACGGGCCTGAAACAAACCGACACAAAAATGATAAAATCCTACAAAAATATCACATGTCAGTCCTTCATTAGTCTCTTTATATGTAGCCCTCCTTACCTTGAGTAACTCAGTCTGAGTGCCCAGTCCTTTAGTGCAGAGCTCCATGACGGAGTAGGAGCAGAAGGTGTCTCTGACGCGATACTGACTGAGCGTGCTCAGCCACAGAGAGCAGCAGCTCTCCAACTCGAAGGGAGGAATCAGGATGGATTGGTGACCTGAGTAAACACTATAAGAAAGAACATTTGATTAATAAAGGAGGAACAACACAACTGAGTAAACTAACATATCATTCATGTATTGTAAGTTTGCTCCACCTTGCGAGGCACCACAAGACAAAGCCTAGGCCACAGTAAGGATCCAGGCAGATGGCTATTTGGCGAGAGGAGTACAGTTCACACTGCAGCTTTACAGAGCGACAAATTGCACTGACCGCTGCATGAGAGATCTGCAACAAACAAAAATACATATATTAGGAACTCAAAGGAAAATGTCACACTGAAGCATATCCAGGAATTAATTACATCAGCGCAACTCCTTTTAATTGGAAGCACAAGAATCAAAAACAAGGTGGCTGAAAACATTCAGGCTTCTCACTTAATAAGCGTTGCAGAATTATGTTAATTTTAGATATCTACACAAACTTGGGATCAAACTTTTTTTTGGTAACATCTGTCTCACCTTGACCCCTGTGAGCATGCCTGTAGTGGACACGCTGAAGTCCAGATAAGCTATCATCTCGGCTGTGGGCGGCTTATAGATCTGTGGAGGCCGGCGGCGAGGAAGGTCATCTGCAAACAAGAACAGTTCATGTTTTACAGAGAACAGTTCATATTAAATTATACATGGTAATAAAGAGAGAACAAAGTTAACCATAACTACATGCGTCTTATTCCGTCAACTCTTGGTCTCAGAGACTAGTACTGAAGACATCTTCTCATTTAAATAAACATGTTTTAAGGAAGAGCTTTTAATGAAATAACAACATACTTAAAGGAAAGCTGACATAAAGAATGCACCAAGTACTAATCTCAATTTGAAATGACTGGAGAAATGCAGAGTAATGTCCCACTTCCTGTTTGTCTTAAAGCTAAAGCGATTCACAATGGCTGCTGACAGAACTGTACCCTTTTTATAAAGCTATACACTCACTATGAGGAATTCTTCATGAAATTGATCAGCCGTTTTTACTGTTTTGAATTCAGTAGAAGTCATTTGATATTACAAATACTTGGCAAAACTAGTAGAAGAGAAAATACCTTTTACACAGAAGATGTTTCAAAGTAAAAAAAAAAGTCAAAGTCAGCTTTATTGTCAAAAATTCTACAAGTGTTATACATCCAGAAATCTCGAAATATCGTTTCCCGCAGTCCCACAGTGTGACATGTATACATAAAACAAAACAAAAAGGGCCTAGATAAACGTGGTATACATTAAACAAAACAAAAAGGGCCTAGATAACCCGGGGTATACAGTTTAAAATGTTAATAATATATTTAAAGTGTTTAAAGTGTTCAAAGTACAGTTTCAGTGCAGTAGCAGCGGAGATGGGCAGAAAAGTGACTGGTGCTGGATGAGGGAAGGTTGTGTGTGTGTGTGTGTGGGGGGGGGGGTTAAAGTCCAGGACCATTTGGGGCAGGTTTTAAACTCATTTTGATTTTAACTGTATGTAACTCCCTCAGTCATGTTGCTTCACACTGTCATGGCTTACTGTGTCAGTTATAGAGCAGAGATAAAATAAATGCTATTACTAACACCTGTACTTTTCCTGTGATGACAAGCCAAAATGTCAGCTGGAAACAAGGCTAATATTTCGGTATCTTACCTGTGTCAATGATTGTTGGCCACGTCTTGATGTTTACTGAGGCAGCAGCCTCTTTGGAGCGCAGAATCCTCATGAGACTTTGAGTGGTAAGGATACATGCCGCTTTGCTGACCTGGTAGGAAAAACAAATATTCAAAAACAAAGTTAGCGACAAAAAAGAAAACGCATGCAGACAACATGATCTATCTTCTTATAGCCTAACCAATACTGGGTTTTGGAGCCAAATACACCATTGATTTTTGAGAAGTTTTTAATAATAATAATAATAATATCTACATACAGGCCACAACTAAAAAGACCCTGATAATAGGATAACATGAACCCTAACCCTAACAGCACACACTCACATCAATAATCATGCGGACAGTAGGCAACGTGGCTCCCAGGTTCTGAGGGTGTGGAGGTCGGACGTTCACGGGAACACATCCAGCGTAGAGACAGCCGTAGAAGGCAGCGATCAAATCAATGCCTGAGAGAAAGATGGTAGGAAGGTGGGGTCAAAAACAAGAAGGGAAAACTCGCAATAATTCATATAAATGAGAGTAAAATGTAGATGCAGGACTCACCAGGAGGATAAAGCAGCACCACGTTCTCTCCTGTGTTGATGCTTCCTTTCTCAGTTAGCGCTGCGGCTATCTTCTCGGCCCGCTTGTGAAGCTGGACGCAGGTCGCAGTGCTCACTGGAACACCCTGAAGGACAGGAGTAATGTACAGAGGGAGACATGCAAGAAGACATATTATTCATGTTGAGCTTCACAGTCCAAGTATATTGTATTTATTCTTGTAGTATTTTAGACTTTTTATTTTAATTATCCAGAATATTTTTATATAGTTTTGTTTATATTGTTTATATTTGATATAATAATTTTCATTTGTTCATTTTATTTTTAATTGTTAATGCTCTTTTCCACTTTTTTTTTTAGTATTTTAAGTATTGTATTTTAATGTCTGAACACACTTCTGCTTCTGTGACAAAATAATTTCCCAAATTGGGATCAATAAAGTAGATAGATAGAATCTGAGGGATGAAACCCCCTTTAATGGTCACACATGCAGAGCACACAGCACACACAGTGACATGTGTTCTCTGCATTTAACCCATCCTAGTAGTAGTATCTACCTATCTATGTTATTAGCATATGAACGGATGAGTTTGATACCTTGTTATTGAGAAGAACAAACAGGACGTGGTCTGCGTCTGTCTGTGCCCTCCACTGCAGAGCCTCTGTCAAATACTGATGCTGAAAAAACAAAATAATAATAGTTAGATGTATGTACAGTTTATCTGAGGGTGTGCTTAAAAGGTATTTGCACATTTTAACAAACACAACCATGGAAGGCTTACACAGGGAGGAGTTCAGTGTTTCATTTAATACACCTCAACAAAATACGATAGAGACTTAATAATTCATGCAAAGCTTTCTGGCATAAATCATCTCTAACCAACGAGCAAACAATTTTACACCGTATATTTTAAGCTATAAAAGAATAAACAATTTCTTACATGAAAAACTAGGGAAAGCTACAGAAGGTGCATATCTTGTAACACAAAAAAAAAATGAACATGCTTTTTGGCTTATGTCACATTTTAACACAAGCACACAAAATAAAACCACGATACAATTTAGATTAGAGCATGACAAGAGGTGGGGGGAAGATGCCAGAAGTGGTCCATCATTCTTACCATCACAGTAGGCCACATACAGAGCTACATCCAGAGAGAGAAGAGAGCAGAAAAAGAGAAAGGTCCAAGATTGTTCTTACATCTATAATACTGAGCGGTTGCTGAGCCTGGACCATTGTTACCATTGGCAAGTCTTTAAACCAAACTGTTAACATAGTGTTGAATTGGTACTGATCATGTGTTCTTGTTGATTCTAAAGGACTAGCACGTGGCTCTTTTGCAAATGGAAATGCGATGAAAAGGTTATCAGATACAGAGTTAGTGTGCGGTTATATTGGGAGTTACAGTGTTCAAGGTCTTTTTACCTTGCGGACAAGATCCTGGTCGTCAATCATGCCGAGGTCCCTGCCTGCAGCCTGGGCGATCCTCTTCCCTGCAACGAGGTTTCCCACCATCACAGACGCAGGACCTACACCAACTACAAGACAAACAGAGTGTGAGACAAACAGAAAGATACAGGAGGACAGAAGAAAGAGAGTAAAAGATGCAGAGAGACAAAGAGAGAGAGAGAGCTAAGCAATTTACTGCTTGTGTAAACAAATATTCTAAATAAAGCTCACACTTAAACTCATATTGGTTTTTTTGGTGGGCCTTTCTTTTTAAGTGGCTAAAATAAAGTACATTGCTTTGCTCCTGTCTGTTATGTATTACGTAGTAGAATAGAATAGAATCATTTATTGTCATTATACAAGTACAACGAGAAGAGTAAAGCTACTCCTTTTAAGGTGCCATCAAAACATTCAGAAAAGACAACATACAACAAAGACACGCAGCATTCATACATACATAATAAAATACAAATAATAACAAAATAAAGTGCAGAAAATAATTCAATTAGTATAGCATAATACATATATTATGTACACTGACCATGGATGATTACCTCATACAATCCCACATCAAAACATCCATTTCATACCTGTCACCTCAATGGTAACCCTGCCAGGACCTAGAATAGATTCATTTTTACGTAACTGGAAAATAAACATTGTAAACTGAATTAAGATATTGTGTAAAACACAGTCGTTGGATAGTGGCTATTTTCAAGTTTGCACATTGCGTGACATCTCTTGAACTTCAGCCAGGGGCCAACGCAGCAGAAACATTGCCATCCTAAATTCAGAAACTGTTATGTGTGCGTTATGTAACACTGCCGACTGGGCTTTTATTTGACAAAAAGCTTTATAACCCGGACTGACTCACGCGGGACATGGAAAAATGTCTCTAATCTTATGAGAAACTATCTACATGTACAGATAAGTGTCACCTACCGGGCTGCTTCTGGCGGGGCTTGGGCAGGTTGGTGACACACGTGTGGGGACACAATAGGATGTTGCAGGGGTGCAGGTTGCCTTCCAAGAAGTACTGCTTGGTGTCAGAGATGTGGATGCCACCCAGGGGTGTTTTGGGTAAGGTGTTGGCAGGGACCAGAGCCAGACAGTAGAGGCCCACCTGGTGGATGCTGTCGATAGCCTGCACAGGAAACAACAGGGAGACTGAAGGTGACTCAAGAGCTTGGCTGACAGAAAGGTGATCCTGTCTATACAGAACCACGAGTTGATCAGTAGTTATCAAAATAATAATACCAAGACTGTCACTAACAACAAGTGATTTTCTTATATTAAACATAATATGTGTATTTTATTTCCTGTTACTTGTACAGAAGCTGCTTCAGAACCATCAAAACAAAAGAAGAAAACGAAAAGTCCCGACCAACGAAGAATCACAATGAAAGACCAAACAATATTTAAATAAGTGATGCCTGTGGGGATGCAACTAGTCATCAATATGCACCTACCATAGAACATATATAATACTTTAGGACATGTTATTTACTTAAATTCTGATCATCTAAAATAAGAGTCTCTAAGACTTCCAAAGATCTCCAGGAACCGTGAATAAAAACATTTGAAAGCAAATGAGGAGGAGATGTACCTGAAGCACTCGGCTCATCCATTGGAAGCTGTCCTCTTCGCTGGCGTCCGGCCTCTGCTCCGCCACAATCACCACCCTCTCATCATAAAACACTGTGACTGAAAACACAGTGATCCTGGCACACAGAAAGATTGTTTTAAGAGTGGAAGTCAGACATCTTTCCACAACTTCACCATGACAGTTGTTCCCTGCTGTGCTTCTTTTGTACCTCCAGATGTCAGTAGTGGTACATTTGCATCCACTCAACATCTTTCTACACACACTTTGCATCAAGAAGAGTTCAGAGGTCCTCTTACCTCCCACGGTACACAGTCTTCACTGGCTCCACGGCCAGAGCGGTGGCCACCAGGTCGTCCGCGTTGTGTCTCCGCCCGCTCACCATCAGCAGACCCTCGATCTTCCCCACCACGAAGATCAGACTGCCCTGCAGAGGATACACAGCGGGGTCATTCACTGAACAAACACGGACCCATTTAAAGACAGAGAGAGGACTGTTTCCAGGATGTCTCAAACTGCTGCTGTCCCGTTATGTAACGGTCCTACTTACTGGGCCAACAAACCCCAGGAGTCCTGACCGCACAAAGGGAATCTCTCCAATGGGAACTCCATTGGCGTTAACCGGTATAACCTGAACACAACAACACAGAGAGAATGGAAAAGCACCACAGGAGAAAAACGAATTAGTTGTTTTATTGTAACAGAACAGGCAGATTGTGGGTGAGATTTATGGTTTTCATACCTCAAAGGTGTTTTTGGTGAGTCCAGGCAGGCCGTAGTACATGTTGCCCCCAGCACGGGAGTTGATTATTATCTCACCTATCTCATCTGTTTTGCACAACTGAGGAGGCCCTTCTGGCCTCACAATGCACATCAGAGCTGGAGACACACAAAGCCAACATTCAGACAACTATAGACTTCATAACAATTGAATAAATGTAACCACAATATTGCCTATTACTGCCCAGTTTCTTTAAACGCGCAACTTTATCCTTCTGGATGATAACGTTCTTTTTTAAAGTTGTAATATTGCTTAAACTACAAGCCAAAAATCTTAAGTTGCACATTTAAGTATTTGGAGCATATCAAATCTGAGCTGTGTAACTTTGGAGAGCTGAAGGGGAGTCCCATTATCCTTTTTAAGTACTAAAATGACTTCAAAGTTTCAATATTTTATGAAATGTTGTGTATAGGACAGTAATAAACACATACAGTAATACAATGCTTCATCAGCAACGTCAAAAATGTGAAAATTAAATGCAACACACTGCCCTTTCTTTTTTTGGCAGCTATCTGCCATTTATTTGTCTTGCTTTCCATCTGACTCATGTATCTTTCCTTCTGTC
This sequence comes from Trematomus bernacchii, assembly GCF_902827165.1. Lineage (NCBI taxonomy): Eukaryota > Metazoa > Chordata > Actinopteri > Perciformes > Nototheniidae > Trematomus > Trematomus bernacchii. Next base: position 5,810,286 of record NW_022987698.1, on the reverse strand, counting down.
TCACCTCCAGGCATGACATGTCCCACATCTTGTACAGTCAGGGCGGAGTTCTTGTCCTCAGTGTTGACCCTGATGACCCCGTGGCTCAGGCCGCCCAAAGAAAGGATGGCACGGGCAGGGAGGGGGGTGCCTGGCACTCCCGGTCTACACAGGGGAGAGTTTGATCGAACATGAGCATTTCCATCCATCCCATCTGTTCTCACAGTTCGCCATCTGCCCACCCACCCATGTACAACACACAACAGACTACATCTTCATCCACCCTGCTACACCAGTAGAAATGAAAATCAACCATTAGTGAGGCAATGTCATGCTTTTACATTTTTCGTTTGTAGATTCTAATATTCTTTTAAGAAGAAATTTGAGAAAGAAGGGGGTTTTCTTATTTTGTGTGTTTGTCTTGTTCCTCTTATATAATTAATCTCCCGCCCCGGACACACAAGCACGCGGTTTGATTGGCTAGGGCTTGTACTGGCATATGATTTGATTGGCTGGCGCTTCCGTCGACGCTTGAAAAGTTGAACTTTTCTCAACTTTCGAAGCGAACAACGGAGGCAAAGCGACGCGACGGAACCACAATGCAGTTCGGCAAAGCGTGACGTCACCCCATTCAAAGTGAATGGGAAGCGTCTCCGTTGAAGCACGCGACGCTGCCGTGTGGACGTACCGTGAGCCCAGCTGTGTTCATGAGCATTGAGTCATGATGTGAAAACAACATGGACATGTTAAGAGCGTTTAAACAACTCGTTGATAAATGTTGTTGTTTTGACTTGAGGGCGTTTAAATACATTTGCCCAGTCGGGAACACATTTTTAAAATTATAACTATCTCGCAATGTTGACGCGAGTAAACCATAAATTGTGTTTTTGCCCCATGATAAGGATCGGCTCCATTATCCGTGGCCCATGCTCCACCCACCAAATTCCATGAAATTGGACCGGCAGTTATCTTAATCCTGCCGACAGACTTATAAACAGAGAGACAGATCGTCCTTTGCAGAGGTAGAAATGTGTGTCATACCTGCGTATAGCTACTGTCATAGCCTCAGGGGAGGTGGCACAGGGACATATGACCTCAGGCTTCAGCCCGTGGGACTGAAACACGTTCAGGAAGGCATCACAGGAAGACACCGACCCTAGACAGCAAGAGAAAGTGGATTCAACATTTTGCATTTAATTTGTGACCTTTTTAAATACCTAGTTAAACAAAGCTGGGGGGCACTAAGTACTCACAGGGATTAGCACCATCAGCAACAATCAGCATATGTAGTGAAGCCAGGCTGGTGTCTCTCTGTTCCCGATGAGCCATCATGGCCCAGTGTAAGTCACGGCACTTCACCAAAGCTATCCGAGCTGTATAAGAATAAGAATGAAGTTATGTTGACCATTTATTATACTTTCCTTTTCATGTAGCTCTAGCTGGGAGTCTGGTGTTACCTTTGTGGATGTGGACCCTCTGTACCCAGGAGAGGGGACATGCCTTCATTACTGCATAGGGAACACTGACAGTATGTACCCTATTCATCACGGCCTGGAAACAAACAAAACCGGAAGTCTTTGTTAGGAGCTGGATAAATGTAGCATTAAGCAGTTTCACAAAGCTGTATTTCTCTGATGCCATTCGACTGCTGCTGATATTTCTTAGCTTAAAAACGTAAGATCCAGACATCTGATGACTTAAATCCTTCATTCTTTCAAATATTTTGTTAAAAAAGACCCAGGTCTAAACAGTGTATTGTGAAAATGTTACCTAAAACTGAATACAATCTTGATATATTTACTGCATATGACAGACAATCACAATGTTGACGCTTATGCAAAGGATACGTCACTATCACTGGCAACTAAATGAAACAGGCTGTTGGAAACATTTTAGGTAATTTAGTCTCACGACTCAACAAAATATGTAACATAGGTTTAATCCTAAAGGCATTTTAATGCGCGATAATAAAACCCTCCACAAACACTTACCGTGAGAACTCCATGCCACAGCCCAATATCCTTCTTAAAGTCCAGCACATTGACTAAAGTTTCCCCTAAAGTGAAGAAAGACAAAAGTGACTTCAGACTCATAACAACTGTGTTGATGAAGAAACCTTGAGATGATAGATGATGACGTCATCCCTCACCTTCGCAGTAGTTGCAGGCCTGGGTCAGTGCTTGGCAGTGGGTCAACATGGCCACTTTAGACACAGCCACACCCACCACTGTGCCATCTTTACTGGCCTTGTACTACCCCAAGAGGAAACATGAGAGGAACATGTTAATACTTCTGAACACACTTTTATTTGTATATTAACTTTATAAGGATGCAGTTCAGGTTTCCTAATTTCCTTTTTAAATTGGGTACCAATAGACAACAGACAGTTACACAATAACTGTATTGTTAAAGTTATTAGGTATTGGAATAAGCTGCCCCAGCAGTAAGCAGCTCTGTTACCTCTATATAAGCAGGGTCAGTGTTGGCAGTGGGGATGTGCGGCTGCCAGTCTTTGGAAGGCTTGGTCAGGTATTTCGTGTCAGTCACCACCCACTTTAGTCGAGGCCAGCCTATGAGAGAAATTTAAATCAAGAGGGATTTATTTCCAAATGCTATATAACCATTTTTGGGAACATTTATGTCTGCAATTCATTGCCAATTCTTCATTAAAACACAGATTACATTGTATCCCAAACAGTCTAAAGGTTACCAGAAACATTTACGTTTTTATCGAGATGAATGACCCTAAATGAATCCAATAAAGTTCAATAAAACCAAATTGAAGTTGGAAGTGCAAAAGAGAAACGTGGTGTTTTTCTTCCTTTGATGTTGGAATGTTATTTTGTTTTGGAAACAGATGATTAAAGTTTCAGAGAGGGATTGGATAGAACCTTTCCAGAATCTTTCCAGCTGTGCTTATAGCTACACCCAAACATAAGTTTGGACTTGTATTGGCAAGCTTTATTGCCTCTTCAAGGATTATTCCCTGTGAATGGAGGAGCCAGAAGAAGAAAAAACAGGTCTTGCTGAGTGGTACAACATGATGACATACATTGCCTCTTTTAAAGGACTTAGAGCAAGGACTAATAAATACAAAGGCACGTTTAATGAATTTCAGAACCTGACAGGAAGTATTTACATGCTGCATCATTGTGTATATATATTTTTCTTCTGGTTTTGTGCGCCAGGTCTGTATGTATTAGAAAAGGTAATAAAACAACTTTAATAACAGAAGGTTCAATAAGCTCTGAAAGTCATACTGACCTTTATACTGCATTATTTCCCCAGTGGGAGTTTTGGGTAAACCCTTCAGGCAGATCTCACTGGTCAGAGCGAGACCCACACCACAGCTACCGAGCAGAAACCCCACCTGGCTGATACCTGCATCCTAAAAACACACACAAAACAAAATCACATTTTTAGATAGGGAAAAAAAGTATATCCTGTGGAAATAGAAAATGTCTCATGGTTTTCTTACTTTGCGAGACAGTGGTACTTCAATAGGTACAGGTATAACTTCAGCAAGGAGGCAGCCGTAGAAAGCTACCCAGAACATACCAGGGTCACTGTTGGGGAACACCAGCGCCACCTACCAAGACATATACAACTTTATAATTAGCACCCAGTTGCTGCAAATATAGCGGAAAAAACTTGTAGTGATGAAAAGGCTGGGGTGCAGAATTATTGCTGTACAAATGCCGTATAAATACCTGCTTATAGTAAACAAGTAGCCCACTTACAGTGTTCATTTTGGCTCTACATATATGACATTTATATTATATTTCTATACATTTTTTTGTTTACTTTACTCCCATGATACTTTGCCTCAGTAATTGTGTCAGCTCGCTCACCCTGTCCCCAGGTTTCAGTATTTGCTCGTTCTTGGTGCCCAGCTTGTTGAGGAGGGTGTATGCCAGCTTCACACTGCGACTCCACAGCTTCCCTAACAGACATAAGGTGGAGGGGGAGGAGGCATGTTAGGAGGACAGGTTATGTCTTACCACAGCAAAAACAACTCTTGTCACGGAGTACACAAATATCTCTTTATCTGAATGACATCTTGAACTGCGTGTGTTCTTCTGATAAAGCAATTTGTGCATTAAAAGGTTAATAGAAGCAGATATTTTGCAATGCACAATTTACCTTCCCTGAGAACAAATATATTAAAGGTCCCCTATTATACTGTTTTTCATCAATATATTATAGGTCTCAGATATATACAAAACATGTCTCTGAATTGTTTGGCTCGAAATACCAAACAGATCATGAATTGTAGCATCCCATAATCCCCTCTGTTTCAGCTCTGTTTCAAAAGTGCTGATTCTGTGTCTGTTACTTGAGATGAAAATAAGGAGCCACTCCCCACGCCCCTCTGAGAGATATATATATATTTTTTTAAAAACACAATGGTGCTTTAGGAGGAGATTCAGGTGATAAGGTGGGGGGGGGTTACCTTGGTTGGTTATTGGCTAATGGTTACACAAGCTAAAAAATCGTTATGACATCACAAAGTGGCCAAAATCGGATCAGCTCATTTTCAGACGGGTTTTTATATAAATGGATCAGGACAAAAAGAGAGGGAATCTTTTTTCCAGAAACTTTTAGAATGTCTTTACACAGAGGGGACACATGTTTATGTATAAAAGACGTGAAAAAGTGGATTTTGCATAATAGGTGACCTTTAAGTCATATTTAATTTATTCTATTGTTTTAAGAGTTTGTAACTAATAACAGTAACTAATCACACATGTTCAACACATTGCCTAACACTGGTTGTATGTTACTGATCTGAAACTGTAAACGTGCAGATAACCAGTCTTGTGTCTCACCGTAAGTCAGTGTGTAGAGCGGTTTGCCCGTGATATCAAGAGCAGTGAGTGCGGGGCTTTTCCCCTGAGTGGCCCCCCAACGTGCCAGCGATGCTTGTAGGGCTGGGGGCCAGTTACTGACCACCCCCAGAGGCTCCCCTTTCACCGGGATGATCTGACGCCCCTCCGGTTTGGGCGTGTTAGGGTCTGGCTGGGGCACTGGAAGAGAGAAGACAGAACAATATCGGGAAGATTAATGAGCTTCATCATTAAGGCCAACTGGATAAAATGCAGAATCGATCATCAATGCTGGTTTACAATGGTTTGTTTGCTTTAATGTGTCTTCCCTACATGTCCTTGTTCTCTGAAGTGTCGATGGTTTTAATAGAAGATTGGAAAAATGTAATCCTCAAGTCTTCATCTCACAACGAAATGTATATAATTATCTGTCTTAAGTCACCAAGTATGTAAACAAATATAGGTTTATCTTCCAATAAGGCTCGCTCTATATAAATTATAAGACTTTTAGCCATATTCATTGGTTATAAATCATTTTCCAAGGCTTCATAGATCACTTATAAGCCATTGATAGGAACACGTTTTGAAAATGCATTTGACCAAAATCTATTAATCAACTATTTATTTTTACCAACTTAAAAGATGAACTTATATATAAAGATTTCTGATGATTTATTAACCATCAACAGAACAGAACAATTAGTTACAATTTATAAACACTGAGTACATATTGATTTATCAGTGCTTCACAATATGTATTTTTTAGATTTAGAAAAATGTGTTGAATCTGTAAAAGTAATTCAAACTCAGATTAAGATACTGTAAAAGATGAAGTACAGCTTTGGAAAAAAACAACAACTTTTAAATCGACTTTAGTAGAAGTTTAAGGGGCTTATGTTGACCTCATCAAAGGGTTTCATGAAGCTGCGTACCTTCTACGATCTCCTCCTGATCGTCGGTGAAGAACTCGCTGAGCGGGGGCCTCTTGGGCCTCTTCAGGGTGTTGAGCAGCTGCTGGATCTTAGTGGACACTCTGCTGTTCACAGGAACTCCTACAAGGTCGATGAAGGTGGAGAGAGGCAGTGGCGGGACAAGCACACGGTCACACACACAGTGGCATGAACATCCAGGGACAAACATGTCTAAAGGTCTCACCATCTCATAGTCTGCTGCTCTTCATCTCATAACACAAGAGACTTTATTCTTCAGTTCAAATGGAATTCAAAATAACAAATGGTCTTATCTTTTGGGAATGAAAAGCAGCATACGTAGGTGGCAACAACACGAGGAGAACACAGTGAGAACTGGGGTAAAGGTATCTTTTTTTGGTTTGGGATCACACGTGAGGATTCATTCTGTGTCTGGATGTTGTTTTTGTGGCATCAACTTTATTAATCATTCATTTAAAAACAGGAAGGAGAGTAGAGGGTGCAACAGCAAACACAGAAGGCTAGGGACATTATACATGAAGTAGTTTCCTTACTCTGGATATTACCTCTCGCTATCGGCCAGTGAAAAAAACATGTGACAGGGCAGAGAAAGATCAAGAAGAAAAGAGAGCAGTGAAGTCTGATTAATGGTATGTCATGGTTGGAAGTCAACACTTATTTCGAAGAGAGAAGAGATTTGTGAGTGGAGTCAGACACAAGTTCCTGTGAAGATATAAACAAATGAGAATGTTGTGTGGTGTGGTAGTTACCGTCCGCAGTCTCCATCATGCTGGAGCGACTCTGCCCGCGGCTCATCCCCCGGACCGTGGCGCTGGGCAGGTCCACCCTCGTTGCTCTGGATGGAGGGGCCACAGCTGTAACATCTGGAGGGGGGGCGCTGTTCTCTGAGGGGGCTACAGGGGGAGAGAGGAAGGACATTCATTTGTTACTTTCAGCTTGCTTTCTAATACCAATACCAGGCAGTGGATAGCTGACGTAGATTTTTAAGTCATTTTAAAATACTTTTTTCCTACTGAATGTCTTATTTCAAAGAAACCTACGAGCACATCTCTGGTAAATACGCTACTCAAAGTTTATTTTGCATGATTTTTGGTGCAGTTTCAAAGATCTGTCAATAAAATCAACTAATGGATCATTCAAAGAGCTCATTTTACAGCCCTTGTTTTCCCTTCATTCCCTGAATTCATTAATATCAACACTATTAATTCCAAGCAAGTTGACACTTAATTCCACAGTACTAATAGGTTTTTCTCCTAGGAAGTTACAAGAGAAAAGCATGAAAATCATTAGGTTACTGAGTGCCAGGCAGGATCAATTATACCAAATAATACTAAGTATGCAAAACGAGCAGGTTGAAGATGGCATTACATCTGGGGAAGACTCGGAACAAAACGTTGAGGACTGGGGACTTGAGTGAAAATAATTGACACCTAGTTGTGACTTGCAAAACACTGACTTGGTCTCCTTTTGTTATCAACTAATACTTATTGGTGCTCATGAATATTTTTGTCATAAATTTGCCAAATGTCTCACCGATGCGACTGTGAGCCATCATGTCCGTCACAGCTGCAGTGTGGGCGGAGGGATGAGGCTGGTGCTGTGGTTGTTGATGCTGTTGATGCTGTGGGTGCTGCGGTTGTGTGTGCTGCGGCTGTTGGTGCTGTTGATGCTGCGGTTGGTGTTGCTGTTGCGGTTGTTGATGTGGTTGTTGATGTGGTTGTTGTTGCGGTTGGTGATGTGGTTGGTGCTGAGGCTGATACAGTGGCTGGTACTGCGGCTTGTACTGAGGCTGAGGCTTAGGCTGGCTCTGAGGCTGCGACTTGGCCTCCCCGTGGGACAAGGTGGAGGAGGCCGAGGAGGAGGTGGAGGAGCCCTGGACGGTGCGGTTGATCCAGGCGTCGGGGCTCTGCAGGTTGGGATTGACCGCAGGCTGAGGAACGATCAATGTAGACTGCCTGCGCACCGCCGTCTCATCTTCAGAACCTGAGGAGGAGTCTGAGAGCAAGAGGAGCACAAAGTGTGAAAATCAAGCATGGGATCCTCCGAGCTAAATGTAATGACAGAGCAGGAGGAATGTCCTTCTTTCCCTACCTGGTGGTGTGCGGGGTGTTGATTGGAGACGGGGCATAAGTGGAGCGTCGTTTGGTCGGCATGGGCAGCGCCATCTTCTCTTCTTTATGTTTGGCCAGGGCAGCTTGTACTGCCTCAGAGTGGATATCTGAATAGACAGAAACAAATACACATACTCTGTGTTAAGAATGGCAGCTTTGGATCTGGATTCAAAGCATTAAAACAATTAAGACAATGAAAACATTTTTTAAACTGATCTCTCAAAAGCCAGTTTGCCTAGAATACATAGATCTGCTCAACAAAGTTTTCAAATTATGCTCCAAAAATGATTTTCAAATCTCTTTCAATCTACAACAACTTGAAGGGAAACATGGCTTTGTTTTGATGTTCACAATATCAAACATGCAGTAACCACTGCTTCGTTCCTCTCCGGTAATTTTTAACAGCAACATTTCAAGTTTGATTTAGTGAGTCTTGTTGATGTGGCTAATTAAAATATCAGGAGGAAATCCTTAGAGGACAACTGTGTTTTCCCTCTGAAAAAGGAAACCATGGCATGAGAGAACAAAGCTGTGTATTAGCCCACACGCTTGCCTACACACAGTAATAAATGCAGGGATACTTTCACTTCATGACACCCACAGGCACATTAAAAGGACCATGTGATCAGCCACACATTCAGACTACGTAACAGAACATATGCAACAAAAGCCCACTCACTGACATATCCTTTAACTCAGGGGACACGATATTTCCTTTCAACTCATTTAAATCATCAAGTGCAGCTCTTCACGCAGCAGCGGGGACCATCATTACATAACGGCCATTCTGCTGAACAGATTGCTCGGGGTAAATCATCGTCATCATGTGCCGTCGTCCACTCTCACACAGGGCCGTCAAGAGAGGCCGACTCCTCACGCCTGTCTGCTGGGTTAAGGGCTGTCTCCGTGGCGATAAGGATGTGGGGTGTGTGGAGGACACCGGTGTGTTTTCCAGCTTCAATTAACACTAGAAAATGTGTGCAGCTAATCTGGTGTTATCTTTAATACCTGTTGGTTTACCATTTCACATTTGAATACACAGGAATCATTCAATTCATGTGCAGATGTAACAAGGTAATATTGTATTCTGGTTAATGCAGTAATAACTTGAGGAGGTGAGAGGGAATTGTATTATTAATAAATATAATGTGCAATATTCATTTTAATATTGTGCACACTATTACCATTCTGCTTGAGTTGTTTTATTACATGTTATAATTCTAATGTTATTCTGTAAGGCGCTGGTGGAGTATTATTTCCTCTACTCCTGATTTATAACTGTTTGGTTTTTTATTCTTCAATTACATTTTTGAACGATCTCTGGCATACGAATTTCCTTCAGGATTAATAAAGTTATATTTGTTCATCATTTTTAAGTGAAGGTTGTTCTGCACTTTCTTTGCAGCCATTTAAATGATGAGCACTTTCATTTCTTCAGCTCCAAATTGCTGCAGTGTTTTCCCATTTCTTCTTATTACCCGATTATTGTCTTTCTAACCATGCTAGCAGCGTAGCTCTAGCGATGGAATTAATTATCTTTCTGTCCTGATGGAAATATCTCATCAACATTTGGATAAACAGTCCATGAAATGTTCATCTGCCTGACAAATCTCATGGTAGATCTGTGTTTAAAATGAATGCATTTCAAAAAAGTGCCCTAAAAATGTTTCACTATTAAACTGAATTAGCACATTTTAGGAATGTATCTTACTGATGATGCAGTGTATCATTTGTTTTATAGTTTATAGAGTGTTTAATCCTTATCTTTCTAGCTTCATATATGAAATTGGCGATGGTGATAGATAGTGAATATGCCTTAAGTTACTATTATTCGAGTGTGCAGGAGTTTGTTTGCAACTATTGATCTACTCTTGCCATTCCTCCGCACCTGTGTTGGCGTTCATAACATCATGAAATCAGTGAATTTTAGCCTTTAATACGATTGCAAGTGATGCAGCACAATTCAAGTGTCTGAAATCAATTATTTGCTAACTTCAGAATAAACTATTGATTGTATCAGAAGTATAGTGAATGTATAGTGATTATAAGGGATGGATTTCAGAAATGTCACCAAAGACCACAGGCCTTACTGCTCCATTTGAGAGATACAGCAGCCTATTCGAAACTGAGCAGAGAACTTTTTCTGAACATGAAACTGTAATACACTGAACTCTGAGTAAAATGGAGGGTTATTATATGGCAAAAAGCTCATCGTCCCTCTCGTCCTTCATCTATGGTCTTCTCCTCAAGGCCGCCGCTTGCTGAATTCCTTTCTCTCAGTCAAGTCTTTATTTATTGTACCAATCTCAATTTTGCCTATTTTTGTCAGCTTTAATCCTCTCTGTGTTGAATCCTCCAACACAAATCTCCATTTGTATCCTTCAATCAGATACAAAATAATCTGGAAGTGGTCAGATTTTCCATGACAACGAAGCATCCACCAAACTCCGGCCTAACAGATTTTAGGTTTGTCATTAAGCATGCTTTAGTGTGAGGGTGTTTCATTTGAGAGGCAGACGTTTGAAAAGGCATGAGGAGAGAACTGATGAAAGAAACAGTTCTGCCGTCTGAACCTCATAACAGACCCTCTAACATCCCCCTCACATGCTCTGTGCTCTTTAACCTCAACTCTCCAGCTCTGTTTTCTTTTATCCTCTTGAGCGTCAGGTTTTCCCCTCTGGATAAGTATCCCCCCTGTTCTCCTCACAGACTCATTACACATAGCCATGCAGTGACATCACTCTGTTTTCACAGACTGGGGGTCCTCACTGAGGGGCTTCCCAGCTGCAGGGCTGCCCTGCCGCCTGTCTCACAAGTATCCTTATCCAACCAGTTTCTGTGTATATGCAGGTTTTTAAAAATAGGTGATAGATTCCCTTCCCATTGCCAGTAGATGAGTATGCATTTGTTTTATTTTCCCTGTTGGGTTTTGCTATCGTGTCTTATGTTTGATATCACTGGTGCTTGAATCAGGGCTGGTGAACAGTACATGGGGGTCACTTCTTTTTAACAATCTCTTATTAAAACTATCAAACCAGAGTTGATGATTCATAAATAAGTGGAAAGACTAACAAAGAGTGGGATTCAGGGTTAAAATGACAGTTTCTGTCAATGTAGTCTGCTGGGCTTGAGGAGAGCATATTAATGTTTTGTACATAAATCAGTTATAATAGTTGTAAAAATTCCCTATAGCTTCCAGTTAATATTTATCTACTTCAACATGAATCACATAGCATCGCTCTGGAAAAGGATTGAAAATGAGTGTTTCAACCCAGATTCATGTTTTCATTGCTGCTGATTGGAGTCGATAAATACCAGAGACAAGGGGATGAATGCAGATACTGTACACCCTTACCATTAACGACAAAATCCAGATATTATTGTGTTTTTTTTATCAAGTGGAAAGGGGCTACACAATCACACACTCACACAAACACACACACTAATTGGTCCCTTAGAAACAGCCGAGTGTCTGTGATTCAAACCTGGTTGGCTCAACAAGTGAGGTTGGTGTGGGCTCATTTGAGCGCTAAAAAGTTCCCTCACTGCATCAGAGGTGTCATTAGATTTTTGGGAAAAGTAAAGAAGCTGAATGTGGTGTTTTGATATTGGAGTTCTGACCTGATCTGTAGCGATCATCCCTGGTTCCTCCACTGCGATGTGATTTGCGGGAGCGACGTTCTCGGTGACGGGACGAGCTGGAGGGGGGAGGGCCGTGGCTGGAGGAGGAGCTGGGAGCAGGACGCTGAACATCATTCTGACGGGGCGGCTCCACTGTCAAACAAACACAACAAACATTATACCCAACATTATAATCCAATCAGCAAAGCAGAACCTTGCTTTCTGTCTTGCTTCTCATGGAAATCTCACTCTCTGCTTTAACAGGATTGGGATAAACCATTTCTGTCAACAGAGAACAAATCAATGGAAAGCTTGTTGTTGTTGTTGACAGAGAAAGAAAGAAGAAAGCTGTGGGATTCCCCAGTTGCCCTGAAGGATGACTTCTAAAAAAGTGTCATCCCTTTTAAATCACACTTTGCATAACAAGCTCTCTCTCAGCCTCACTATGCCTGTATAATAGCTGAAATAAGCCAAAAACAGACAAGACGCACATTAATATGAAGTTGAAGATTAATTTGATAATATTATTTGTTTTTCACACAAATGATGAGAGCTGAGGGTGACACAAACTGGTCCAAAAAACAGTAAACGGGAAGATGACATTTATCAAAAGGACACAGTCACATTCGGCTTATTCAATAAAGTAGCTTCAGAGTAGGGCTGTGCAATTAATCCTATTTTAATCGCAATTACGATTTTGGCCTGCCACAATTACGAAAACAACATAATCGAAAAAAACAATTATTTTGCTTTGCTAGGTTGTGACAGTGCACTGCAACATATTTGATCTAATTTATTTTGGTCTCATTTATTTGTATTTATCATATTTATATATGTTTAGTAGCTTGTGGAAGTGCGCTCCAAAATATTTGTTGATCTTGTTTATTGGTATTTATTATTTTGATATGATTTATTTAAATGTATCATTTATTTAATTTATTTTTGTATTGGTTTTTCAGTTGAATTATACGTTCAGGGTAATCAACAGTTAAAAAGATACTGTTCAAATTATTATTTGTATTTGTTTTAAAGTTCAATAAATGGATTTTTTCAAAGTCAATGAATAATCGTATTTAATAATCGTGATATCAATTATTGACCCAAATAATCGTGATTATGATTTTTGCCATAATCGCACAGCCCTACTTCAGAGTAATAAAATCTTCAATAAAGTAGCTTGAACTCTTTTCTATCCCTCTGCCGTATGTTTTTGGTAATTCCACCAGCTGCCTGGTTAAGCAACATTCAAACTGAGCCTCCAGCACGATGGAACATTTTGGATTCAGCTAACAGTTTATCATGTTTTGTGCTCCACCATCAATGGGATGAGTGGATATGAGCAGAGAGGTGGTGCCACTAGGAGGCAGCACTGAGCATCATCAGGTCTTAAAAATACAACACAGTGTCATTTACACAGAACAGAAACAGCCATTCACAAAACATTTACTGCAGTCTACATTGGAATCATATTGCATTGACATACATTGACATCATAATACTGCAATGCATTTAGAGTGGTAATATATAAAATACATGCATGTGGAAAAAAACATGTAAGACAGTTTAACTGACAGTAAACAGAGTATACATTTTCATGGCAATAATACACCAAAAATGTATTTGAAATCAGAGTCCAAATGGGAAAAATATATAGTGGATACACAGTTAGGCATTCCCCCCAAAAAAGTAGGAGACAGGTGTTTACCTGGAGCTTGGATGACGTATGGAGCCAGGAGTTTGGTCCTTTTCTTCTCATAGCCCTTCTGTGTTATATCACCTGTAAAAGACCAGAGAAGAAGAGTGACTTACAGACACGGCATAATAAGGCAAAGTCAAATCAACTTATATTTGAAAGGATTAGAACAAACACCAGTTCACTCGCAATGTCGGCATTACTATTGTTCAACATTGTGGTGGCAGTATTTTTTTAATTTTGCGTTACATAACAGAGATGTCTACAGTTTATGCTTGATAAAACGTGTCATTTTAAGTGTAAATGAGAGTGCCCTGTCACTGACGTTGTGTGAGATGATGTGATAATAGAGCAACAGTAAAGGAAAGAGATATAATGTATAATGAAAACAAAACTTAGTTTGGGAAATAAACAAAAACACAGATGGATGCACACAGTTTCTGCAGTAATCTCCAGAGATGGCTGAGAGCGCCAAAGCTGTGGCTCTGTTCCAGCCTCAAGTACGACATGTAGAGAAAAACAAAACAGGACTATATTTGGAAACCTGCGGAAGCGTGGGCAAGAAATGGGATGATTCAGAGACACAGAGCGAACACATAGAAGCATGAGAGCTGAGGATGAGAAAGGTGGGAGACACACCGAGATAAAAAGGGAAACACGGGAGAGAGGAAGTGACAGTGGTGAGTGACGGTGCATCGAGGTGACACAGGAGGAATCTCCCGTCACAATGAGCAAAATGTCCCTCCTGTCCCTCCTGTCCCCCCCCCCCCCCTGCATCTTCCTCCATCCTACCAGGCACAACACAGGCCCACTGAGGTCCTGCGCTGGCCCTGAGGCGATGCAGCGACTCTGACAAAGTCCTCTGTGGGCAAAGCTGTCATATTTTCAGACACATACTAAAAAATCCATCTGGAGAGCCTGCACTCAATTTTCCAGCAACAGTGTTGAGAAGGGATGATTCATTCAGTATGTCCACCTCTCTAAAACCTCCTCTTCTTCAAGACTCGATAAGTCAGTGATTTACAGTGTGTATAAGAATAAGAAAGGCCTGTCAATACTGAAAGAGCCTGGCGCTCTCTGTGTAATAACCCTGAGTCGTTTCCACTCGGTATGATGTTGGCCAGTCTGACAGATGATCCCATTTTGTGACCAGCACTGAGTCTTCCGCAGTTTGTCATCTGCCGGAGCACTGAGAGTTAATCCCTGATTTAAACATCACTGCTGAGAAGTGATACAAATGGTGAAGCTGTCTCCCAGTTGCATTTCAATGGGCTGAAAATGAGGATTTATTGGGAGTGTTGTCAATAGAGCTGCAACAACTAGTAGACGTATCAGTTGAACCACAGAAAATAGTGACCAACTATATGCAGATGTCCTGCTTTTCTCAATCAAATCTTATTTGAGATCTAAAGTCAAATCTGGGGGTTTGTACTTTTAAATATGTATAATAAGGTCCCCTATTATACTATTTTTAGGCATATATTATAGGTCTCAGATATATAAAAAAACATGTCTCTGAAGTGTTTTGCTCAAAATACCAAACAGATCACCCATTCTAGCCCTGCCTCATACCCCTCTGTTTCAGGAGGGGCTGATTCTGATTCTGGATTCAAAAAATATATAAAAAAATAAAAGAGAGGAGAGCTCATGCAGGAGAATTCTACCCAGATTCTCAGCTAAATGCTGCCGTGATGAAACGCCATATCATGTTCAAAACCACTTCAAGGATTATTTCTGAAACAGTATGGAGCTCATATGCTTCTTCTCGCGCGGGTTTACCACAAGGTGAGTCTTTTATGTATAAAAGACATCAAAAAGTGCATTTTGCATAATAGGTGACCTATGAGTTAGCGTTAGGTGTTCCCAGATCTTTGTATTAAAGGTAGGGTAGGTAAGTTTGAGAAACCGGCTCGAGATACACTTTTTGTTATATTCCATGGAATGCTCTTAACATCCCGATAGCAATGAATATCTTAAGTGCTTTGACAAAAAATCCATAAAGAAATGTCATCTGTGGAAGCCGTAGTACTGTAAAAAGCACGACCAATCATTTTAGCCGGCCTGGCTAAAATAACTGGATGGCCTACCTGCCTGTCAGCCTTCCATCTGTGCACAAACTTATCTCGTGCCCTCATTGGTCATGTGCACGTTCGTGTGTGTTGGAGGAGGGGCTCTATACGGAAGTGGCAGATTTTCTCCGGTTGTGTATTTTCAAATTCTAGCGATCTCCGGTTTCTCAAACTTACCTACCCTACCTTTAAAGCGGTGAGAAAACAACAACAAAAAAAGAAAAGTTGCAATAACCCAGAATGATACTTATTATTTACTCCTGGATTAAGGAAGAAACAATATATATATACATACATATGAGACAAAACACAGATCTAACCCTACAATGTAAACTACTTTACCATCAAGCTTTAACCATAACATCTTTACATCTATGACAGGTTCACCTCAGCACCCAGGGTTACTTTACCAGTTAAACCATTACACACCACAACACTGCTGAAACACTACAGAAGAGCTGACGAAAACGAGAGTGCTCATGTTTGGAGGATCTCGCCTAAGAGCGCACTCAAACACAATATCTTCACGGGGACTTTTATTATGAGGGAAAAAAGAAGGAAAGCAAACACTTCCATAAGTAATGCATGAACGTTACAGTTGGCCTGGCTCAGTCACAAGATGTATTTTTAGCTCATGTGAACAGGCAGTTTCTCTGCAAAAAGACACAGCGAGAGAGAGGGGGGGGAGAGAGAGAGAGAGAGAGAGAGAGAGAGAGAGAGAGAGAGAGAGAGAGAGAGAGATGAGAGAGAGAGAGAGAGAGAGAGAGAGAGAGAGAGAGAGAGAGAGAGAGAGAGAGAGTGTGATGGGGGAGGGGCTGGCTTGGCATTAAATGAATCTCAAAGTAATCACTCTTCCATCTGGATGATTTAAAATTCATCTGTTTTTTCATGGTTGCAATGCATCCTCAGATCCAGGCCCAGTGGGTTAAAACTCTTTAAACGCATGCATCCAATCAGGGAACTACAGTTCAATAGAGGTGTATATTATCAATCAGGAAGAAAAAAAAGTAGTAAAACAATACGAGAATATGTATCATAATTATCCTCAGAACCTTGGTCCGCCCTACCTGTATCTATGTATAAAACACGCTCCTCATACAAAAACGAATCATTTGCAGCACTGAGAATCTGTTTGTCTCCTCATTTACACTTTGATTAAAACAGTCAAAGGGGTCTGCTTAAGAGGCAGAGCATGGCTCCGCTGAGGTGAGGAGGGCCTCACCGTTCACCCACTCTCTCACAGTGACCCAGTCATGTCATGTCCTGATGTTGGACG
Source organism: Trematomus bernacchii (assembly GCF_902827165.1). Taxonomy (NCBI): domain Eukaryota; kingdom Metazoa; phylum Chordata; class Actinopteri; order Perciformes; family Nototheniidae; genus Trematomus; species Trematomus bernacchii. The sequence continues at coordinate 5,793,761 of NW_022987698.1, read as the reverse complement.
TCAAATTAAACTATTTCAGTGATGAGAGCAACAGTCGGGAAGCTGCCTCAACTCTCCTCTTTAGTCTCGGTTTGACAAATGCATGGGTTGAGGGAGACTCACTCACCCCTGAGCGTATGTTTTATTTGTACACAATGTATAGAGAGAAACATCAAAGCAGTGCCTTCTCCCAACCCCGTCCACTCTCACACTCTCTAGCCTCGGATTATTTGAATTGCAGCGAGACCGCTCTCTCCTTCTACCCCACAGGCACTCTGTCTGAATAGTAATTAGCTACCAGGCTTTTTCTCTTTCGCTGCTCTTTCCCTTTCCTTCATTGCAACACGCTCAGTTGCTTTCTTTCTCAGGATAACAGTGTAAACACATGTCGACACCACATGCTCACCCAAAAAAGGATCCAAACAGGTTCAAATATTACAGGGACTTCCAGCTGTTATCTCACAGAAAACAGACATTCTAACAAGGTTGTACAATAAGCACAACAACACCATTTCTGCTTTGGTTATGTAACGAGCAAGAGGGACACATATTAAAGTCCAGGACACAGAATGAGATAAGGGCCTCTTTGGTCTGGTACTGAGCCGTGTCTGCATTTGTTGATATGAAAATGACAAATCAACCTGCCTTTTTGCACATCTCTCTCATTACACATACATTCTTCATCCTCCTTAGCATCCATGCATTATTGCATCAAGTGAACATATTCTGTGCATATCTGTGTACTAGGGCTGTGCAATTAATCGTATTTTAATCACAATTACGATTTTGGCCTGCCACAATTACGAAAACAACATAATCGAAAAAAACAATTATTTTGCTTTGCTAGGTTGTGACAGTGCACTGCAACATATTTGATCTAATTAATTTTGGTCTCATTTATTTGTATTTATCATATTTATATATGTTTAGTAGCTTGTTGAAGTGCGCTCCAAAATATTTGTTGATCTTGTTTATTGGTATTTATTATTTTGATATTATTTATTTAAATGTATCATTTATTTTATTTATTTTTGTATTGGTTTTTCAGTTGAATTATACGTTCAGGGTAATCAACAGTTAAAAAGATACTGTTCAAATTATTATTTGTATTTGTTTTAAAGTTCAATAAATGGATTTTTTCAAAGTCAATGAATAATTGTATTTAATAATCGTGATATCAATTATTGACCCAAATAATCGTGATTATGATTTTTGCCATAATCGCACAGCCCTACTGTGTACACACTTCCCCAAATAAAGCCTGACTTTTTCTTTGGTATATTTTGCCTCTCCAGAAAGAGCCTTACCATTTACTTTACTGCCACTAAAATATCCATGTATTATTGTTTCGGTCAAGACAGTTGAAAAAGTATAACAAAAGTTGTGTCTCTTTATATCAGCTCGACTTACATACAATAACCTGATTATAAAGTATGAATTAAAAACAGAAAATACAAGGAATATAAGAATAACCTCTCAGAACTGAGGATATTTCTTTTTTAAATGATCAGGGTTCTCACACTTTCTTTAACATCATTTTTAAGGAGTATTCAAGGACTTTCAATGCCTAAATCCTTCAAATTAAAAAGACCTAACACAACAAAGTTTAAGACATAGATCAAGGTTAATGGCTGTTATCACAGTGAGAATTATTATAGTGAGGACTTTACAGGCTTTACAAAGAGGACACTCCTCAATGTGTAGTGTTACTGGGAGGGCAGACAATGGGCTTTCTTGCTTTTTTACCAGCACAGCAAAGTAAAACAAGAAAAATAAATATCAAAATAACTTTAGTTTTTATTGTGGCCCTTGTACCTGTACAGTATAAGGATGTCAATTATGCAGCACAGACTAATGTATATTTATATTTAAGTACTTTATTTAACACTGTCCATAATACTGTTCATACTGCTAATAATGTATATATCCAGCATATTTATATCCACTCCTTAATGTCTATAATATACATTATGTAAACAACCAATAGGCATTAAGGACAGTAGGCTGCATTTAATAGTTTTTGCACAAACTGCATATCCTTGCCACAGTACCTTTACTACAGATATATATGCACATATTGACTCAAACAGGTATTACAGGCACTGGTGTATGAAGTGTTAAGTGCTTTTAACAAGTTTTAACAAGTCTACACACACACACACACACACACACACACACACACACACACACACACACACACACACACACACACACACACAACCACACACACACACACACACACACACACACACAGCACACACACACACACACACACATCACACACACACACACACACACACCACACACACACACACAACACACACACACACACACAACACACACAACACACACACACACACACACACACACACACACACACACACACACACACACACACACACACACACACACACACACACACACACACACACACACACACACACACACACACACACACACGTGGTCTCAAGTGGTTCTCCCCCTCTAGAGCAGCAGGTAGGGTGCGGCCAACTCAGGTAACAGAGTGATTCATGTTTCACTCACTCATTAAAATGAACTCCAACAGGGAGTGACGACTTCACACACACACACACACACAAACACACACCAGGGTCTTAAGGGCCAGTGGAAGTAATAATAGGGGTTAAAAAGCAGAGCGGCTAAGAAGTGCAGGAAGTTCACGGAACAGAAGACGTGACTCAGTGCCTCCTCTCTAACTCCTGTTTGTTCATCTCCGTCAGTGTACATCAGATGAATAAAGGAGGGCGTGGCTGACACACCTTACACACACACACACACACACACACACACACACACACACACACACACACACACACACACACACACACACACACACACACACACACACACACACACACACACACACACACACACACACACACACACACACACACACACACACACACACACACACACAACACACACACACACCACACACACACACACACACACACACACACACACACACACACACACTTCAACAGTTGGTGGAAAAGATGTTACAAATGTAACATAACACTTACAGGAGCAAATTCTCATGTGGGATCTACACACTGGTATTTATCATTGCCAGTAAGATGTGGCAGTTACAACACCAAGATATATGGATGTCTCTGAAGCAGAGGAACATCTGTGGATTTGTTTTTTACTGTCAATTATAAAAAAACAAATGACAGTTCTACGTGTGGGGGAAAACGGTGTAAAATGCTGCCTTTAAGTTCAAGACATTTTACTCTTTGTCGCCGTCACTGGAGATGATCTGGTGAGCAGATGCTAAGTCAAGTCAAAACAAGTTTATGTGAACAGCCCACTTCCACATGTCTACATCTGCTTTACTGCAGCAACGATTCCTGCCCAACCACTCTGTAAAGACAAGAGAAAAATGACTTCTAAAAACGAACTGCTTCAGATGGGATTATATCCATTAACAAACAATGGTTCATAGAAAAACAAAATACAACATATGATTATAATCCAAGAAAAAGGGTTGATAACATATACGAATATAGGAAGTCCAATTAAAAAAACAATGAAATAAGTCAAGAAATGATTGACATTAGGCTACGTGCCACCACATTTAAAGATGTTATATTCTAAAACAAAAGATGAGGGAAGACTAAGCAGGAATAAGATAACAGAGAATAGTTAATCTACAGGAGAATAAACGTTTCAAAGCAATATAAAATACCTGAGAGCATTACTGCATTATTTTCCTTTATGTTTAGATATATTGTCAGCTCACGTCTGAATTATGAGTTTTAATTTAAAGAAATAAAGACACCTCAGCCTGAATTGGTGCATTATAATTCACCCAAAAGATAAAAAAAATCGTTATCACGCAACATTCCTCCAGCTAGGACCACCCAGCTAAATATGTGCCCCCCCAACCCCCTAATGTTAAAACAAGCTATGCAGATGGTTGCCCCTCTGCTATAAGCTCCGTGCCCCACTTAGATATTTCTGCTGACGTTGGACAAAACTAGTGTCTACACTTCGTTAAAGGTGGGGTAGGTAAGTTTGAGAAACCGGCTCGATATCGCTAGAATTTGAAAATACACAACCGGAGAAAATCTGCCACTTCCTTATAGAGCCCCTCCTCCAACACACACGAACGCGCACATGACCAATGAGGGCACGAGATAAGTTTGTGCACAGATGGAAGGCTGACAGGCAGGTAGGCCATCCAGTTATTTTAGCCAGGCCGGCTAAAATGATTGGTCGTACTTTTTACAGTACTACGGCTTCCACAGATGACATTTTTTAATGGATTTTTTGTCAAAGCACTTAAAATATTCATTGCTATCGGGATGTTAAGAGCATTCCATGGAATATAACAAAAAGTGTATCTCGAGCCGGTTTCTCAAACTTACCTACCCCACCTTTAACTCATAGAATGTCAAAATGTATGGCCATGATGGATACATTCAGTGGCTTTTATTATGATGAGTTCATTAAATGACTAGTTACCAGGGAAATACAACATATTTACATATTTTCTGACTTTATTGGTTGATGAGAATCACCTGTATGCTACGCTTTATGGGACACAGACGGCTGCTAAAGATACACAGGTTGTATTCTCTTCCAAAGCCAGGCAGGAAACAGCTACATCTCTCCAACATTGTTGGTGAAGCACAGCTTGTAGACGAGTTATGATGGGATGGCAGAAAGCTCATGTTTCCTCTGTAATGGTTTTAACAGTTTAGCAGAGCAGTCAATTGTGTGACTGTACGTGCAGCTCTAACATATGGCCGTTCTAATCTGGGAAGGCTTTATGGAGAATACACAAAGTAAAAGTGGGTGTGTGTGTAAACAGGGGGGGGGGGGGTGTTGTTATTGGGGGCAGGGCGTGTGGGTACAACACAGGCCGTGTCCATAGAAACGTGGTGTATATTGTACTGCATGAGGGACCATGGTGATGAAACAGGCCAGCACCATTTAGTAAGAGTGGGATTAAATACATTCACACAAGGAAGCTGTGTGTCAGTCAATATACAGAAAATGAATCCACTTAACAGTCACTTGTCAAGTAAAAATGCAAAACATTTACTGGTTTTAGCTTCTCATATTAGGATTACATTATTTTCCTGTTGTTTAATTCATATATTTGAGCTTTGGACTGTTGGTCAGATAAACCAGCTGGTATGTAGAAGCCACCGAAGGCTGCAGGAACTAGGGCAGCATACAATATATCTTTATCAGTGATCAATCTGCCAGTCATTTATTTAAATCGTCAAATTAGTCAATAGTGGAGGATGTCCCTCACTAGTTCTCATAGCACAAGATACAAATAAACGAGGCCTAACTAATTTTCATATATTAAAAAATGCTTGATTTGCTTTTTTTGTTGTTGACTGTATATGCTATAGATTAATTTACAAGAAGAAAACACAAATTATATATTCATGTGTTGATGTACTGCTAGGAAAATGTATTTGTTTATAGCCTTTCTGTGGCCATACAGCGGTAATGTCCGAAATCGTTTCTGAAATTGTTTCGGTTGTGATTGTATTAGTCTTGTCTGTGGTTGTATTGTGACGTGACTGTGTTTTGTTTGTTTCGCTTTGTCTTTGTTTTCTTGTAACTGGCTTGCTGTTTGTAGGACCCCCTTGAAAACGAGATGGTTCATCTCAAGGCGTTTATCCTAAACTAATAACATTTCAATATATACAACAATATAGCATTTTATTTTTACAAATAAGTAAGCTGGCGAAGCTGTAACAAGATTTACCGTACAGTTAAAATATGCATTACTTGAGGTCATTTTTAACTGCTTAACGCACAAATAGCAGCAGAAGTGGGTCTGTTGACAGAAGGTAGAAGGTAACAGGACAGTGGACTCACTTGTGTGCAAAGTCTGAAGCACGTGCTGCAGAAAGACTGCAGCTACTTCCACGTGGCATCTTTTAATAATTCAGTGAACAGCACAGTGACCTGACCACTACTTAATCCTCTTCCTGCACCGCTGTCATTTTTTTGGGTTGTGTTACTTTTAGCTACAAGCGGCAGAAGTAAGAGAACAAATGGATCCGGGGAAGGTTGAGTCAAATAACCAGAAGGTTTATTGAAGCCCAGCTCTACAGCCAGAAGAGGTTGAGAGCCCACCTGCAGATCACTGTGGACTTGAAAGTGAGGTGGTTCAGATACCAAGCTGGCAGTGCGTGTCTGTGCAGAGGTGTGTGCTCGAGTCCCATCTAAATTATTCACTCTTTTTTTGTACACAAGGTCTCAATGCATCCTCAGTGTTTTTGTGTGTGTGGGTCTGTGTGCATGGTAACATTAGACACACAAGGTGTTACGTAATACTTGTATTTGAGTCCTAAAAACATAAAATAGAAAATGTAAATCATGTTGTTGTGGTTGTGTGAAATGGGTGGCACAAATGTTTGTGTTGTAAAAAAACAAGTCTGGGGCCTGAAGCGCTGGCCGGAGATCAGAGTGCAGCTCCTCGGCAGCTAATGAGCTTTTAAATAGATAGAAAACTAAATCAGCTTCCTTCCTATCACTGTCCATGCTGTGTGTACACACGTGCATGAATGATTGCTTGTGTAAGTGCAGGGACACATTTGTGCACAGACTCACAAATGTTAAACGTATTCCTCTGTGCCATGGACCTTCACTGCTCTTTAAAAGAAAATGTAAAAAGGCAGTGGGTCACATAGTTTTAGGGTGACAGGTTCTTTTGTTAAGATGGACAGGCTCTCTAGGTCATTTCACAAAAGCAATTAAGAGGTATTTTTGTTATCCTGCTTTAAGAAAAGTCAGAATGCATTATTTTTGATCGACTAAATGCTATAATAGCTAAGCAGAACTTTCTTTATTCAGCCTTATGCGGACACATTTGTGTGAGAATGTTATATATGGGAAATGTGACAAAAAAACTAAGCTATTTCTTATTTTTAAAATGTAAATTAAATAAAGACATGTCAATGAAATGTATACAGGCCTTGATGTTTTCCTCATGTCCTAGTGTGGCCCCCTTTGACAAAATAAAGCCGAAAATCTTCACACTTGAAAAATAGAAACTAAAACATGTATTTTGGTATTTTTGTTGGAAAAGAACAACACAACAAACGAATCAAATTAGTTACTGATAAATGTTCTTGCGATTATTTATTATTCATATCTATGTATTTAATAATTTGTTCAGCTCTAGATGCCACATACATTACCCAGCATTCATCATTACATCAATACTTATGGTACCAATACATTGGTCAACCACTTAGAGATGTCCCGCCCGAGCCTATCACGTAAAACGTGTTGGAGCACTAGCCAATAGAAGCGCGGGTGTTACGTAGTGATGTCACTTTATCGCAAAAGTAAACAAAGAAGTGGAATGGAGGCATTTCAGGCAGGGGGGGGGGGGGGTTGTGGGAAAGAAACTCCCTCTCGAGGGAACTTTGGGATTATAGCCTTTGCAGACCATTTACATGTTTAGTAAATATATAACCCTTTAAAGCATAAAAGGGCCCCTTTATCATGCTGAACATGAGTGCCATGGACAAGAGAGAGAGAGAGAGAGAGAGAGAGAGAGAGAGAGAGAGAGAGAGAGAGAGAGAGAGAGAGAGAGAGAGAGAGATCCCCAGCAGCAGTCCTGGCCCAGAGTGACTCACAGCTAAATGAGCCAGGCGTGTTGCCCCCTGATGCTCTGTGACCTAGATTGAGAGACGCAGGCAGGACCGTAATCTCTAATTTCTCTCCCTTTCTCTCTCTCCCCCTCTCTCTCTTCCAGTATGGAACAGGCATTAACGGCAACAGCAGCATCACAGACAGGCGGGCGGATGAGCGCTAGTCACTATCCACACATCCACTTATCAGCCTGGGCAGTTTTACAGCAGAGAACAAGACACCAATCAAATTAAAGCGTGCAGAAAATTACGACATAGCTGTGCAATCTGTGCAGAACGGTCTGCTCTACTGGACATGTGATACACTTATAGTATTTTATAAGCACTGTGTGGATAGCATGCATCACAGCTTATGAGTAGGGCTGTGTATCATTTGAATGTTTCGATATTAGTGACACTATGAAATCTGAGCTTCAACACCAACATGTTTTTGCAACAGTGACAGTCTATTGACTGCTATTGGATGGATTGCCAGGAACTTTGGTTTGTACATGTATGATCCCCTAAGAATGAATTATAGTAACGTTTGTGGTCCTCTGACCTCCCATATTTTCTTTATGGCCATATAATGACATCCCCATCAACTACAGCTGTATTTTGGGTTTAGTGCTGATAAGCAAATGTTAGCATGCTTATCTTTAGTCTTGCTGAATATTAAGTGGTGCATTTGAGTATACAGGCAATCTAACTGACCAACGCGTATTAACTCTATTGTTATTTTTCACATGGTGTGAAGGGTTAGTTTTTTTCCCATTATACCGTACATCTGACCGAAAGATAAGTAAACAAGACTACAAATCTTTCTGTTCTGAACAGTTGTCTGCTCTCTGTTCGACAGTAACATGATCAATGTCATGCTCTGCCTGTCATCTTCTTGGAAAAGCATCTGTATCAACTACCAAGCATATCATCTATGGTCATTGTCACATATTCAATATAAATATGAATGCTGCAGACACTACGATGCCCACACACTATGAAGCAGAGCAGCTTAAACAGTTGTTGTTCAGTGCTCTAAATTCCAGTCCGGCTCAATCCTCCAGTCTTTGATCCCTCAATGGCTGTCTTTGTGTCCTTACAGTCATGAAGTCAGAGTAGGTGGAGTTGCTCCATTTCTCTCACTCTCACATACACACACATGAATAGAAATACAGACCCACACACAAAATGCAGCCCACAACTATTGCTCTGAAAAAAAACTGCTGATGCATATTTTCTTCAGTTTGTTGCTAGGGGAGTCCCAAGTATCGGGACAACAATGGGGTGATTGTTGCTATGTAAAAGATATCCATGAGAAGGTTTCAGACACTTAGAGGTGGACAGCTGCTGCTCGCCTTGTCCCGACAGCGATGGGCAGACGGCAGACGCACTTCATAAGGCTAGAAGATGAGGATACACGAGCGGGGCATCTGGATAGCACCGGGTCTTTTTTATATTAGCAAAAGAGTTGTCTCTGATCTAAAGTTACAAAGGATGGAGTTGCAGTTCAAAACAGAGGGTCATTCACTCTGGGGGTGTCACCTTACCACTCACTTACACTTTAGCCTTAAAGAGACAAAGACAAGAGACTCTGACTATACTCACTTTAGTGCATAACACTGTTATACTGCAGCAGAAACACTGAAGAAAGTAAAACATAAGAGACAGGGAACAACGTCACATGACTTTGGCTCAATGCTGAATCAAGTCAATGTTATTACCTTGAGGCTTGTACATACTCTCCGCTTTGCAAGTATGCAGACCACACTAAAAACTGATGTTAGCTTTTAGTCTTTTCAAATAATAATTTTACTGAAAAGGTCTATCTTTTTATTACAGATATTTATCAGCTCGAGCAATGTTAACCTATATTTCCACAATCGACTTGTTTCAAAACTCCCAAGAATCCGGGTTATACCGAGCAAAACAAAGGCTTTTGCAATCATACCACAGTACTCTTAACGTGAATCCACACCAGGTAATCATTCTATTACTGTACCTGCCTTACATTCCTGACAAAGATGTGAGTAAATTGTTGTATGGTAATTTAAATATTGTTGTTATTCTTCTACAATTACTGTATTCCAATACACATTGTTACACAGTGAGTTCCAATCATCCTCTGCCTCTCATCCATGTAAAGTGCATTAAACACAGTGTGATCTTCCGCTCCTCCATTATACAGCCTCATTATCACATAGTTAATTGGTGTCTATTAATAACCAGAACACACACTGAACTCTACAGTAGCTCAGGTTAAAGCATAGCATGACGTCACTCTGTATAATGAATGACATACTGTCAAGGTAAACTGATACCTCCAAACGCGAGGCAGGCTATTAAAATAAATGTGTATTGTTTTTTTTAATAAACGTTAAAATTGTGTAGCTTATAGGTAGAAAAGCCAGAGCTTTGTTGTACTTTAGAGAAACTAAATTGAAACAAGTGACTGGGAAAATCATCGAGACCCACAGCCAGTTGTGTGGGAAAGACTGCCAGCTAGTTTGTCTATTTAAAACCTATTTGTTTGAATGAATGAGAGAAAATATTCCGAACACAACTCTGTTACTATATCCTGGGTTTTCTCATGTGATTGTGAATGAATACTTCACCCACAAAATATTGTATTATATTCACTTTCCCATCCCGTGTTATCTACTTAAAATCATCAATAAACTGTTTTTCTCGCACATTTTCTCATTTTTATTGAACAAATAATTCGAAATATCGACTAAAGTCGTGATGACTAATAAGAACCAGCTGTGTTTTAATATCAGCAAAAGAGCGTTTAAATAGTAAAGTTTTAGCGAAAATGTTTTAGGAAGTAGTTAGCATACAACTTGATGAATAAGACTTCTGTGAACGTTTATAAACAGATTGTTTTATGGATTTGCTGTTGTTTAATAAAGCCTCCATTTTGTTCAATTTATCAAGAATTTTCTCTGTATTTTACTGTGGAGGCAAACAAGAATCTCCTCAAGAGTTCAAGGCAAAACTGAGTGAGTAATTGATATACCACTGGTCCTTTTGTGGGAGAAGTATTCCTTAAAGTTTCACCTGTTCTTCTATATGAGCAGGATGAGGTCAAGGTAGCTCTGTGTGTCTAAGGTGCAAAAGGGGACTCAGGGGCATCATTAGTGGCCCATGCGTCCCCCTTGCTTGGCTCTATTGTGTTAAACACAACATTACTCATCCAAGCCTCGGGCACCTGAGAGCAGCACAGCACCAATCAAGCTGCTGCACTGTGATTCATAGTGTGAGGAGGGAGACTTGCATAACAGCCCTTTTCCCATATCTAACCGTTCTTCTAAAATAAATAACCCTCTTATATATTTGCTGCAGTTTCAGGGTTCAGGGCATCAGAGTGTTGGAGGGGCCACAGCATCATTTAGTGTCCACTGATGTCTGAGGCTGCACACACATACAGGGCCTCAGGGAAGACAAACTTGACCCATTTTCTTCGACAGGAGTGTTTATGCTTATATGGCTGTGATGATGAGCACTGTATGACTGTATGTAGGCAAATTATATGGATCAAAGCAAGACAATGGTGGAAAAAAAACTAAAACATGCCAGATGACAAACATAAACACACATTGTATTATATTATCTGTCGTAATCTATGCAAACAAATGTGTTTATGTGCTATAAAAGCAACAAGGATACTGCATGGAGAAATTACAGCTTCAAAAGGAGGTCAGTGTGTTTTTATCATTTGTTGTAGTCGTGCACTGCAGCAGCACTGAGGCTCAACCAGCTGACACAGGACGATTATCTGAAGCTGGATCATGTAAACACACTCAAGATGTACACTTTTCACTACACTTGATCCCCGCCGCAGCTGTAACTACTAAACCCGCTGTATGGGAACCTTACCTTCGGATAGCTCCAGATCCAACTCCGCCAGCTGGTCCCTGACCTCTTTAGGCAGAGCCGACAGATCAACGTTGCGGTCGGCCATCGTTGGAAGCACAGCAGCCTGCGGGATGTTTGCGATATCTCGGATGACGGTAGATACAGTCCAGCATGAAGCTAAAATAAAATCAAGATGAAGCAGTGGTGATGTTTACTCCATCTTCGCGACTTCCCGACACCGCCATGACTGTGGGAGATGGGAACAACTCGGAGCCAGAGGAGTCTGTCAGTCACATGACCGGGGCTGACGGTAATTGCTGTGACAGGACGGTGGGGATGAAGCAGGCTCTCTGCTCCCTCTGCCGTTGTGTTTTTACAGCAGGGAGGAGGAGAAGCAGCATTCCTCCAGAGTCAACTCACCTGCCACCCTCCCCTCAGGTGGAAAACTAGCCCCAGTTTGTGCCTCTCATAATTTAACATAACACCGGAGCCCAAAGCTAACAGTTAGCTTAGCCAGTTAACGTCTGCTTTCCCAAAAAATAACCAGTGTAAACTTTGAAAAAACCCTCTTATAGTCCTAAAACAACCCTTAATACCTTAGGTTACTAAATACATCTTAGAAAAAGTCACATTACCATCTGGAGGATAAGTAAACATCCTTGCTTGCGCACAATAAAAGATTAAGTTAAATATATTTAAATTAAGTTTCAATTGCGATAGTAGGCATGCTGCTGTGGCCCAACTAAACAAAGATGGCTGCCGGGGTAATAACCGGAAAAGCATGACATGTCTCCTTTAAAGGTCCCATGTCATGCTTTTCCGGTTATTACCCGTCCCCTTGTGTGTTATGAAGGTTTTTATGCATGTAAACGGTCTGCAGAGTCAAAACCCTCAAAGTACACCCTGTAGGGAGTAAAACTCTAACACAGAAAATACCTCCCCAAAACACCTCGTTGGAGATTTCTCATGTTCTTCCTGGGCATCGTGACGTCTGGATACCCAGTAGCCACGCTCACAGCTATGACGCGATACGGTCATGCGGTACCCGGAACGAAATGGACCAATCCGTGGAGCCGTTACGTTATGTCCGCGGAGCAGTTACGTTAAGCCCCCGCTGATTGGTTCAAATTGACCAATCCACGGACACACACACACACACACTGTGCAGGCAGCAGCTCTGCTGATTTCTCCTCCCTGTGCAGGCTGATAACACAGTTGGGATCACGGCGAAATTCTCTCTGCAGACCCATTCTCACAGCGTTTATCAACCTTTTTCTTACTCAATATCAAGCCACACTTATTGTTTTTACTTCGGCTGTGACTTTGTGTGTGCTCAGGATGAGTTTGGCTGTCGCTAAACAAGGAAACCACACCTCCACGGAGCTCAGCGCGATTCACAACGTCCCGACCAATCAGAGCACACTGTGCTCACAGGGAGGGTGGGGGCTGGAGCTATTGGAGCTCAACAATGGAATTATGATCAGTGGAAATGGCCATGACATGGGACCTTTAAAATGTTAGTGTCAGGTAAGGGCCCATACCAGAATTTTGCCAAGGGCCTCAGTTGGGTCAGGCCCTGTAGAAAGAAGATGTACGCACAACTCTAAAGTTGTGTCAACTTTCAAAGTTAAATAGCAGGGTTGCAAGTTGCAATTATATTCATTTGCAGTTCATCTGCCAATTAATTACTCAATTAATCATTTTTTCTATAAAATGTCAGAAAATAGGGAAAAATATACATGCCATTATCAAAGGTCAGAAATGGTGTCTTTAAACATCTAATTTAGCCAGTCAAAACCAAAAGGAAGTAAGTTAATGATGAACTAAAAGAGAAAAATGTCCATATTTGGGAGGCTGAACACAGCAATTTCTGCAATACAAGAGGCACAAAGTGGGGATAGGTGGGAACATTCTGATTATGGTTTCCTTTTCATTAATTTATTTTTAATATTTGCCCAAGACAATGTATTCATAAGATGAGACTATACACAAGTAATTTTCCCATCTTGAAGCCTGAGTATTCGACAAACTCTCCATACAGATAGAAACATGTTTTCATGTGGTTCAAGACATCTATGCTCTTAAACAAAATAAAAAGGGACATACAAATCACATGATGGGAAAAAAAGCCTGACATGCTCACAGAGAAAAAAATAAACATCTTAAAAACAATGACGTTATAAAAAAACAAAACACAGAATGACAAGGGGGGGGGGGGGGGGGGGGGGGGAAATGATAGTCTTGGAAGTACACTGCGGTATAAAATAATATGCATTTCAAAACTTAAATTTCAAAAGAAGCACCTCGCACAACTATTTGAGTCTTTATCATGATACAAGACAGCTTTTCAAATGTTGGAAAGCACCCAGGACTAGGACATCTGTAAGTTTCTACAGATCGGCACTAATCACTAATCTCATTCATTCAAAAAATATTCATTATCACATTCCCTCTGGTCACCTCATAACTTTAGCTTTCAACTGAAATGGATGAAACCCCTCTCAGCGGCTGGGCTACAGACAACAAATAAATGCAAGAACATTGATATTCAATAGAAAAATATATTGCACTACTCTTTTCCTCAAATGAAATGCCAGGGTAAATGATTTATTATCTATTATGTCTGATTATCATTTGAAGGCCATCTAAAGCTAACTATTTCAAGAGTGTTACATGAGGACTGAGGATTAAATCCGTATATAACGAGGACACTTTTTGCATCAGTAAATTGATGTTTAAAACAGAAGAAAAGCATAACAATAAACAGTAATAGTATGATGAAGCACAAACAGTGGTATTCTTCAGCCTCGAGTAATCCATGCAGTCAATAGGGTTTGATACATACACGACTAATGTAAAGACATACATTCCAATTAGGTTAAAATTGATGGTAAAAAAAGTCAGGCACACACTCACAGGATAAACTGTGTACACATCTACAATTTGTTTTTGTTTTTTGCACTCGGCTGACTAAACCGTCATGTGTGTTTAAAGAGAACACAAATGGTCAGATTGAAAAGTAAACAACAAAAAGACCACGTAAAAAAATTCCAGGCTGACTTTTACTGAAATCAGCCAGCCAATCTCTCACCATACTTTCACTGCATCAGCAAACATTATGTCGAATACCAGTATCAGGCATAAAAATCTTTTCATACAAATGAAAAATACAATTGTCAGCCTGGAAAGCAACCAACCTCATCACAGCCAGTGTGTGGGACTGAAGTTGAACTGAACATTTATTTTTAGATAAAATTAACTTTTTCCTACATACTTTTCATCCAAATGTATACCTTCAACTGTCACTAATTAACAAGAAATGACTACAAACTTAAGAGCGAGTGTTTGACGTGTTGTTCATATTTACATACAAAGAGTGCCCAAGCATCTCTTAACAGGGAGCCTGCTGGGACTGGAGGGTTGACGGAGGCACTGGGCCGTGTCTTTGTGTGATTATCATTGGCTGTGAGGGGACGAGTGTATCTTAGTCTGGGGTGGGATTTGAGGGTGAGTTTCTCTTTTACATCACCAGTACTGCCTCAGAATGCCACTTCATACCGGCTACCTGCGTCAGCACATCATCTCTGGGCCGACTGTGACTGAGTTGCCATTACAACACCCCCCGGCTGGCCTGACCCCATGCCAGCCAAGACCGACATGGCCACCGCCTCTGCAGCACGGACGCTCAGCCCGTTGATGGTGGCAACTGGGCTGGAGGCCGAGGCGGTTGGTGACGGCCCGTGCTGAATGACCGCCGCTGGGGAGCCGATGGGTTCACTGGAAGTATCCCTGGAGGTTTCCTCTCCTCCTGCAGCTATAGACAGAGAAAGAAACATTCACCCTTAAGAGAGGTGAGCGAGTAAAAAGAACACATTAGATGGATGAGGTGATAGATGGATCCTGACGAAAGAAAAAGATACAGCGCAGGATTCTTGTTTGCAGCTCAATGGTTACCTAAGAAAGCTGCCTTTTTCTGCATAACAGTGACCGGGCAGTCTTTGTGGGCCAGGAGGAGCTGCTTCAGCTGTGCCACCTCGTTCCTCAGTAGGCCCACTTCATTCTGATGGCAACACAAAACATCCAAATCATTTGCATGACCAATCTCTGTTCATGTTTAAACATGGATCCTACACATCACCAGGGATGGGATTATATAGGATAAAAACACACAATAAGTTGAGCAAGGGGAATTTCCATCATCTTGAGTATCCTCATGAATGACCCCAAAAACGCTGTTTAGCTATTAATTATGAATTGAAAAAGGTTTCACACTTTTCCAAGCTGAATATGAACCCCGTTTAAATTCTGGATACAACCCTGGACTGGGAAGTGGACGACTTACCGAAAGAGACACATTCATGTTGACCAGATCATCTGCCTTTTTCTCCAAAGAGTTAACCCACACTTTTCGTTTTTGCCTGCAACGGGAGGCGGCCGCCCGATTTCTCTCCAGGAAGCGCTCCCTCCTCTCATCAGGGTCCATCTCTGAAGCTCGCCGCCGCCGGCCTCCTGTTGGCTGAGCAGGGGACACCTGGAAAATGGGGAGGGAGGTGCGGTGAGCAAAGACAAATAAAAAACCTAAGTAAATCCAAAAATCTCACTTCACCTTGTTTGGCAAATAACCTTTAATAAATATAAATTCAACTAAATAATCAAAACCATCAATTGTCTATCTCAACTGTCTATCTACAACACTGGCTCAATAAATAAAAATACTATTATAATATCATATTTTATATACTCCTTGTTTAGGCAAAGAAATGGCTTATTATTATGATATTATTATTATTAGATAGTCTTCTCAATAAAAGGTTCTCATGTGTATTACCTGGGGTTGGGCAGGTGATGGTGCGTCAGAGTTTTGAGATGGTTGTTGGCTCTGTTCCTGTCGCTGGGGGACAGCAGGGTTAGATCCTGCCCCCCCACCAGCTCCATCTTGTGCTCCTGGGCCCTGGTGAGTGAGAGCTGCCTTCAGCCTCTATAAAGACACACAAATAACATTCCATGAAGAACATTTAACTTTAAGCTCACCAAAAAGACGCAATATAGAGAAGCAATTGTCACATAATACAACAGCTTTTCAGGGCCTGCCGCCTACAAACTTATGCCAACATGAGTGACCATCTCACCATCTTGGCCTCGGAGTGCAGGCTATACCCAGACGGGGAGGATGAGCCGCTGCTGGCCCCGCCAACTGGAGGCCCTGGAATCCCAGGGATGTAAGGCACAGAGTTCAATGGCCTCGCAAGCTACAAATGACCACACATAGACGAGAGAGAAAGAGAGAAACAGACACAAAATTGTACATTTTAAGAAAGACAATTTTAATAGAATCCTTTTTTATACATTTGTGCCAAGTTTTGTAAAAAGCTTACAGATATAACGGAGGTCATCTGAGAGGGACTGGGCAGTAGAGGGATTGTTTGCCCATTGGGGAGGTGCCTCACCAGTGGAAAAGCACTTGTTGGGGATCTGTTGACAAGAACAGTAAATTCTCAAATTCTCCGTTCTGTGACAAAATACAGATTGAGAACCAGATTTACAAAGTATTTTATTTTTTCCACAATCTCTGTCTCTTAGTGCTAACTGTACCCAAAGAAAAAGCAGTTGGAGCAACATAATATGTGGGCGAGGTATCCTTTTGAGAGGGATTTTATTTGATCTCTCAAAAGTAGGCGTAACTTAGACCCCGTTTACACGAGGACGAAACGGGTTGTATCCGCATAGTTTCTCTTGCGTATAGCCCTTTCGTTTACACGAGGCCGTAACAAAACGATAGAAACGGACCCTGCAAACGATAGCGGGTCCCAAGGTGAATAGATCTGCAAACGGAACGCCCTGGGGGGGGCAAACGGCTCCGCGTGTAAGCCTCTATACGATCATTTTCTGATAACGATGAAATAGCCCCGCCTCCCTCTCCCCACGTCTCCTGCTCAGAGATCAGCTGCTGGGCTGTCAGAAGAGGGGGGGGAAAAGAGAGGCTCCGTTTATTATTATTATATAGAGTCGTTATCAATTTGTTTTAAAGCTCAATAAATAACAAAGAAGACCTCTGACGGGCACTTTTCTAATTTTGTACGGAAGATTTAAACTTTAACGGACATGTTGACCGGCGAAAAAAAATGTTTACGGAAACTGCCGCATGGTGCCCTCGTCCCTTGGAAGAGGCGGAGAGGTGGGTGTTTTTCATCTGCTGGTGGACTACCGGAGAGATTTACAGCAGGAGCACACGCCGTCCACAGCGGAGAATAAACAGAAGGGCAACCATGGCAACCATGCTCCAGGGTCTTCTTCGCTGCTTTTGGTGTATTTTGTGGCGGCAGCAGCGCCACTTACAGGCCTGGCATATGTACTACAGCGTTTCCAGCGTTTCCAGCGGTCTCGTGTGAACGGACACGTTAAATGAATCGAATGCGTGTGAACGGAAGACTTTTTTGAAAACGCATACGGTGCATAAACGCAAACGTTCCCGTGTAAATGGGGTCTTGCAGCAATATGGAGCTAAAGAGGACAGTTAGCCTCCACCCACACCTGTTTCCACTGCGCTTTTAGATCAGGAAGCAGAGAATGATGGAGAAATATATAAACTGTACCTCAAACAGACAAACACAGAAGTGGGAAAGATACAAAATTAAGCACACTTATTCCACTGTGTTGACAAATACATTTTCTGACCAAACCTCTCTAAAAGTAGACTATATCAATGTTCCCACATGCTAATATCAAACAGCACTCCAAGACAGTGTACAGTTTCCCTGGAACAACCTCAATTTTAGGATGTTGAGCAAATACAGTCGTAGGCCTCAAGAAATGTGAACACTGCAGATTACCCGAGCTGTCTGTTGGAGGGCGGTGTTTGAGTGATGACAGACGTTGGAGATGGCATAGTGGGGTTTAGCGCGTCATTGCTAAGGTGAAGTGGAAGAGAACCTGGGCGCACAATGGTTGGAGTGGGGGTAGAGCTGGCAACCAGCTTCGTTAGAATCTCCTGGGGAGAAATATAATAATACCATGACTGCATGAATAGAGAACAAATTATTGATTTTCAAATGGCAACTCATGAACAAGAGCAAATTCATGAACCAGCGTGCTATCAGCATGCAATAACACTTTGGGACTGTACCTTTCCTCCTCTCATGCTCGAGTCTCTGCTGTTGTCTGACATGCTGGAGGAGGAATCCGGACTTCCAGGAGAGGAGGAATCCACTTGTAAAGGAACATCATCCTCAACTTTTACCTCAGATGGTGTTTGTAAAGGTGCAGCCTGAATAGAGCAGGAGATGAATATACCCTTTCAGTTAATGTAAAATAATAAAATAGTCTCACTATTTTTATGTTATACGGAAAACAACAGTGTTTTAATCATTCACCCTTCTATTCCTCTGGTCGTCCTCGTGTGCTTTGGAAAACTCATGTTCAAAGGAGGTCGCTAGCTCATTGAAAAGCCCAACCTCCTCACAGTTCTTTAGGAAACGTGTGGGTGTGGGTGTCTGATCTGCAAAAAATGGATCAGAGAAACAAAGAATAGATCATGTAAGTTCAGGGGGTTACAGGACATAAATTGCTCCCTACCAACAGACATCACCGTAGTAAATTGATACAGGTCTTCAGAACATTGAGAAGTTGATAACACTTCAGTTCAGCTTAATGTAAGAAATTCTTAAGTAAATGATATTGGAATTACCTGCAATGATAACAGTGTCTGTTCTGGCAGGACCAAATTTTAATGTCATTTCATGCTTGTGTTTGTGGACTGACAGGTGGTCTTCATTGGTGAATCTCTGCAAAGAAAATAACACAGCATATACATTTAGATATACAATAGTATAAAATGTAAAAAAGAAAAGCATAGCATTAGTAGTACTACTACTACTGTGTTGCTGACAGGTGACCAATAATTCATCAAAAGCTCTTTTTTATAGATGATGCAAGATGAACAATAACACTTGCTTTAGTGCAGATGGTCCACAGTGAAGTAGGGAATGATCCCTGACTACTTTGGCATTTGTACAGTACATTAACTGTTAAGTTAGCTGTTAGATAAATTGCAATGAGCCCATGTAGTAATAAGAAACAGGCGATGATGTGTTTAAGATTTTCAAGTTGGAGGCTTAGAGGTGTCAAATGTAAATAGAGTGAAAGAGGGTGTTATAAAGAGATGCATATTAATCGATGCGTTCAGAATTCATACCTGCCCACATCCAGGGGCAGTGCATACAAAAGGTCGATCATCCCCCATCTCAGACAAATGTTCTGCAAAAGAGAGCAAGAAAATAGCAACTTGTTATTGTCTGTATCATTGTATACATATGGAGCATTACAGCTGCTGATGCTCAAGTTAGGCACAAAGCTGTTCATTTCTGGTAATGTTTAAAAGCAATTGAATGTCAATAGTGTAACCAGAATATACTCAAAGTCTGACTATTATTTATGTTAGCTTGTGTTTTGAACATGCTAATGTCTCACACTACAACATCAGACTATATAGCATGACTGCCATTCACCTGTTGAGAACTACAATCTGTTTTGCGCCATGAATTGCATGTGCTCTCCTGTCACTAAAGAAAACACCCTAGTGACAACTGGTTAGGAGGTAAACAGGCCGGAGACTGTCGGCCTGAAGGAACATAGGTTCGCTCTTTCAGGAAATCAGGGACTAACGCCAAACGGGAGCGACAAGGCAGCAGAGCCAAAGCAAGCTACTATGCAATCCACCCCCACAGTGTCATCAAGCCATTGGCGCTAGCTGGCTCTCACTCGAGGTCGTTCCGCTGTGTAGCTAGCTAGGTGGCTTAGGTTACGGACTGTAGATAGGTTAACCTAAGTACCAATTCTTCCGTTAGCCCCTACTTTATGAGAGACGGGCCTTTAGCTAGCATAACCCTATCGCTAACCACACCAATATATTTGATTACTGAAACCTGACAGCCGTGTCTTTATGAAGAACGTGGAAGCTTACATCATGGAAACTAATAACCTATAAAGGACGAACGGATTCGCCCCTCCAAGCGAAACGTGTGGTGTAGATAACAGTCACAACACAGCAAGCTAAGCTAATGCTAACTGCTAACTGAAGCCGTTCACACTGGTCCGCCAAGTTAGTAGCTAACCGTTAGCACGCTAAAGCTAAACAAGCTGTGCTCATAAACTGAGCTACGATCGCCCCAAAACATCAGGTTTCATGCAAATTGACTGAATTAACTTCGCAAAATACCACATTTTACGTTGGATGATCATAAATGTGAGTAAACTCACCGACGTTTAAATATCCTCTGGACTCCCTCCTCCCTGCTCCGGACAGTATGCTGCTGCTTGTTGACACTCTGACACTTCCATTAGCAAAACAGCGCGAGAGTTGGAACATGGCAGAGTGTTACGTAACAAGATTGACGTGAGGAGGAAACGTGAAGGTTTATCCACCAATATTTTAACTAAAATATTTGTATTATTTTTATGTTAATATACTATTAACTATTATTTGGCCTTTGTTTAAATGCTATTTGTTGTCAAGCATCACTGAACTCTCTACAAACTCACTCAATAGTCTAAAACCAAATATGCTTAGAACCACAACAGTTACATAAAGTTTGTCTATTTCCGGATAATTACTTGGCAGATGTCATGTAGAAATCCTTTGACACTGCTTTTCTGGTGTGGCAGGACAGTGACAATGGGCATGTCTGTCCTGGCAGTTTTGCCTATTAAAAGAAAAACAATTCCAGTTTTAAATAGAAGAAAACAAGCCGGTCACCAATTAGGTGTCTGGTATTTATGATATTCATATCCAATGTATGTGAAACTTCAATCGCATCTGCTTCAACAACATAATGTGGTGCAAACATACAACGTACAAGACACGGCTGTTTTAAAAATAAATCTTTATTTTCATACCTTAGGCTTAGCAATAACATATTCACTTATTAAACCAGTGTGTACTTGGCTGTAATTTGTTTCATTGTGAGTAACAAGCAGTATTCTATAATAGGCCTAAAACTGCACTGACAAGCTAACAAAATCAACTGTATCATAGACATATGATGAACAGGCATGCACGCACACACACACATTAAGCTGAACTCCAACCAGCCCCAGCCCTGCAGCTGCAGCCACAATAAACTGAGATTAACATTGGGGAGGACCTAGTGTACCCAAGTGTCATACACTGATAATGCAGGATCTTTACAACCAATTAACCAGCCTTGTTTAGTCTGACAAATTGATGTGTTCACAATTCTTGCACTCTTTATACTGTAATTAAACACTGTTAAAAAGGCACTGGGGGTTTGCTTTGATATTATTGTTCCATGTAGTTTGAAGAAGCAATATCTTTCATACACATTTACAAGGACATGACATTTTAACTGCTGATTACAAGACACGATAATTTACATTGCAGTCCCTACAAGCTGAGAACTTTAAAAAAAAAAAAAAACACGATTAGAACTCCAAAAAGAAATGTTTTTAACCCCCGATGCTGAAAATCTGTAATTCCTTATCCTTACTCATCTGTTGTTCATTTCCATGTACAACATCACAGACTATTTGTTGAAATGAAAACACAAAATCGAAAGACATTTAAGCTTAAGTTGAGCATTTCTATGAAACAAGTTTCCTACTTCTATATATCCATCTCAGATGTCCATATCCAAGTATCTTTTCTCAGATCAATCTACACACACATTTACCAATATTACACTTAAATTCAATAACATGAGGAAAACATGACTTGATAGAAAATTAAACACGTCAGCAGAAAAAAAAAAAGGAAATTAACCCAAAAATAAATCTGTATATACACACACACAAGCTCAAGGCAAGCTGATACATAGACATTTACAAAATCAAACTCAAGTGTATCTTTTTGCCAAAAGGACTACATTCATTTGAAGTCTCATCTATTAAATCAAAACAGATGATGCAGGCACTCAATGTCCCCAAATCAAGTTTAGACACTGGCCATGGCATCAACATTAAAACAGTTCATCAACAGGAAGCCAAAACTCAAATTCAATTTGTCATCCTGAGATCCTTAGATCATCCAATTTGTTTTAGTAATTATCATGCAAATGCTAGTCGCAGATTAAAAAACAGCTCATACTTCATGATTTACCATCCTACTCTAAAAATAAATCAAGATAATCAAAATTAAGAACTAGCTAGAACAGAATCTGGGCCTTAAACCAAAATCAGCCACCGAACCCTGTAATCTAGCTTTCAGAGACACACAACAGCATTACTGACATTAGATAAAAACATTAAGACATTCATTCTGCTTACATCTAATAATCCTCAGAAACAGTAGGTCATTAGGATGATCACTAACTCATGAATATTCAAAAATACAATTTTTACAAGAAAGGGTTGAAAACACTAGTTAAATCACAAATTAAATCCTGTAGAAAAAGTAAAGAAGCAGCCCTACTACAGGGCTTAGTTCAAATGTCAGTGGTTTTGATATAATATCTGCATCGCAAAAATCTAATCATTTACACACCACAATTTTCTGAATCCATGTACGTTTGTTTTCACAAGCATTATTTGTGGATCGACAAACAGTATTCAGTATTCAACTACTCATAAATTCAAAGTTAAAATCAGTAGTGAACCGCAGTCCTGTTTCTACGATTCCGTCATGGATTAAATTCTCTATTCTATAAATAATCATAGATCCTTGATTTCAACGCAAAACAAATATGACAAGAAAGCTCAAGATGAATATGCCAACAATAAACATGCGGAGAAAAAAATGTGCCGTAATCATTTTGGGTGTTGGCAGAGCTTTTTAGATGTTAGACTACCTTATATTTTAAAAGTAACAGGATCCATCTCTCTCCTAAAACACAAACACACACAATACAGATCTTCTGAGAACTTCATTGTGATATAATTTGAAGCACAGTATTTTTTTTTTGTATCCATTCTGTCAGCAGAATAGATGCATTTAACCTCAAAAAGGTACAACTACTAAGTCTTTCTTAATAATTTCAGGTCTGCAACTAGATTAATTGAAAAAGTCTGTCAAATGAAATATATTCATCTGTGTATTTACATATATTATATATTTACATATATCGTTTTAGTTTCTGTTAAAGTCCATGTTTATAGGTTCCCTTTTCTTTAGTTATTTTGGTGACCTTGGGGGAATGTTCTGTTCTTTGCCACTGCGTCTGGCGGCTCCCCGCTGTGGGGAGAAAGGTTTGCCAGCATTACTCAAGCCTCTCTGATTCTCCCGCGTCTTCAGCCCTCCAGGTCGTACTTGGCCATTCGCCCCTCTGAAGGAGCGCAGTGGTTGACGAGGGGGGCGGCTGTCTCCGTGTTTCTCTCGGTTTTCTGTAGTGCGCCTGGAGTTGGGCCGATGCTCCTCGACTCTATTGACCTTGAGCTCCTGCAGGGGTTGGCCGGCGGAGGAGGCAGGGGGGGAGGGAGAGGGCGTCTGTGCTGCTGGTGGGTCCTTGGCCATTCTCTGGCAAACCTCTGCATAGCTCAGCTTTTTTGCCCCCTGGTAAGAACACAATGGGCAATCATTTAAAATTAAGATATAAAACAAACAAACAACACCAAACGTACCACATATCAGAGTTTCCGTTAGCCGGTAATTACCGGACTTTGACTGGTAAAATATGCTAATATCTAAAACTCTCCGGTCAAAATAATTTCCCCTTAGCGCAATACCGCATCAGTTGCGCCACTTATGTGACAAACAAGAAGAGTATGTGACAGACAAGAATAGTCAATTCTAATGTCTACCACTTAATGTGGAGAAAGAGATGTCCTGTATGGGTTGATTGTGCGTTGATCTGTTGGTAATGCCTCGGGGTTCCGGTGGGCATGTAAACAAATGCATAATGCTGCGCTATACTTTGTGGCCTCACCCGGTTGCATAGCGACGCTTATTGTTTAGGTGTCTTTTAATAAGCAGGTAGTCATATCATTAGCTAGAACTAGCTAGATCTGATCGATATGGACATAAACGCGAGTGAAGTCTAATCTGACGGGAGAGAGACCAGCTGCTGCTGCTGACGAGTCGACACGCAGCTCTACATGATCACCTGCAGCGGTGAGCGGAGCAAAACACAAACTTCAGGTTAGAAAATCACACTTAGCTATTTTAATTACCTCTCAAACTAGCTAGATATGTTTATTTTTACTGTCGGGTCACTCATTACTGGATCCGCATGATACTGACGGGCCGTCAGGAGAGGGAGAGAGCGCTCCGTTTATTATTCCTGTGTTATTATAAGTTACTGTACACTTGTGAATAATGTAGTTAATCAACTATAATTAGTTTGTTTAACCTGTTAAGCCCTGAGCCTGTTTATCAGGTCTCAGGCTCGAAAATGACATTCCCAAAACAAATGACAATAGCCGCTTTCACACCAAGTACTTTGCCGTACTTAGTGCCCAGCACTTAGTGCCAGCACTTAGTACCCCCATGGAACTAAGTACAGATCGCGTGCACACCGGAATAAGTTCCCAGAGGGAAGATTACGCAAATTAAGCCGCTGACGTCACTTCTTCTTCTTCGGGTTTACCGGCAGGCCGCAAACCACTTCACGGCGTATACTGCCACCCGAAGTTCCCGGCCAGAAGTCCCTGGAGTTGGGGACTGGCTTCAGTAGAAGCTGCTGGGACTCCCAGCAGCTTCTACTGAAGCCTTCCGAGTAAATCGCCAGAACGCCGACACCTCCTCATCACTTCACCGCTCCCATGTTTTTGTTTGTGTTGCCATAAGTTATTCTCTCTCCGTTGGTGCGCGGGGCTAATGCTAATGCTAATAATGCAAATACAATGGCGTTCTACGGGGCGTGGTTTGCAATTCGCCCAGCCAATCGAAATTGGTACTTTTTTCTCCCCAGGATAGTACCACCTCTCTAGCAGGAACTAAAAATGGGGGTAAAAGTTCTCGGAACTAAGTACTCTTTTTGGTGTGAACGCAAAATTCCAGGCACTAACGGAACTAAACGGGAAAAGTACGGGTAAAAGTACTCCGGTGTGAACGCGCCTTATAACTTCACTTCTAAAAAGGCGTAAATTAATCATCTTTTTTCTCAAAGCAATAATAAACCTGTGAGTTGGATGTAGAAAATCAATATAGATTTTTTTAATTTTAAAGTAAATTCAGATTGAACATAGTAAAAAAATGTAAATTAGTGTCCGTCCAAAAAAACTAAATTACTTATAGTGAAAACCACCCTTGAATGATGGGATAGTAGAGTAAAAGCTTTAGGAGTCCAACCTATAACATATAATAAGTAACCTGTATCAAGATTGATGCAAAACAAGTGACATTTGACCTTTTTAGAGAAATTTAGAAGGAAAAAAACCACTTCTGGGGTCATTTGGGTGGATTTTCCATATCTCTGGCCCCCCTCGTTCGATTTTGATGATTGACACCTCTTTTTAACCGTTAGAGCCAATAGAATCGAGGGGGGGTTCCTAAATCCATCAAAACATTACCCATTGGTGAATGAGTGCTGCGCAGCCAGAATGCCCCGGAACCGGAAGCTGCGATACACTCTGGTGGCTATCATTAGCAGCTAATATGAAATCTCCGTTTTTGACATAAAAATGGAATGATGGATTATCAGTAATCATTTCAAAGTGACACAGACACATTAGATTAACCTATGGATTAACCTTCAGCAGCGTTTTTATCGTTTTAATGCCATTGAACACGACTTTTGATCAAAATAACAGCTAAGGTGAGACGATCTCCCGTGAATGCTCCGTAATGCTACGTGTTGTGACGTCTGTGTTTGCTTCGCTGTCGCGAGTTCTGATCGCTCAGTGATGATACTAATACCTATAGAATCTGTGGAATCTCAGCTTTAATCTGATATCTTGTATGTGCAGTTACGATAAGTTATAAGGGTATTCTTACCTTGAGTTCTGTGCTAAGTGCGTTAGCATTTTTTCGCTCAGGGCTCATTTAGACGCTTCTTGTGAGACTTGTGTTTTGTTTCGGTAAAAATGGTTCGTATTGTCAGTTAGCTGAGTTTCTTCCCGTTAAATGGGTATGACACATTAATACGTTTTTAAATATTAAGAAGCCCTGAGACACAGTTTTGTGAAAAAACACCCCACAGCCCCCTGTACAGGGGGCTCTCAGGCTTAACAGGTTAATATCGAATCATATCAATTTGTTTAGAAAAATTCTAACGGAAACTCTGCCACATATGTAATAAAAACAGGACTAGTTGAAGTATTAAATGACTCCATTTACAAATGACCACTTACATCAATGGCAGAGAAGTAAATTATGCTGCATTGATATTTCGAGAAGTCATTTTTTTTTTTTTAAACATCTGACTTGTTTTCTACCTCTATTCTAACATAAGAATATCAACTGTTTATGTAATTTCCTACAATAATCAAATCTAAGAGGGTCTTGGAATGACCCATAAGCTGAGGTTGCTGTGAGCTAATGACACAAAAGGCAGGCCTTACCAGATCTGATGTTGGAGATGTTGGAGGAGATGGGGAAGGGACCTCTGTAGCGTCAGACTGGCTGCAGGAGGGGGGAGCCGGTTCAGAGGCTGTTGGGGAGGCAGGCTGCACCGAAGGGGAGACCGTTTCCTTTGGAATAGGAGGCTCAGCTTTTTCCTCTTCGTCTACCGTAGGAGAAACACTAAACAAAAAAACCGTAAAAGGTGAGTAATTTTCCTGGTATATGACCCTATGTCTATAACATTTTAGCTTGGAGTAAACTTTACCTTAAGACTGGAGGTGCCATTGCGAGCGGTGTCACAGGAGCAGGTTTAGCAGCCGGAGTAACAGGCTCTGGCGTGACGGCAGCATCTTCAGACTTGTTTGTGAGACGAGTCTCGTTAACCTCTTGGCTCACAGGCTAAAACCACAAAGAAGTTTAAATTATGTGCATTCATACAATTGTGATATAAACGCTACGTATACGAGTCATCAGAGTAAAAGGTATCAAGGAAGACAATCTTTTTACCTTGTTGGTCACCTTTAGGCCGCGCACAACATCAGAAAGGCGCACCTCTGGCATGGCATCTCCCCGCATGCTAACCACAGACCCCGGCAGAGGAGGGAAGCTCGAAGCCTCAAGGTCAAACTTCGGTGCAGGCTGTGCCTTGGCCTCCATCACAGGGACAGGCTTCTGTCATTAAAATACAGTTTCAGTAAAACGTGAAGTTTGCAATAAAAATACTATTATACCTGAAAAACGTTTGAATAGGAGATACCATCAGGACCTCATCGGTCTACACAGGAAAATCTACTTTAAAAATAAAGGGGTAAAAGAGGAAATTTGCTGACCAGGGAATGTTCATCTTCTCTTCTTCTCCTCATGCCTCTGTTGATACCTCTCCTAGAATAAAAAACATTATTATACATTAGATGGGTATTCATATCAATGTAACATTAACATTCAATAAACAACACGCAATGCAATGAGTGGAATTTTCCTGAAACTGACTATGAAAGCAAAAAAAGAGTTGGATTTACTATGTGGAGTCTAGACAATATAAAATGTCACGGTGAACAGAGAGTGACAGGACATGATACAAAAACTGAAATTATTCACAACACATAACATACACCTCAATACGCATTAGTTAGTCAAATTTTGGTTGCAAATCTTTATCTTCATAGTGTTAATAAGCAAGATAATATTTCCTCACCGGCCCCGGGCAGCTCCGTTCAGATACCCATTGGGTATGGAGGCGTGTGGAGAAAGGTCTTTGAAGCTGAAGGAGGGTACAGCGGCTGTTGTTGAAGCGGTGCCAGTCAGCGCTCCTGAGGTCTCACTGGGCTGTGGACTCAAGGGACCAGACAGACCGTCCATCAGGCTCACAAGAGGGGGCATGTCTCCGGGCCTTGGGTTGCCCTTAACATGATTTCTAGGAATCACAAGAGACACATATTTCTTATTACCGACTTCTACCATGAAGAAGCAGAATTAACCTCCTTCAGCTCTACTCTGAAAGAACACGTTATCATGTCATCGTGACTTGCACCTACCGGTTCCTGCTCATGGGTCGTGTGGTGTTGATAGAGCTGGAGTTTGCTTCGTAGTTCCCAGGATTGTTGTAACCATTTATGAATCTGCTGTGCGGGAAAGGGGCCTGGATAATCAGAAAAGCAGTAAGAGATCAAATTAGAGAAAATACTACCTGCAAAATGTATTTCATGGAATTTTTTTGATTGTGTAAATAGTTATAACAAATACATTTCCAAAGATCTGACTTCAAAATGACAGTACGAGCATGAGGTCTAAAACCACCAGACTGACAGTTTCATCCCATAGGCCATAAGAATGTTAAACACCTGAACTTTTGAAAGAACATAGATAACATTCATCCGTTTGCAACTCACATATATCATATATATCAATATTCCAATGACTGTATATAGACTATTCTGCACAGTTTCTATCACATTCTGTTTCTATTATATTCGATTTTATTTACTTGTACTATTTTATCTGTTTTATTGTATTGCACTGTTGGAGGAGCCTGTGACCTAAGATTTTCATTGTCATAACTACACTGTAGCTATGCACACATGACAATAAAAGCCTTGAAACATGACATTATTGTTACCAAGAATAATCACATTGGTATAATTGTACACATACAAAGGATGTTAAATCAAGCAGTCATGTTATTCTAATAAGTATAAAATATCCAGACTTATAGCTTATATGGCCACAAAGTCTGAACACAGAGATATTATTAATCAGTTAAAGGACTGGGGCTGAGAATATCGTTGTATCAAAAATCACATTAACTGCAATGAACACTCACTGCTATAAGTACCTTGACACAATTAATTTGTTCTTGACATTTCCCTTTTTTTAGATATACTGAACAACACATTCAGGTTCTCACCAGTGGTGTTTCAAAATAAGGCATGACGGAGGGGTTCCAGGTTGGAGAGACCACCGGGTACACGGGGTACTGCTGCTGAGCGCTGTATGGCTGCTGCATGTAGACCGGGGAGGCATACTGAGCCTGGGGCTGGGCATGCTGACTGTACACACTGGAGTCCACACTGCGGAAGGCGTTCTTACCAAAGAATGTGTTAATGGCCTTAATGCGAGCCTGGGGACAGAGAGACAGAGAAAGATAAAAAAAATGTAAAAAGAGATAATCATATGTTTGCCAAGAGTAAATATGTTTGACGCATCTAGTGTATGAGAAGCTTTGAAGATCTGTCCTTTAGTCCCCTTAGATCTCATAATCTCAGTCATTAGGTCATACAACGCTGCACTGACTAGGGGAAAGAAAGGGGGGGGGCAGGGAGATACAGAAGAAAAGTTCCTCCCAGCCAGCCACAGTGCATATGGGTCAATCCAAGCACGATACTGATCATCACCTGGGTTAAGACAGGACCGTTATTAAGTCATAGCCTCAATTGTTTTTATCAGAGGCACTGAAGGTCAATTCAAAGTCCAGCTGAAAAAGGATGTATTAGATAACGGAAACACAAGTGTAAATGTCACATTGTGATAAGAATGGATTATCAACCTCTCTGGAAATACTAGGTGTGTAAGGGTTCTGAGAAACACCTCCTTGCTTATCAAGTTCCTTTGCACACAAATCCCAAGGTCACTCCCGAGGCTACGGCTTAACCAGAGAGTAGCGACGGCTGACAACACAAGTCTAATCTTGTGAAACACAGGGCTTGCTGGGTTCCATACTAGCGTCTTAAACGGAACCAATTATAAACAGTGTTAAAGTCTGAAACAAATATTTAACTGAGTAGCGTACTGAAGTCAATCACAGGTAATTCATTGCAGTGACAATACTCACCATGATCGGTTTTCCCAGGAACGTTTTTACTTCCTCTCTGAGGTACCTGTAAGCCTGAGGACAAAAGGAAACGGAACAAAATGTTCAAAGTTCTTGTTTTCTTTTAGATCTGGGAAATAAAAGACAGTAGTGCCCTTCACTGTCAGGGTACTGGTGTATTTTTAGTTATTGTAACTGTAAACTTGTTACTTGGACATAAGTAAATGAAGTTACTGTAATAAGTCAAACATCTTTTACTACACCAAGGTCAAGTAAGACGCTTTTGGTTGCAAAAAATAATAGAATCAGATCACGTATAGTGATTAGTTCTACTGTAAACGTTATTAAAGAGCTATGTATGGCATACTAATAGTCTTTATAAATGTGGAGACTTACCTGTTGTGCATCCATGTCTGACTGAAATGTTATGTACCAGTTGCTGTTGTGTGCAAACTCAGCACTCAACACTTTAGGACAGTTTTCACCCTTAAAGAGAGCCTCCACTTCCTGTGGAAGAGATGCAAGGCACATATATTACATGTCTCCCTCCAACACTGAATTCACACAAAATGTCCCATCGGGTTACCCAGAAGGCTCTGAGATCATAAGTTATCAATGAGCCATGATATATAAACACTACAACAGATAAATCCCTATAGTTTAATATCAAAATGCAGTGAGGCTGGTAATGCACATCACGGTCTACACCCGTGACTGACTTCTTGTCAGCAGATTTGTGTGATCCCGTTGTGGACAAGCAAGAGCATGTTGGTGCAGTTTGAAGGATTTACTGCACAGTAAGATGGGCGGGTCTTTACCTCAACTGGAGTAGTCTCTGGCACCTCTCTCAGAATAATGATGCAGCGACTGTGGTTTGGGCGAACCTTCTCTCCAGTTTCATCAACTTGCACAATGGGAGAGGCTGTAACAGAGGAGAGACTTTAATACACGTGTCTCACCATCTGGAAGTAACACCTACACAGTATACTGTTGCAGACTAGGCTTCTCTCTCTGGTATATATATATCGGCATAAATTCATTTTTTAACTTGGTTTGTGCCAGGGGCTTTACTTTTACATTTATAAAGCACCTTTAAAAAATGTTACTCAAAGACACTTTACAGATACATGTTAAAACTAAATAACAAAAACAACAATATTAGTTACACATGAGAGCAGCTCCGAGTGGGAAGAGTTTGGCAGGTTAAAATATAAACTGTTTTTGTTCCGCCACCTCTGTAAAGTATTCTTTCTGGGTTGGACATATAGGTAGGATGTATCCCCACACAAAGAAAGACTTCTTTAGTGGCTCTGCAACTCTAAAGGTCAAGCTAAAGACATCAGACAGATAAAAGGCCCAAAGAAAATCCCCATCCATCAGCAGAAACCCACTGTGGTGTCAACATCATGTTGTGGGATCTTAGCAGTGACTCGCTCTATTTAATTGGTAACTAAAGTGGATCATTACACCATCTCATCTGTTGTGAACAGTCTACAACGTGACCAATCTAAACAGAAGTCTCACACATTGTGTGTATATATACACTTTGGTCAAAAATACTGTTCAGTGTTTCTATTCAATTACTCTTGTTGAGAAAAACCCTAAACACTGAAGTTGTTAAGTGTTTTAAGTGGGACAGGGAACCACCACAACTAACAAAAGCACCCAAAACATGCATTGTTCTCCCCATTTCACCTATGTTTTCTAATAAAATAAGTCCATTTAAGTAGAGAATGTTTTTTAAGTTTTGTATGGATTCAATCCATAAACGTAAGTATAAATGAATCTGCGAGAATTCCTCACAAATACAGGCAGAACCACAGTACTGGTACCTCGCAGTATTTCCAGGATTAGGTCCACGTCAGTGGTGAGGGCTTTGATGTCCTCCATGCAAGCAATGGTCCAGATGGGAACAAACTGATCACTGTCCATCTGGGATATTAGGTACAGGTCCTTAGATAGGTTCTCTCTGCAAACAGTCAAAACAACATACAATTTAACTATATTCAAGGGCAAATATCTATGTGTGGTATAAAGGGGACTTTGAACATTGCTTCAGTACTCACCTTGAAAAGCAGAACTCGAGCTGTTTCTTTAAAGACTCTCTGAGGCTCTCCTCAGACATTGGTTCTTCCTTACAAGCATCACCATCTACGGTTGATTCGCATTGTGGGTCAAAGGCTAAATATGCCAAGTCAGGGTTGTCAGTGCCATTAACAATGCCCTCTGTAGGTACAGAGGCAAAGTCAGCAGTGCTGTCAGGATATTCACCGTCACATCCTTTTCCCCCTGAAGAGGGAACGTCTGAGTAACCTAAGATAGGAGGCAAGCAGGAACAATGTTTGTGAAATAACTGCCATGTTAAGATAACAGCATCTATTGCTCTAAACAAACGTTGTCATGCTTCGTCTTTGTTGCATAACCACAACGGTTTCCTTAAATGCCATGTTTATCTGTGATAGGCTTTGTGATCAATAATACTATACATGTCTACGTGTCACATGGTCTTTCTCCAGACGTTAGTGCTGGGTCCACATTTACTGTATGTAAGGGGAAGATGGAGATAAACTAAAGTTCTCTGCACACAGAACTAAAAGAGCTCATACCGTCGGCCATCTCAGCGGGAGGAGGGTAGGTCAGCAGCCACGGAGCATCCTCGGTCCCCTCCGGGACGTCGCTCTGGCTGGCTGGGATCTCCTGCCACACTTTAGCATTGGGGTTCAGACCGGCTCCCTTTGTGGTAACCTGCATGATTATAAGCATGAGTAAACATCAATAAACATTGAGTCACAGAAAAAAGTTTGGGACACCTTTCACAGAACGTTACAAATAAACATAGCTGTTAGAGACGGATGCAGTGTTTCGATCATCTTCTTGTTTTAAAAAAACAGTAATATTTCACATGATGGTATGTAATACACTGTCATTTGGAAAGAATGGTACTCAAACTGTACTATGTTTCCTAACGTGGATTAAGGACTTGGAAACTCATTCATTTTGGATATTTAAATCTGGATCAACTTGTGAACAGAGATTTTAAAAGCAAATACAAATGACAAAAAACAAATACACATCAATGCTGACCATGACGGTAACAATGTTTTCACAGAAAAGGGGCTTGTTTTTTTGTTTGGATTTTACAAAAATAATGCATCCAACCCATGTCAATATATAAATGAAAGGCCAAAAAGGACCTCAGGAAAAAAACAGTATTCTATTACCAAGTAATGAAAATGGTATGAAAGCAGTTTTTACACGTCGCAAGCCATTCACCCATTCGTTTAAGTCACAACTGCTAACATCATGCCTCAAAATAACAGCTTTAGGACTGACTCCATTACTCTAATATATATTATAGCCAATCCAATGAATGAAGCAGATTCTTCACAGATCCCTTAAACTAGTTTTCCGCCTTTACAAGGGCTCAGCTCTTCACACACAAACCATCTGACTGGGTTTTCATTGGCTCCCTCATTACTCTGGCCTCGCCTCTCCAACGGTCACATGTTACCATACATGGCGCAGCTCTGCCTCACAAGCCTAGCAGCGTGACTTGAACAAGGCGTTTTGACCTGTCATCATTTGCAAAACCTTGAGTGTGTTGTGTCATTTCTATTAAACCAATACACGAATCTAAGTTTCAAAACATCCTGCACTCCAACATAAGGTTATAACTCAGCGTTTCTGGGTTTGCATTGAAGCACAGAAGCGTTGCTCTGAGGATCGGGAAGAAAGAGCACATGGTGCCCCCGCAACCACACAGCCATATGCGACGAAATGCAAGATCCTTTCTCTTAAGGTCGGATATTATAAAGCTGCATCCAAACAAAAGTAGTTTGTGGTTAAATGGGTATCAAATCATCTTTGCATTCTTCTTTCAAAGTGAACGTATCCGCGTCGTTTTGCCATGACCTTTATCGCGAAACTCTTTGATAGCTTATTAGCAGCTAACATTTAACACAAATCACCCGTAGTAGTCGCCAAACATGAAACGTAAATGAATTAAACAACACATTTAGCATAACGTGAAATAAGGCGAAGTGTCAATTTTCCCCATTCATTTTTTTATCTAAAACACGTGTTGGGTGGGTAAGCTTGTTTGTTGCGCAGTCCTGCCATATTGTGACTGGCGACTCCATAAATACCTTCGTTTAGCTTACTAGCTTAAGTTTACTAGTAGACCGTTAATATTATAACCGCATTACTTTACACCCCTGAGCTTATTTGTTTTAGAGGCTGACAGTAACGCCTGGTTAACTGTCCGTGTAAATAATGAAAGTCGTGGTGCATAACATGATATTATTTCCAGTTTTAGAGTGAAGTTACTACAATTAGGTCGAGCTACAAACGGGAAGAAGGACGCAAACAGGTTGTCGCATGTTAGCTAACGTTGCCTCTTCCAGGCCCAAAACTCACCATGCTGCTTCGATCCTCGCTTTCTTACAATGTCCTCCTCAGCTCCAGCAGATCTAATCCCGTGTTGGTTTTATTCTCTGCGACGAAGGTTCAAAAAAAATTACTGGCCCCACGTATTTAGAGCTTAGTCGTCCGTCGTCTCAACTACCGTCTCCCCGGTAACGTTATTCAAACGACCGAACGTGCTCCAGTCCAAACAGTGCGTACGTGCGGTCCACAACTTTGAAATATTCTAACGGATGATGACTGGTTTCACGTTAACAGAAAAAGCGTTTCCCCATTTAAAGAATTATGTTCTTTAAGATCTCTCCCTCATCCCGTAGGTCAGCTCCAAGGCACCGAACATCCAGCATGTGACAGCTGCGTCCTCTGTCTGCCCCCGTCCGTCCCGACCAACAGGCTGCACTCCGCCTCCACCTTACACCCGGCAACAGCGAAGCTAACGCGGCGTAGCAACTGTGACCCTATGTGAGGTCACCGCTGCAGTCGAGGCGATGCCTTCACAGACCTTGTGAATGATATGTAATATTACTTAGTGGTGCAAGAAGTATTCGGATTCTTTACGACAGTAAAAGTAGGAAAACCAGATTGGAAATAATCCACTGCAAATTAATGCGAATAAAAAGTTAAATGATGTAAAATGTACTTTAAAGTATGATTATAAAACATATTCTAATGCTGAAATACCCCTTTTGTTTTGTTTTGCTGTAGTTGGTTCAGGTGGAGCTACTTCGATCCATTTTAAATCCTTTTGATTGTTTGACAGACGAAAAATATAATGCTTTGTTTTTATGATTTATGGATGGATCATGTTTTGTATGTAGAAATCTAAGTCTGAAAAGTAACTAGTTACAAAAGCTGTGAGATGATTGTGGTGGAGTAAAATGTAGAACATTTCCTCTTGATGTGTTGTTTAGTAAATTGAAATACAAGTAAAGTTCAAGTGACTCAATTTGTACTTAAGTAGAGTACTAACATTTATTTAGTTAGTGTTCAATCCTGGTGATTAGACTAATACCCAACATTGGAAGAAGTATTCATAAATGTTACTGTAAAGTGTAGAGTAAAATAAAAAATAAATACTTATGTACAGTACTTAAAGGTAGGGTAGGTAAGTTTGAGAAACCGGCTCGAGATACACTTTTTGTTATATTCCATGGAATGCTCTTAACATCCCGATAGCAATGAATATCTTAAGTGCTTTGACAAAAAATCCATTAAAAAATGTCATCTGTGGAAGCCGTAATACTGTAAAAAGCACGACCAATCATTTTAGCCGGCCTGGCTAAAATAACTGGATGGCCTACCTGCCTGTCAGCCTTCCATCTGTGCACAAACTTATCTCGTGCCCTCATTGGTCATGTGCGCGTTCGTGTGTGTTGGAGGAGGGGCTCTATAAGGAAGTGGCAGATTTTCTCCGGTTGTGTATTTTCAAATTCTAGCGATCTCGAGCCGGTTTCTCAAATTTACCTACCCTACCTTTAAATGTCCTTAATTCAAAATGTTCTGTAATGACTTCGATAAATGTTATATATCATTTTTTGTGTGTAAAAAGCCACTAGTAGTAGCCTTAAGTGAGTGGACTTGAAATGGATATTGCAAACAAAAGCAATGTCTTTTAGTATGATGGCTGATCACTGCATAAATTAATGCAGGATAAAAGGTTAATACTAGTTTGCGATGTGCAAGTCTTGATAGAAACAGTTGTGATATAATTAATCTGTTTTTGCTGGAATAATTCGAATAGGACACTGCACGCTAAACAAGTGTTGTCAACTCTGCACTTCACTTATGCCTTACAGGCTTTACATAATTGGTAAACATACAGGCGATTACACTTGTGGCTGATCAGAGGATAGTATGGATGTCTACAGACTTGTGTAATTCTCAGTTTTTCTCTGTACTGCTTTAACCTGGGCAGTTTAATTAAATAGCTAAGTGAAAACACCTTTGTATGTAGGTCAATACATCTTATGTTGCAGTTAACTTACTTTTCTTTCCAAGAAAATCACAAATTAATATAGTATATGATACAATTGATTTTCAAGCACACTGATGAATACACAATGAGACAAACAATGTTCCTTGACTGCACAGTGACCTCTTTAATTTTTGCAAACTAAAGGAAAACCCAATTTAATTGATTAAAAAAATGTAGCCAAGTACACATGATTGCTTTACTGTGACAATAGCCTACTAATACTCTACTGGTGACAGGTTTAGTGCACTTATTTCAGGTAGAAACAAAAACGTCTTCATTATTCAGTATTTAACATGACATGCAAACTGATTTATTCAGATAAGAGGAGGGTATTTACTTGTCCTACAACAGCAGATGCGAGTAATTTGCACAGAAACATAAAAATCCATCCCAAACATGTAGAGTTCAAACAGGTGTTCTCATTAAGCTTTGGCGGGCCCAATCATCGGTGCCGACTGCTGGTTCTGTTGTAGCTGCTGGATCTTCACGTTCATTACTTCAATCACAGCTGTAAGAAAGAACAACATGTGCACAGTGAATACGCCGTCTGTGAAATACTGTCATAATAAAATATTGTTTTCTGGAAATTATGTTTTTTGGAAGCATATATATTAATACATTCATTTTATTTGTGTAAAATATTCTGCTGTTCAGTGTTAAATAAAGAAAATAATCCTTGTATATTTTAGAGAAAGTCTCACTGGAAATCTAGTGAAAATAGCTTTGTAATCATTTGATTTATAAACCCCTATGCATAATAATTATAGTACTTAGTATACAATTCTTTCAAATTATGCATTGGACATGCCTTTTAAGAAATTGCAATGACAACGTGAAAAAAGAAGGCAGATATCTATACAAATGTAACTTACCTTGCTTCATTCCATGTTTTTCCTGAAGCGCTGGCTGAATTTTCTCTATCTGCTTTGTGAGGAAGTCTATCTTGCGTTTGAAGAATTGTTTTGAGTCTTCCACATTCTAACAGACAAATTGAGAGTTTAAATGTTTTACATGAGAATCATTTACATTACATTTTTACACAAGTTATTCAGTATACAATTATTTATGGACAATCAAATACAAATATATTTGCCTTTTCAACATAGTAGCCTGTTCCAACATCCACTAGCACATTTTCCACATCATTTAATGTTCCAGGGACGTACATCTGAGAAGAAGAAACGTTAAGGACAAGTCTGTACATCTCAAGAAACACAACTTCATTTAAATCACATCACAAGATAAATATATATTTTTTCAATGTAAAACAAAGGATACAGAGCTGGTGAGTGGCACGAGCAGTTCTTTTCCTGTATGAGAATAAAGAGAAAGGGAAAAATAATAAAATTGACTTCAGCAGCAGATGTAGTGGATGATATCAAACACTTTCATCAAACTGACATTACACCTTAGAAAATATAATGCATATTTAAAGCACATACTTTTGCAACAGAATGAGTGGGCCAATTCAAGAGAACCGTTTTTACGTTAGTGAGAGAAAGCCTTGCAAAGTTTGACAGCTGTACTCATCACATTTCAACATCAAGAAGAGTGTAGTATTAATTATCAAAGCAAATTAAGGTCCACAGATGACCTCAATTAGCCAATCACTCCAGTAACTCAAGGTGCATCTTTGTCCCCCAGCTACATTTCCTCTCAATATTCCTAAGGTGATCAAATATTGTATGCATGTCTC
Source organism: Trematomus bernacchii (assembly GCF_902827165.1). Lineage (NCBI taxonomy): Eukaryota > Metazoa > Chordata > Actinopteri > Perciformes > Nototheniidae > Trematomus > Trematomus bernacchii. The sequence goes on along the minus strand of NW_022987698.1, from coordinate 5,755,448 downwards.
CCTGTGTCAATATGTTGAAATCTTCAGAGCCAATAGCCTTCTGATGCTATACTCTTTAATACAACCTGAACATTGTGTAGAGGTTTTCTTGACTTTTTATATGTATTTCTACAGTGACTGGTCAGATTTTATCAGACTGCATTTGAAACATCCCTCTATCTTCCGTTTTTGACTTCTACTGCCAGTATAGTCCTTACCATTAACTTTCAGTGATTTAGATCCAGAGTCATAGGGACAATTCAAACCAAGCCAATATCCTATTAATACTCACCTTTATTTTTTTGGTTCATGACGTTCATACTGTCTTTTGCTTCAACATATTTCGTCTGGACAACTTTGAGCTGACCTATTGAAGAAGTCAAGAACTCAACCTCCTGCAAAACATTCACATGTACAAAAACACCAGACATTAGAGAAGATACAACAAGCGAACACACCTGTCAGAAGCCATATATAGCTAAAACGTACTTATTAACCACATGTGTTCCCACCTCATATGTCACATTTTTTTTAATGTACTGTGGTCTACATGTGTTAAACAATGCCGGACAGTCAAATCACGTTAAAATGTTCAGCTTGCACACCAGGCTCTGGGTATTTAATTACCGTTAGCTTCAGATGGGCTAGCTCGCCCCCCCCACACCCTCCCGTTTTCATTCAGATAATCGCCCGCATAAAGACAATATAAAAGAGCACAGCGACATTTAATACAAACACACCACACACATATTACCTGATCTAGTTGGGTTTTGAGTCCCTCCAATTGAGGCAGGGAGAGGTCTGTGAGATTCACCGCCATGTTGATAGCGCGATGCGAGATGACCCTTTGTGATTGTGTTTCCGGGTTAAGGGTGTGGGCGGGGATTTGTCTGAAACACCGCCCCCCTGTGGACAACAAAACAAATGCACCTGCTTCTTCCACCGAGAACTCAATTATTGTGCCATAACAGTCATTTGGTATGATGTAAAAAAACATTATGAAAAATGACAAAACGTTTGTTCTGATTGGTCATAAGTCAAGAAATGTGGTACGGACATATCTTGGGCACATTTTAGATGACATAATACAAATGTTTACCATTTTGTATTTATGTCTAAAGTCAGAACTTTGTTTTCGATCTGGAATAACACTAAAATTGTGTTTGATATATTCTATAGGATTTATTTTCACTGCGCATTTATTCAATATGTAACTTGCTATGAGTTCATGGATACCAAAGACTTGATTGTGTTCCTTGTAGTGTCTGAGATAAAGCCATTCTCTTATGACGCTTTATCTTTTACACATGGGGAAACTGTTTTTTTCCCCTTATATATAATCAATTCTATACAGTATTAGTAATAGTCCCATGTGCCCAAAGAATAAATATAGTATAAAATAAGCACAAGTACAGTAAAGTACAAATGTCAGAATGCACTTTGAAGTTCAAGTCAATTTCATTATTACTATAGAGGAATTGTATATATCAGTATAAACATTTATGGAGTTTATACTTTCATTTTGTCCGGATGTTTTTCATAATTTATTCATAAATGATGTGAATTCAACACCTTTAACAATACATGACCATATGTCACAAGTAGAGAAACTAGTATTGTAAAAATATATAATGTATAAGATTAAACTTGTTACCAAAGTAAACTGATTTTGTTCCAAATAAAAAGTAACTTGTTCACAGTTACAAAGCATGTTTCTTGTAAATTGTTAATAATACTGTATGTATAATTTTCCCCAGCTCTTTACATAATAGTGACTACTAACAAAGTCATTTTCACAACGCAGACACCGACTGTATGCAAGAACACATTTTATTGAAATTGTTTGATTACATAAAAAATGCATTCAACACCAATTGCTAATAATAGCAATATAATAAAAATCATTCACACCACAGTAAAAACATTTTAAACATGGAAGCATTGGTTTAAATATAGAGAAGGCATTTCTTTGATCTTGCTAAAACAAGAATTAATTTACAAGTCAAAGTCATATTCTCAAAAAATTGCAACTTTAAAAATATGTTAACATCCAGATATTAAAAAGGGTTTGAGGTCCATCTACTGAAGGTGAAGTGGTAAGCCATAGACCACAGGAGCCGCTCCGATGAGGTACTTCAGTTGTGTGGCCTGGCGTGAAGGGCCCATATAATCCAGGAGGGGGGCTCCAGACCCAGCAGAGAGCCAAGACTCCAACAAGTACTTGGTGAAGCGATCAATATCCCGATCTGTAACATCCCACAGGTTCCCCAAAACGAAGGGGCTGAGGAGAAAAAAATAAATAAAATGTATTAATAGCATTTATGATTATCACTGATCCTTATTCAGCTGCAAGTAAAGACGGGTATCTCACCAGCCTGCTATGAGATAGTTGAGGATGATGCCTTGTCCTTCCTGATCCCCACGCACTGCCAGAGCGGCACTGCTGCAGCCGAAGAGCATAGCCGCCGCTCTCATCTGACGCTTCAGGATCGTCTGGCTGTCCAGGAATCGTGCACCTGCACCGTGACCCACGTAACTAAAGATACACAGGGTAACATGGTGTAACATTGATGTTATAACGTAAAGCAGGATAGAATCTGGTGAATAATTCTTAATAAAACACAGTTAAATACCATCCTCTTCTGCATACTTGTAATATAAATGTTTTAACTTTTGACTGGGAGCTTTGAACAGAAAATGATCTACAACTGTTCATTTTATGCGGACATATTTTGTTTCCACAGCCTAAAACCTAAGAAAAGTGTATTCTCAAAGATTCAAGATGAAACGATTACTGTACAAACAATTGGAGTAATCATCACGTTTTTTGACTGTGTAATCTGTAACCAACTTCTGAATGATTTTAGTGTAACTTTTACTCCATCTTGCAGTGTTGTGAACTGTAATTATTTGTTTTATCCTCAGCCAGCCAGGTATTTAAGATCAAATACTCACATGTATAGATCCTTGGTAGCAACAGCTTCTTCCAACTGACCCGAGTCAGGAGCAACTCCACACACACCGTCCCAATCCGGTTTGCTATAACAAGAATTGTAAAGTAGTAAATGGGAAGAAAACACACCGTGGACTGAAAGACCAATGATATTGTTTCCCCCATGAGTGTTGGTCTCACCTGCTGAACCATTCCTTGAATCGTTCTTGAGAGTTTTCTAAATTGGCATCAGGGTTCAGCACATAAAACACCTGCTTTGTATCCACACCTTGCTTCAGGATGGAGTCAGAGTCATTCTGAAGGAGAAGATGTAAATAACAACAAATCAGTGCTATTTGTCAGTAAACTTACACAAACCTAGCAAAGCCAGTGTCATTCCTCCAGTTTTCACAGTTGTGGCAATAGACACAACTGAACTTCACTGTGAGGAAGTTAAACATATCAGCACCTTCACAGGCCGTATTGGCACAGTAATAGATCTTAAATCTTACCTCTTTCTGAATGCTCAGTCCAATCAGTGAGTGCAGAGAAGGCATCCGGCTGACCGAGCGAGACATTAACATGGAGATGCTCTCCCATGGCAGCTTCTGAAGGTACTGGAAACGTAAGAGGATAGAAGATTAAACTTCTACATTTGGGAGAAAAAAGGCTTCCAAAAGCACTACCAATGTTTCTCTAGGTTACAAAAAGTTAAATCTAAAGACTTAAAAACACATAGAATTAAATTAAACCCAGTAGTGGTCAGACTTAGTCATTTACGATGGAAAATAAGTATTGATGAAAACAAGTCGAAGACCTAAAATAACTAAGTACATGGACCAAATTAAATGATAAGTTAAGAATACAATTATAGTATAGAAACAGCAAGAACTGGCTAAAAGTACTTATAAAAACCCAATACAACAGATTTATTCTGATGAAGATCCACTTGATTATTTGCAGGTAACAATAGTAGAGCATTCATTTTGATAAAATGTCAGAGCTTTCTTCCAAATACAAAGCAGACTATAGGATAATGCAGTATTTAACAAAGCTAATGAAACCAACCTTGTCCAGGATGAGAACCACATGGCCGCGGGGCTCTTCTCTGTCAGCGAGCCGGGTCACAGCTGTAAGAAGGAGCCGCTCACACTCTGTGTCCCACTGTGGAGAAACTCCGAGACCAAATCTCCTTAGGTCTGCTTGGGAGAGCTCAGGGGAGGCAGAAAGCAAAACCTGAAACACAAGAGTCAAAGTGTTAGGGTCTGCCGTTATGCTGTTCCTAAATGGAAGGTCTGATGCTGCTGCTTATGTTTATGTTTATTAAGGATCCCCATTAGCTTTTGCTCTTGACAAAAGCTACTCTTCCTGGGGTCCGACACTTAAAACAATAATACAACATTCAAGACATAATTCCTGACATCATTAACATCACCAACAATCTCATCCACTTTCAATATCAATCTCAGCCAAGGATGAGTGCACAAGACACCCACCAGTACAAAGCATGAGATCAAATTAAATTAGGGTTCACAGCTCACAAGGGTACATGGTCATTAGTAGATGGCCCTTCAATCTCTTCTTGAAAGAGGCTCTGGACTCTATTTCAGCGAGGTAGTTCGGCAATGAGTTCCATTCCTTTATTGCTCTATAAGTCACTGAAGATTTCAGAAGATTTGTCCTGGGTTTAGGTGCCAGTAGATGGCCTGATGTAGCTTGTCTAGTCCTATGGTCATGCTCGTCTCTTGTGTAAACTATTTGATCATAAAAATACAGTGGTCTTTTGCTAAATTGGACATTTTATTGCAACTTTCTGCTAAAGGTCCATGGAGCTAAAAACAACAACACACACCTTTAACATGTCCTCACTAACTGTCACTCCCTTTGCAGATAAGGACTTGCAAAGGTGCCGGGATTGTTTGGAGAGCTCAGGATCCGATGAAAGAGGTAGAAGAAAGCTCTTCCAGCATCCCAGCAATCTCTCCATCTCCTTCAACAGTCGCTGAAAGAAAAAAAAGTAGGAGCTTAATTAGACAAAAACATTGATTGTGTCCTGTCAGTGGAAGAGTATAACTGAAGTATATCTATGTGAATAGAACAGGCATTGTAAACCCCTCAGGGTCCCGGGCAGCACCCTCGCTCTTCCTTCCTTCCTTCCCCCCCGTGCTTACCTCAACTCGAGAGTCAAGCGCCCAGCGGCCCTCCCACCACTTGGCTTTCTCAGACACGCAGCTCACAGCCTTCTGCGCCACCTGAATGCTATCGATCTCCTGCACCAGCCAACTGATGGGGTGCTGCAGAACACACAGATAAAGATAGAGTTATAATCTTAGATGTTAAGGATGAACAGGTAAATTACAGAGGTCACACTACACAAACGTATATTAGTGTAACAAGATTATTTCATTGCAAGATACTTTTTTTGTTGAATTTAGTGTGACATATTTACTAATTGATGCAAAGAAAGCAGATACTGTGTTCACCATTTTGGGTGTATGTGGGGTATTACATGTTACTTGTTAGACGCTTTTATCCAAAGCGACTTACATACTCAATACTGTGGGCAATCCCCACAGGAGCAATTTGGGGTGAAGTGTCTCAGGGACACAACGACATGCTGACTGCAGTGGGACTCGAACTTGCTATCCCCTGATTCAAAGTCCAGCACACTATCCACTGAGCCACAGCCTCATCATATTTACATTCAATTAAACTACAATAGTAAACTTGATTGGTTAATTGTTACTTGATAAAGAATGGACGTGTAAGCATGCGGAAATTCACCATGTTTCTTAAGCCGCAAGTAATTACAATAAAATGGTCTGGTTTCAGATTGGGTCTACCTACTCGTACCACAATTTGCCGTCCTCACCTGTTGTTTCGAGGTGGAGATGTGAACAGTGACCGGTGCAGCTCCCTTTTCAAGGCGGGACAATATGATGCTGTCACCCACCTCTCCAGGTTTTACTCCAAGCACAGAGAGCACACACACCGTCACCCCTGTAAAGGGAAAGAGAGGGATGCACCAAGAGAAAGGAGTTTGCTTATCTTATTAGGAACGTTAGCATCCAGTAATCTGAATTAAATGAAGTCATTAACAAGACAAAACCTTAAAATGTTCCCATTTTTGCTACTGAGATCTAGATTCTTTACCTGTGGGAAGGTGTTGCATTTGTTGGGTAAACTCTTGGCAGTGGCTCTTGGGGAAAGACGATGAGTCAGCAGTTGGGAAGGAGAAGATGTTCTCCAACTGCGTCAGCCTCTGTTCGGTAGAGTTCTTGGAATCGTTCGGGCCGGGCTCACCTAGCCTCAGAGCATCCATTTTGTCTGTGAGCTCATTGGATGCCTTTTTCAGCTTTCTGTTTAAAACACATCAAAGTAATGTGAATTAAACAATGTGTAAAATCATTGAATGTGGGATATCTGGATAAAAAAAACGAAATGTTGGTCAGAGAGAAATCTAGACTTCACAATATACAAACAAGATGCTTACTTGAGACAACAAGCTAAATGCCTGATTGTGTGATGACGACTTGTGATTCCCAAAGACTGGGCGTGCAGCATCGCTGTAGTTATGGGGTCCTGCTGTCCCTTGGTCAACGCAAGTAAAGCACAGAGGGTGGTGTAGATGGAGGGGCAGGGAAAGTGCTGGAGGGCCAGCCAGGCTGAGAGGAGCAACGACTCAACATCCTCCAGAGAAAGATTGTCTGAGAAAAAGAAAAAGAAAAATTATATAGACGGGATTCGATTAAGAAAGTTAAACAGCTACCTATAACAGTTTAAGACTGCTGACGTCTTTATCTCAGCTTCTGGCTGATCAACCACAATGCTGACTAATGTCCATAGGAGATACAGAGTGGGTCAGATGAAAGGCAAAGAAACAAGACAGGCCGCTGCCTTGATTAAAATGACTGATTTCTCTGAGTTTGAGAACAAACATTTGGAATAATGCAAATACATAAAACAACGAAAAACATAAATGGATCTAGTTATTAGACATTTGAATGCAGAAAAGTACATTTTAGATATCTTAGCCCTAACTATTGCTTTTGGAGTGTATTTCTATGGCGAAATGCTTGAACAAAGAATATGATCAATTACTGCTTTAAGAAAAGATTGTAGTGACATGTTCCCCTCTCACCTGGCCTGGTGTCGGAATGAGAGAGGTGGGTCGGTGGAGCTTCTCTCAGATGACCTCTGCTCTTCAGTTCAGACAGGGTGTCTCTCTCTAAAGCACAACACGTATCCCTCCGCAGCACCTCGAAATCTGTGTGGAAAGAGTTAAGAAGAGTTGTGGTCTGCATCCCATTACATGTTCTTGTATAGTGTAATCTAATGTACAGGATGGTATACACTCAGCTCAACGTGGCGTCTGTCAGATACGTTTAAGACATTCCCTAATTGATACAAAGTTCACCATTGCATAAAATACTCACCAATATCTTTACTAAGATTGTCCTCAGTCTCAGTGTCTGATGCCCTGAGCTGCTCCATGCTGATGTCCAGAACTCCAGTGGTTTCCTCCTCGATGGTCCGCATCTTGTCGGGCTTCTCCAGTGAATCTGGGTCTGGCCTGGACAGCTCCTTTCTGGGTCTTCCTCTTCTTGCTGTGGCAGTCTGACAGACCACAGTCTCGTCATCCTCAGAAGAAACCAACCGAGAGAGTGCGGTGGTCTTCCTCCCCCTGGTCTGCCTCTTGGCTGGGACCTTCTCTGCAGGAGGGGGGTCTGGAGCCGTTTTACTGTTCTGCGCAGCTCTTCTTGTGGTGGCTCGCTTTTTAGGGACATCGGTTTTTTCTTTAGGCTCGGCTTGGGTGTTGGATTCCGTGTCACTCTCATCGCTAAAATCCAGCTGTATGGAAATATTGCAAAGAAGATTAATTTCTTTTTTTATGCATGCTTCTTAGTTAATATTAAGCCGTCTTTGGCTCTTTTCTTGCTGTAACAAATGCACATTTCTCCTCTGAGGGACGAATAAAAAAGGTATTCTGATTCTCATTTACCCCCACATAATAAACACAAACAACTATATGTTATGCAGCAATAAAATGTTTACCTTGAAAAAGGATTTCTTTGTGCGTCTGGGGGCAGCAGGAACGGGTTGGGCTTTTTTCTGTTCTGGTGACAACTCTTCATACACATTGAACTGTATCTTAGGGGCAGTCCTCTGCGCTTTCTGCACTGTGGGAGGGGCTTTTAACTTTGGAATAGGAGTACAGGACAAAGTAGGCACCACTGTGTTAAAGCCAAAAGATCCAAGGTCAGGCTTCACCCTTACTGGCGTCATGGGAACCAGCCACTTTCCTTTGGTGGAGGAGCCAGCCCCCTGAATCCTGGGCGGGACAATCCTCACCTTCTTGGCCTCCTTTGTTTTGTCAGGAATGTTTTTAATGGACCCTTTGGGCTTTTTAAGCAAGGATGAGGGAAGCACTGCTTTCTCTTCTGATTTCAGATCTTCCTTTGATGTGTTCCAAGTCCAAGCATTTGAGAAGAGCTCTTCTGGAGTGCAGCCCTTTTTCTCAGCCAAGGTAACCAATGACACAATAGCTTTGATTGCCATTAGGCCTGCTCTCACGGGTCTCAGCACAGGTGAAGTTGTGTTATCAACAAATGCCAAACCAGCTTCCAGTACTTTCCATATCCCACAAACCTTGTTATGCCTTGGCTCCAGTGCAGACAGGGCCATGTGGAGGTAGACGCGGCCCACCACGTCCTGCATCAGGGAGGGTTTAGAGGATCTTTTTGAAGGTCCATGGGGAGGAAAGAGTTTAGCCAATTTTGCCCCAAGTTTGGCAGCGACACTCTTGCAGCGAGTTAATGTTGCCGATTGAAGTTTGAAACTGACTTTGGCGTCGTTGGGATCGAGCTGGAGGATGAGGTCGGCCTCAGCGGCGGCCCAGCGGGCGGTGGCGCGGCCCAGACAGGGCTCAGAGCAGCAGGGGCAGGGGCAGGCCGGTTCATGGGCCAGGGAGGAGAGCCAGCGGCGAGGCTGGACTTTAAGAGGGGGGGAGCAGCTCAGATTCCTCACTATAGGCTCTCTGTTACACCACCTGGTGCTCAGGATGTCTTTGAGATCATCCTCAAAAGCAGGAAGGGGCGACTGTGACTTCTTCACAGGGCGACCTTTCCTAGGTTTGATTTTCACTTCTGCCTTCTGCACGTGATCAGAGAAATCTGAAGAAAAACCAATAAAAAGAAGTCCATTTAGTTGTTAAAGAAAACTGATATGCTTCCTAATGCTGCTGGCAAAGAACACAAAACAAGTCATTATTACTTATTTTGCAAATGTCTGAGTACTTAGGATATACATCAATCACGTTACAATGTTACTAAAAACATGGTGCTTTGTTTCCAACAGACCTGCACATAGGTCCAGAAGATCTCCGACTTTGTCTAAATCAAATCCACTCTCATCTTTCTCCCCCTGCATCAGCTCCAACTCGGCTTTGATCACCAGTAGCTCCGCACAGCTTAAACAATGACAAAGTAAAGCAGGAGTTAATGCCATCACAAGTTTCCTCAGTTTTATATTCATTGTGCTGTGTCCTGGGCCTATTATAACTACAATACATTGTTAAGCATGCACTAATGGAACTAATGAATACGGTCACAATGTTTATAATAATAAAAAAAAAAAAAAAGGTACACATGAACAATACAGCACGTTAGAGCCCTGCAATACATGGAAAACACCGTTAACATAAAGCAGTTCAGCCACAGCACTACACAGCATACCGCATTAGAGTTAAATCACCACCTCTATGAAAACAAATCTATAATAAGCTGGTTTAATTAAGATGTATTACTGGGCCGTTCTATTGAATTGCATCAGACTGTACAGGAGGAGGTATCGGATAAAGTATAACATTTAGCAATTTTAAATCAATAAAGCGCAAGAGCACAATACTGTATAAATTGTATTTTACATGCTCAACCGAGCACTGGTGCATTTTCAGGTCTAATGAATATGCTTTAACACTATATCAAGCTTAACAGCCCAAAGAAGATTTAGCATTGTGCACTATAGGAAACTAAATATTTAAGAATAGCCGGTTCAAGCTAATAATATCAGGGCCCCATCCATCCTTTGGATCCTACTTTACCATTTAGAGTTAACCGACTATCATGCACATGTACGTACTGGCTGAGTGCTTGCAGCTTGATGGCCAGTTTCAAAGCTTCTAGACACTGGAGCCTGGCGTCATTGATGGCTCCACAGCTGCTCCTCACAGCCACCATCTTCATAGAGCAGTTCAGCAGCTCTGAGAGCAGCTGCCACTTCAGCACCAAGTTATCTCCTGCACAGGGCGAGGGGATCAGATGGAAAGAAAGATTGTATTACCCTTTTAGCAGACCTACAGGACAGTACATGTACAATGGAAATCTTGTGTACATCTCTTCGACTCAGCTCTCAAAACTGTTAAAACAGCATTAAGAGAAACTACATGTTTGAATAATACAAACTAAATACACACTATGAATTATATCCAAATACACACTATGAATTAAACAATTTCACAGAACAAAAGACTTTGTACAACCAACATTGCAGGAAAACACTACAAGAGACCTTATTGTTGTATTAGCAGCATGTATTGTCAGTCCATGTGTGGGACAAACGTACCTTGGTCGATGAAGCGCGTGTCTGAGCAGCTGCTGTTAGTCCCGTATAGCCCCTTCCCCACTAAAGTGACCAGCAGGCTGCACAGAAGCTTCAGGCTCTCATACAGGGCAGTGTCCAGGCTTCTTGTTCCTGAGAGACAATCACAAGTCCTTACTTGATGAAAGCTGCAATCCTCTCCTTTACAAAACGCAAAATTTAAACCATTTAGTTGAATGAAGTAAATGCCTTAGCTTACCGTGCTGGGTGATAAGGTTTCTCTGGGCTTGTGGCAGTGCACCTGAGTCCAAACTCAGATAGGAGCTGCAGGTCTGGAGCGTGCGAGCCCGCAGCAGGTACCAGCTCTTTGACTGCCTCCGCTTGTTCATTTCTTTCAGCACCTCACACAGATATGCTACTCCACGATCCACCTGATGTATGCCCAAACAGGAGAGGGGCAATTTGATACTGAACTACACCATCCAAAAAGCAATCTTATATCAAAATAAATACTGCTAGTGCGTGACCTACCTGTCCTGTGCTGTAGCAGTACTGAGCTTTCAGCAGAACGGCCGTCATAGACAGAGAAGAAGGTCCATCAGCGGAGGGAACAGAGGTAAGAAACTTCTCTGCTTGCTCTAGTTGGGCCTTCAAAATAGTACAATAAACAAAGTGAGATGTAGCACAACAAATAAAATGTGTTACTACAGTGTGAATAATTATAAAGCTGCATTACCAAAGCCAGATCAGGGGAGCCCATATCCAGAAGGATGCTGGCTGACTGACAGAGGGAGGTGGCACATCCAGTGGCGTCAGCGAGTTCACGTGAAAGTCCAATCGCAAGTTGGTAAGCTTCCAGAGCCTTCAAAGGCTATAAAAGAGAATAATGAGATTGTCATTAATACAGATGCTCTAATAAGTGAGCAACACTTATAACAATCTGACCGAGGAAAACACACTAAAATACCTCTTTTACACACGTCTTTTTACAGTAAAATAATCACTTTTTCTGATAATGGTTGAATCTACTATCAGAAACACATTTTCCATGAAATAAATTGCAAGAGAATGCTGAAATGTATGCCTTTCAAATATGGAGAAACCTGCTTTTTCTTAAAGCCGTTTTGGCTAAACAAAACAAGACATTTAAGGACAACATTTTGGCATTTTAGTAATTGCTAGGATTCTTTTTACTATTTTCTGACATTTAATTGACGACTAAACCATTAAATCTAGAAAGCAATCAAAATTGATAATGAAAATATTTTGAGTGGTTTTACTACCTTGTATGGAAAACCTTAGGGGAATTATGTCCATTTTAGTTTGACTTTTCATTAACAAACTGAGACAAAATGTTTGTGACCACATTTTGTGTCGTTACCTTTGCCATGAGTCTGAAGAGAGCCGCAGTCACAGCGAGGGAGCCACAGGTCTGTTTGGGGTTTCTGACAGAAGGCAGGGCTTTACTCTGCAGAAGAGCAGACCACTCATCCAGGGCTCTTTCCAGAGGTTTGCACAGCTCTTAAAAGAAAAAGATTTCAGCTAATGATAAACAAGCATCTTTTTTACTTTTTTTAAATCGTATTTAGTGAATAGTCATCATATTATACAGGTAAGATATAAAACACATGTATATTCTTACTGTTCTCTGCAGCCAGGTTGAAATGCAGGCCTTCATAGACCAGAATTATGTCCTGTGTTTTCTGCTTGTCTTCATAATCTAAATCATTAGTTCCTATGGGATTGGCTGAACATTGTGACTGCTCTCTTAACTCTCGCAGTGTTTTGTCCCCTTCAATGCCCTGACCAAAAGCACACAAACATCAGTAATTAATCACAAGATGCTTAGTCGGTCAATCAAATCAAGACTTAAACACAGATAGATAAAAAAAACAGTATAACAGTCTTAATTTCAGTTTCACTCTCGATTTTTATGACAGACAATAACTTGCATATTGATATCCTGACAAGCTCACCTCCTGAAGATTTTTCTCCAGAGTGCAGATATAGAGCCAGAGTAAAGCATGGGCCTTGTCATCCTTCAGCCTGTCTGCATTCTCCGGAGTCTCTGGTTCTTCTTCAAGTAGCCGTAGAGCTTCATGGGTGAAATCCACTGTCGTGCTGTGTAGTTACAAATTAGCAAACTGAGCATATGAACAGAAAGATGATGCACCTGTTGGTCCAGCTTGTTTAAGACTAACAATATAAATAGTTTTCCCTGAACACACAATTTAGTCTGGATTTGTACTATTCATCAATGAGCACCATTCATTAGGGAAAACGATCTAAATAAAAGCTCCTACCAGTCAGTCTGTTCACTGAAATCCTGGTAACACACAACTTGGGCCATTTCAGTGAGGTAGACAGCACGCAGATGTGTGTGTGAGCTGTCCTCATGGCAGATGTCCAACAGATCGCAGAGTGTGTTGTAACGCTCCTGAGACGTGTCTCCTGCCACATCCTTATAGGCACGCAGCTCTTCCTCCAATAAGCAGAGCATTACTCGCTCATCAGGGACGTCGGGTCCAAATCCATCATGTAATGTCCTGTTTCAGGATGGGACATGTTGCCTTTACATTAATATGCAATGATCTACATTCTTTGAGAGCTTAAATGTTGTCACAAACATCAGAAAGAGTCTTTGCATTATAATTTGTGTGTACCTGAGACGGATGTCCTCCTCAGAGTTACGGGCAGCGTCAGTCTTTGTTTTCACCCACAGAGAGACAGGTTCAGCCATGTGAGAAGTGATGTTGTCCCCCAGAGCCTTCAGCCACAGGATGACCCAGTCCAGCGCCCGCTCCAGATGTCCGGCCCGCCGAGACGTCTGCACAGCCAGCATGAACGGGCGGCTCAACTGAGGAGTGAAAAGCCATGTTAAATATGACATTTGTCTTGAACGTGAAAACATTATTACTTAACACAAATGGGAGTCAGATAAAAATGGTCCATATGATGACGCTGATGTGCACAAACTTCTGGAGCAAGCTCAAAAGTTATGAATCTCCACCTAATTTCCAAGAGTATTATATCAAATATCTTGCAAAGAACATACAGTACACCTATTAAGATACACACATTCAACAACAATATCTCACTGTGCCATAAATGTAAAGATATCATTTTAATTATGATCCGGCTTTGTGAAACGAATACAGAATAAAAAAAAAGAAAAATCACAAATTTTACATTTGTCAAAGTGGATATTCCTGAGGATCCTGAAATGTGGATCCTAGAAAACTTGAACCCATTGAGCAAATATAACTACTTCAAACTGATACATCATCGTAGGTAATCTGTATATTGACAACCAAGCATGATGTAATTTGTATAGTCTGTAATTCTTAAGACAATGTATATGATAAAAACTTACCCTATCGACACAGAGCGAGGTGGGGCAATTCTTGCTTAGTTCCCGACAGAGGATTTCAACCAGAGATAAGGCCTGGTCATAGAGACGCCGGTTGTAAAATCCACAAGCTAAGTTGCTCACAGCAATCACTGCAAGACACATGGTAATCATAAAATTAACTAAATGTCATACAATACAATATTATACATCTGTATTTTGCAATGCAAGTAAGCAGAGCTGCAACAATTGGCAGGATGAAAAACAACAACTTTTACTTTATCAATAAATAATATTTTAACAATAGGAGAAAATGCTGTTTTCAGTCTCTTAATTATGGAGGTAAAGTAAAAATCGTTGGGTTTTTAATTGACAAAGACATTTTAGGACATCAGCTCGAACCTTGAGATAGAAATGTCACTATTGTCTGACATTTGATAGACCAAAAGATCAGCAGATGAGCCGAACAAAAAAAAATCATCAGTTGCAGCCCTACATTTCTGAACCGCTAAAACATTAGTAATTGAGAATGTAATCACCTGATTTGACGAGAAGCCTTTCACTGGACAGTTTACGTAGTTCAGTCATCATCTGTCCAGCTGTGGCCTGGCAGTACAGCAGCACTCTGTCCAAGGTTTCACTGTTCTCCAGCTGAGAACAACAAATCACAATCAGTCAACTTGTAGCAGAGTACAATAACAACGGCAGGAGTAGTGGCATCTGTGCGACTCTTCAGTATTGATACTATCATAATAAAATACAAAAATAAATATGAAAAAAGGATGCAAAAGAAGCAACCTCACCTGTAATGCCACCATGCTCTCGTAGGCAAATTCAAAGCCTTGGTAGCTATTGATGCAGAGAGCCTGCTGCAGTCTGCTGAGCTCAGCCTGGCATGTCGAACTCTGAAAATCAAACAGGCCAAAGGTTATCTGTTGAAAATACATTGACCACCCCTTTAAGCAATTAAGCACAGCACAAACGTGATTATTTTCAAGCTCAGAAATTACACTTACCTTCTTTAGAACCTTTATTATCTGTTCTTGGTGCTCCTCAAGAAAAGAAAACAAAGCCAGGAGCACAGGTCCGCTCAATCCGTTGCTGTGGTCACTTTCGACAGCCCATAACACGAGTCCACATGCTTCTAGGACTGCGTGAGCTTCTCTGTCCCCCAGGTCAGCTGATAGAGACCTCAGGGCCCTCGCACACTCCGTCAGAGCCGGGCCACTCTCACCGCGGGCCTTCACTGTGGAATGAATCTTTACCGCCCACTTGCCGAGCACCACAGCTGTACACTGACAGTCAGCTAAGTCTTTGACCTTGCTCTCAATTTCACTCAAAAAGGTGGAGGCCAGATCATAGTGGGCAAACTTACAAAGCATCTTCACTATAATCAGTGCCATTTCTGAGAGTGTAAATATACTTGATGCCACAGACAACTGCTTGGACCCAGCGCCATCGCTGCCAGTCCAACATCTGTTGAAAAGCGTCTGCATTTTCTGAAGGAGAAAAGAAGCATCGTCCTTGGTTACCGTTTCAAAGCTACTCTCAAATTCAGTGATGGCATCCTCTGTGTAAATGGGGGCTTTAGAGATAGATGGGGTTGCACTGTCTGTGTCCAACAGCAAGAGGAAGCTCAGAGCTTGCATCTGGCAGTGAAGTTTGTCGTGTGGATTTAGGATTTTTATGTCTTTGGTTGCAGATAATCCATTCCAGAGCACCGAAAAGCAGCTTCGCACAACAACAAAGTAGTCCTCAGCCTATGGAGCATAAAACAATAACCTTGTTAGTTCTGACGCTGAAAAGAAAATCATGAAGTGAAGATTTGGAATAGTGCTGAAACTAACAACAACTTCCATTACAAATGAATCTTGGTCATGTTCAACATTCTCTGCATCATCTAGCTTATTGTATTTATTTATTTTCTGACATGTATATAGTTAACTTCATCTGCACTACTTGTGGACTGGTCTAGCTACATAACCTGCACTATTTTATTCTTTCATTTATTGTCTTGTGATATATATATATATATATATATATATATATATATATATATATATATATATATATATATATATATATATATATATATATAAAATATGTTGCATGTTGACCTAAGATAGCCGCTTTCACACCAAGTACTTACTTGCCGTACTTGGAGCCCCGGCACTTATTACCCCAGGGCAGTAAGTACCAAATCGCGTACTTTTCCCTGAGGGAAGATTACGAAAATGAGCCGCTGACGTCACTTTGTCTTCTTCTGCTTTGCGTTTACTGGCAGGCCGCAAACAACTTCACGGCGTATACTGCCACCAGAAGTCCCCGGAGTTGGGGACTTGCTTCAGTAGAAGCCTTCCGAGTAAATCGCCAGAATGCCGACACCTCCTCATCACTCCACCGCTCCCATGTTTTTTTTTGTGTTGCCATAAGTTATTCTCTCTCCGTTGGTGCGCGGGGCTAATGCTAATAATGCTAATGCCAGCAAATACAATGGCGGCTTCAAAAAACTGTTCAGGGCGTGGTTTGCAATTCGCCCAGCCAATAGCCGCGTTCACACCGGAGTACTTTTCCCCGTACTTTTCGCGTTTAGTTCCGTTAGTACCCCTTATGTCGCGTTCACACTAAAAAGAGTACTTCAAGCCGGGAACTTTTACCCCCATTTTTAGTGCCTGCTGAGAGATGGTACTTTCCTGGGGGGAAAAAGTGCCCCAGTTCTGATTGGCTGGGCGAATTGCAAACCACGCCCCGTAAAACTCTGAAATGTTTTGTAGAGCCGCCATTTTATTATCCTCGCATTAGCATTAGCATTCGCCCAGCGCACAAACGCAGAGAGACTAACTTATGGCAACACAAAATAAAACATGGGAGCGGTGGAGATGAGGAGGTGTCGGCGTTCTGGCGATTTACTCTGAAGGCTTCAGTAGAAGCTGCTGGGAGTCCCAGCAGCTTCTACTGAAGCCAGTCCCCAATCCGGGGACTTCGGGTGGCAGTATACACCGTGAAGTGGTTTGCGGCCTGCCAGTAAACCCAAAGCAGAAGAAGACGAAGTGACGTCAGCGGCTCATTTGCGTAATCTTCCCTCAGGGAACTTATTCCGGTGTGAACGCGATCTGTACTAAGTGCCCTGGGGTAATAAGTGCCGGGGCACTAAGTGCCGGCAAAGTACTTGGTGTGAACGCGGCTAAATTGGTACTTTTTTGGCACCACCTCTCTAGCAGGCACTGAATGGTGGTAAAAGTTCCCGGCACCAAGTAGTCTTTTTGGTGTGAACGCGACACCACTACTAACGGAACTAAACGGGAAAAGTACGGGGTAAAAGTACTCCGGTGTGAACTCGCCTAATGCCATAACTACACTGTAGCTACTGTGCATATGATAATAAAACCCTTGAATCCTAATCTGCTGATATTTTTTTCGTTTCATTCGTTTGGCCAATAAAATGTTAGAAAATTGTAAAATAAAGCAAAGAAATTATTAAAATAGTTTACAAATGTTTTTCTGTCAAAGAACATATACATTTAACATACCTGTTGAGCTGCAGAAAGCCTGCCGTAAAGCAACCCAGCTACATGGCTACATGGATTGTGAGCTTCAAGGGAGCTTAGCTTTTTGACAATATGGAAAATGATCTTCTCCATGTACAGCGGACTGCTCTGAGCAACAAGTGCTTCAGAAACATCATAGCCGTGAAGAGAAAGCTCCACCAGCTGGACCAACACACTGACATGGTCAGAAGTTGGAGATCCAACTCCGAGTTGATGGTTGCAGGCTCTGATGATCCTGTCACATAGTGTGCGACCCTGGAGGCCGGTTTGACTCTTCACATACTTCTGCAGAGAAAATAGATAAATAACAACAGGTTTAGAGTCTCTTTCAAATGAGTTGTGTCCGTTATCATACCGGGGTGGCACCACGCATGCTTTTTTAAAAACATATCAAAGGATATTGGCCCAATTTAACACGTTTTAAACAGGCGGTCGTGTTGTTTAAATGCAAGTGCTTAAAACACGTTAGTGAAATAAATACTTGTTTCGTCGCTAGGAGCATGTGGTAGGTGTAGTTGTTTGCTAACCTGTAGTTCTTGACGTAAAATATCCGTCTCTTTCACAGAAGCAGTCAGCTTGATATATTCTTCCACTTTCAAGCACTTCATGACGACAGCTGCATAAACAAGTTAATTCAGATTAAATACACTTTTGTTGATTTTGAATTTCGATAACGCGATTAGCTTAGTTTAGCTAACGTTAGCGTCAACGTTCATCACAACATGTTCTACCAACGTTAGTTTGGGATCGAATAACGTTAAACTGAGACTTACCTCTAGGGGAGAGTTTTGAAACAACACTTTCCTTTACAGCAGATAAAAAGGACACGTGTTCACAACGAAGCAGAGGTATGTTGTGTCTAAGATCAGTTTTAAGATTCAAATCCTCAGCTATCATGGAAACTACTCCCCGCACTGTTTTTGAAAGGTCTGCTAGCCAATCCGAGAGCATATCCGCTTTTACCCGGAAATGCTATGAATTGTGGGTGTCGTAGTTGTGTAAATAACTGCTTGGCGCATAGAGTGAGGACATGAATCATGATATTATAGAAAAACATACATTCAGCAGAATGTGGATTATACATTTTGCAGTATAAGTCAAGAGTAAAAATATATATATATGTGCTGATGTATGACTTGAAGTCCTGGTGGCGACATTTAGATTTTATATAAAGACTTCTTGCTGATAAGTTATTTTTTTAAAACACTACATTATTACAACAATACACCATGAAAAGCTCCCTGGGACAAATACTTGTTTTATGTTCAGTGTAAACCCCATATAGAGTGTGATTCCATTGGCAGTACATGTTTGTAATCCTTTTTTCTTTAATTGGTAGGTGGAGTGATCAGTAAATATGTTTTTGTTTGGAACATAACCACTAGAGGTCACATGTCCACACTTCCCTCTCTTGGCCCAATACAACAGTTCAAACTTCCCATCATCAATTGTGAGAAAATGCAGGGTCAAAAATATTTTCATATGGACTTCTGTCCGATTGATCTTTACAGGGCTGAGGGGGTGAGTGAACAAAGCTGTATAAATGCAAACGACCATTACTTATAATAAACCATATTTAAGGTAATCTATTTGTAATCTTTTGTTTTAATCAGATTATTTAATAGGTCTGTGGATTGAAAGGTAAAGCAAGCATGGATGTGACAGGATATGGAATTTGGAAAAAGTATGAATTAGATATGATTTAGTTGAGATTTCAATTGAATTTATACAGGGACAGAAAGGACATTTGATATGCAAAATACAGAATAAAACAACTGCAATGAAAAAATAAGTTATTGGAGGCAGCTATAAACCAGACCACACAAATACAATGTAATTTGTTTCTGTAAAAGAATAATCACCTGTGAGACTTGCTGTGTGGGGATATACTTGTGATCTTTATTTATATTGCACTTTTCATAGTCAGTGTTTACAAAGTGCTTTTAAGAGAAGACAAATAGACATACAACGGCAACTAAGGAACACCAGCTCTCTTCTTGATGACATGTTCCATCTCAGCCTTTTCAGTCGTGTCCAGATCCGTTTTGTACTTGGCCAGGATTTTCAGGATGGGCCTCAGCTTAAGCCACCACTGTATCTTGGGAATACGGTGCCTGTGGAGGACAACATTTGTCAGTGCAAAGCTGAAACTGAAAACAAGAACAATACTCTTGAAGCCTAGGAAGTCAAATTATTTAGGTAAGGTATTTCAAATAAAGCTGAATTACGTGATTGTTGGCCAGGTGACAGAAGGACTCAAAAGTAAACTCACCACAAGGGGGCTTAAGCTTCATATTCTTACTAGAATAGCTTTCTCTTAGTTGGTCATACTTCTGCTTTATTTGATAAATTACACATCACATGTCATTTTAACCTATCAACTCAATTTGATTTGATCTGCAGTGAAAAAACTGAAACGTTGCCTTTAAATAAATAAACGGATTTCACATAACTGTATTAGGTTAGCTGAAAGCAATAATATTTAGTTTAAATACAAATATGTAGTTTCAACTTAATATTATTGCTTTCAACTAACCTCATACAGTTATGTGCAATGTTTTTGACATAATACATTTAATTAAAGGCAACATTTCAGTTTTTTCAGTGTGATAATATGTCTTGCATTTTAAGTCTTTGTAAAGCACTTTTAAACTTGTTTTTCAAAAGCGTTATATGAAGTTATTTTTAATAATGACTTTAATTTACTTTAACCCTGGGTTTTTGGACCACTTAATAAAACAATGTCAGTAAATATAAAACAATGCAGAAGAGTTTAAGTAACACATTGGCAGGATAGTCTTACTCAAAGTCAGTGAGATCTTTAAGTTCTGACAGAGGCTGGAAAACCAAAGATCTCTTCTTCATGCCCAGCACACAGGCAGAATCCGGAGAGTTGGCAAAGATACGACCTGGAGGTTTTAGGATAAAAATAAAGTGTACATGATTCCAGAGAGCACAAGAATAATCACACCACAATTGTACAAAACAGTCCTCACCATGTCTGTAACAGTCCTTTAGCTTGTCAGTCAACCATAGCACTGCCTTGATCCCCATTTTGGTGGCAAAATTCCTGTCGAAGGGACTTGGAGTTCCACCCTTAAAACACACAAAAGGTTTCCCTGTGAAATTAAAGCCGATGGCAAATCAAATGAGTCTGCCAACAATAACAGAACATCTGCATCTGATGGCTCACCTGCTGCATGTGCCCAAGTACATTCTTCCTGCAGTCAAACACACCCTTGCCTTCCTCTGAATACAGGTTGAAGATGAAGTCTGTGGTATAGTTGGCATTGGATTTCTCATTTCTGAAAAAATATGTTTAATATTGTGTGAAAATATAAGCCACAGATGAAGTTCAAATATAACATTCTGATTAAATGTGCATTATCTGTTACATGTTGTTTTAAAGTTTCCCCTTCACCTTTTCAACATATTAAATGCAGTTTTGCACATCTGACGCATGAGAATGATAGCAATAACCACTAATAACACTCATTTGCTCGGCTAATATCTGTGGTTGGGTAACAAACCTCAGAATCAGTCCTCTCTTCACTGTTGTCTTCATCTTCTCCACCAGATGTTCCACATTCAACTACGCACAAATCAACCATTAGACCACTAATGTATGTCATCCCTAAGCTAGTCTCTTTAATACATTTACAAGGACAGACCTCTAGATCATGAATGTTGAACTTCTCCTCGTAAATGTAAGCAAAATCAGCTCCAGATGCCAAGCCAGCCATGGTTGCCAGGTAGCCGCAGTGTCCTCCCATAGTCTCAACAATGAACACTCTTCTCTTGGTGCCCGCAGCAGATTGTTTGATCCTGTCACATGTCTGAAAAAGGGAGATGGTTTAGATTTCGTTTTTTGAATTTGTCTGTGTTAGCTTTGTGCTCTCGAAGAGTTTTACCATGGTTATAGTGTTAAGTGCAGTGTCAGCGCCAATACTGAAGTCAGATCCAGGAACATTGTTGGAGACAGTTGCAGGAACTACGACAATAGGAATACAAAGTTCCTCAAACTTCTCTCTAGCCTGCACCATCTGCAGACCCCCAGCAAAAGCCTAGTGAAAACAGGAAGTAGGAAATCAGTAACATGTCATTTAAATGCTGTGGTTAATTATTGGTTAGTGACTCTTTATTGTGACTGCTTACCTCAAAGCCTCCAATAATGACTAGAGCATGAATGTTGAACTTAGCGATGTTCAGACTGATCTCGTCCATGAAGTCTTGTGGCAGTGCCCTTTATAAAAAGGGGGAAAATTCAGGATACACATGCTTAATGGTAAGTTACACGTTTATTTAATAAGACAGAATCATGCCCTGAACCAATCAACAGGGTGGCTTGTTGCAATATCTCACCTTTTTGTGCCCAGGTTGGAGCCCCCCTTTCCAGTCCATCCTGCCACTCCAGACCAATCAATAGGCTCAATCTGTACAGGGAAAGAATGCATGCTCTATCATGATCTGAAAGAAAAAAAGTGTTGTTTTATGTGAGTGTAATTTACCAATCCATGAGCCAGGCCATCGAAGCTGTCGTGCACTGCCAGCATCCGGTGGCCCTGCAGGAGTCCGGCCCTGACTGTTGAACGCACGGCAGCATTCATCCCAGCACACGGAGCTCCCACGTTCAATATGGCAATGTTGATATTACTCTGGCACAGCCCGGGTACATTCACAGAGACATTTGTCAGAATACATTTCCCACTGTGTGACAGTAAATGCACACAAAGGTGGTTCAACTTTCTCACCTTTTTTTCCGGGATGTGCACATGAGCCAGCATTTTGTAAGTGTTCCAATTGTTCTCAAAGCTCCTATTACACAGAAAAGTATTTGCATTCACATCTCCAAACAACACTAATTATTTGAAATAGATCATGCAAAAGTGCATGTCTCACTTTCCCCTGAGCATCACCGCATCGTCAAACCTCCCTTCAGCCATGGCTATGGTGACATCTTTAGTCTGATGAAAGGAAACAGAATTGAATAAGAACAACAACAAAAAAAGCTGAAACTTCTTGCTAATTCAAGTCACTTCTTAATTCAGTATACAATGTATAAGAATGATTTGTTTTGCGAATGGGCCAGATCTGACTCACCACTTGAACACACTCCATAAGAGGCAGCCTGACAGCCATGTTTCCAGACAAACTGACAACACATGCAGGAGTTTCTGGTGTGGCCTCCAGCAGAGCCATCACAGCCTCCACACCCATCCTGCTGGCCTGAATAATCAAAAGCAGACACTTTGAGGAGCAGGTCGTTTGTGTTTATTCACAGTGATTAAAGGCAAAAAGACGAATTGGTGAATTTGTAAAAGGTTTGTGTGTGACAAATTACCAGGATTCTGTCAAAGGCGGAAGGCGTTCCTCCTCTCTGCACATGGCCTAAGATGGTGGTGCGGGTGTCAAAGCCCAGTTTGGTTGATACCAGCTGCACAGAGAGATTATCATTGTATTTCTTATATGAAGAGCCACTCTGTATATGTGTACATTTCTGCCTATACTGACCTTTTTGACGTTTTCACATGTGATAGCTTTACCACTGCGGTCCATCGCTCCCTCTGCAACAATGATAATATTCAAACGGGAGCCACGGCCTCTTTGCTGAAAAGGAAAAAGAAAACGTTCAACAACCCAAGCAGACTTTTCTTATACTGTAGCACAGTCATTAAAAACAATATTTACTTCTGTCAGTCTTCTGCACAGATGCTCCTCCCATCCATCCTCTGGGGGCATCTCTGGGATGAACACCCAGTCAGCGCCACAGGCCAGGGCAGTCACACAAGCCAGGTAACTGTAGGTGCAGAGTCATACACTAAGCTTCAAATGTCTTGTATTACACTGAAAATGAAGTATCCAAAGATTAAGTTCCATATTATAAATTTGACTTTTGTCAAAAGTAACCAGCAGTCAAGCTTCTGTATCAATTATTTTCCAACCACATAACGACCACTCCTGCTCACCACAGAGACTGTACTCACCCACAGTGCCGGCCCATTACCTCCAGGATGAATGTTCTCTGGTGACTGCAGTGCACAACAACACATTTAAGATCAAGACTGTTAAAGTTGCATGGCAAGTCTATCCATCAAATAAATCTATGAATGGTTACATGCAGGGTATGACATTAGCACCTAAGTTATTCAGATTTAAGGATACGTGATATTTTTTTTATTTCTACTGTCTGGTATCACTGACAGAGGGTTTACAATTCTAAAGTGTCAATAGATTCAAAGAGTGGTATTGAAAGATAGAAATATTCAGTGACCTTTGGTAGAGGCAGTTGAGGAAAACACTTAATTTTAGACCCTGGTTACGTGCATACCTCTGTGCTGTGGTTGTGATGGCATCCACTATCTCTATGATGCGATGCAGGGCAGAGTCAGTGCCAATGGTCATGTCAGTGCCACAGAAGTCGTTGTCAATGGAGCCCACCATGCCAACGATGTTGAGATGGGAGGAAGCCTTGGCCTCAGCTGATGTGACCTTACCTGGGACCACAGATGACAACACTCTCAGATACCATTTATTGAAATAACTAACATGCCTAAAACAACATAAACTTGTATGCTAACATCAGTAGAGGGCTGATATGTGAATATAGATCTTTCATTTGGGGTTGTGTTTCTAAGAACAGTGAATTATGGGGTAAAAGTCTCTAACCAGCTTTGAGTAGGATTGCCAGCAGCTCGCTCCACTCTGTTCTGAACTGGTCGGCACCCGTCAGACTGCCATCACCTCCGATCACACACAGGTTTGTAATGCCTAGCTTGACCAAGTTACAGGCGGCCTTGGTGCGGCCCTCCTTGGTACGGAAATCCTGACAGCGGGCACTTCCAATCACAGTCCCACCCTGCAAGAGAAGAAGGGCTAGCGTTATCTGAAACCTACGCATTCATGTCTAACGTCCATTAAGTTCTGAGCTATTTAATGACATGTGGCATTTAAAGGACCATTTGACCTACAGAACTGCATTGTAAAGGTTAAAGATCATCCATTCCACTAACTCGTCACAAGTTAAAAACAGAGGTGAGATAAGGAACTTGCTGATGAATATGCTTTTACATCCTCGTGCTTGTTCTTACCAGCTGAAGCATCATTGACACACTCTCCCAAGTAGCTGGGCGGATATTGTCTCCTCCATCCACCAGACCCTGGTAACCCTGTCAACAAAAACAAAATATCAACTTTGGGAACAGGGGTCATTGCTAGAAAGATGCTTTAGCATTAATGATACATATTTTGACTCTACAATGTACATCTGTTTCAGTCAAAACAGTGTTTTTTTATTTTATTGGGATTTGCTGCTTATTTATAGGTCAGGTGAGAGGCCATGGAGTAATGCTGTACACATTTTGTGTATTAAAAGCAAATCCAATAGAATATGTATTGCCATTTCTCATGCAAGAATGGCAGACATTTGCTGGTTGTATCTTCAGTATCTCCAGTTGTAAGCATATGTTGCTTTGTTCTGTTTATATATGTTGTTTGAATAACTTTTGTGGTTTTAGTTTGTTGAACTAAAACCACAAAAGCTACGACCTGGAGTAATGAACATGAGGGGCATTTTCAACAATGTTTTTGTATTTGTTTTGACATTGTAGAGATCAAATGATTAATAAAAGAAAATAATAACAACACATTTTAACAGGTTTTTACCTCATGGACAAAATACACCTTGGCTCCAGTGTAAATTCCCACTCGAACTGTGGCCCTCACTGCTGCATTCATACCTGTAGGCACAGTGTTTGAGTACATTGTAATTAAAGCACCTTGTGCTCATACAGGTGAAAAGAATGGTTTTAAAAAATACCATTATGAAACAATTGTATAGCTATATTGTACATGACTTGAATTGTTGGTAAAGGTTAAATGATCAGTGATAGTGGAAATGTATTCCAAGAAACACAAATAGGCTGGCACCCTTAACACGCAGGGGTTCGCTTAAAGGACAAGATGTGGATAGATTAACATTATGGGTGCCAAGAGAATCTCCATTTACAGTGTAGAGGAGTAGAGGAGAGAAAGAAAATGAAGGAAGGCCGTCTCACTTCACCTCCCTGCTTTACAAACACATGACAGAAAGGTCATAGCTCTAAAATTAGCCCTCATAACAGAGTACAGTGTTGAAGAGAGAGAGGAAGGAGAAACAGATGAAGAAACGTTGACCTGTGGAAATAAGGATTACTAAAATGGTAAAGTTGTAATGACAATATTGGAGAGAAAAAAAGAAAAAGGGTGAGGGTTAGCAAACTCTGAAGTTTTGTATTATAGAAAATTCCCGTAAAGTCTTATCAAGATCATAGGCAGAAAAACAGATGCATGAACAACTCCCTGTGTCACACCCTCAGATGTTAAGGGTTGGGTGGGATGACTGACCTACTTCCCAAAGGTCACAGTGGAGATGTTCCTCATCAAGTTAAAGGTCAGGTGAAAGCTGTCTGCCTCAGGATTCCTAGACGCTCTAGATGAAGTAATTCGTGTGCCCTTTTCCATAAGTTAGCTCAATGAGATAGAAGGTCAAGGTAACTCAGTGGCAATAGGTATATCATTAAAGTATTATAATCACCAGTAAAAATACACGTGTTGTCAAATTTGATATAAAA
The DNA here is from genome assembly GCF_902827165.1 of Trematomus bernacchii. Classification (NCBI taxonomy): domain Eukaryota; kingdom Metazoa; phylum Chordata; class Actinopteri; order Perciformes; family Nototheniidae; genus Trematomus; species Trematomus bernacchii. The sequence continues at coordinate 5,729,432 of NW_022987698.1, read as the reverse complement.
CTGAACACAATTATGATTGAATATAACACTTAGATGGTCTAGACTTTAGGTACAACTTTTATTTCCAAGGCTATACCTACCTTAAGGTCTTTCAGAACACTTAAACCCACGCTATACAGACATTTTTAGGCTACAGGTATTGTCAAAAACGACCAATGACTATTTTATATTTCAGGGTTTCTTGATCACTTGTGAACAATGTTTCACTATTTGTTTCTAAACCCTGCTGTTGAGATACAATGAGCTTCCCACCTGCTGAGACAAACACGCAGCACACATGCTCTTAGCACTCCACACTAACATGCCACCCTGGACAGCCTTCACTTACCCTGGGCATCGCCTCCCGAGGTAAGCACGGCGATCGACCGACCCGCTCCCATCTTGGTGGGGTCGGTGGAAGGCGGTTGTGCCATAGTCCTGGAGCAGAAGCCCGCTGAGGGAAAGAGGCCTTCAGTGTAAATCTGTGTGAAGTACAAGGAGCCTCTCACCTCTAACTCTGCCTGTGCTATGGAAAGTAATACCAGAGGCAAGAGTGCCCACCTTAACTATCCACTTGGCAGGCATCGAGACACACATAGTTGCACATTTAGACACACACATACACACACTCTATCCATTACTCTATGTCTTCATGTAAACCACACGTGGCAGCATACACGTTGTGTATATGTGATATGAGCTGTGATATGAGGTGATGGGTCAGTGTTATTTAAATCACTGCTGATTGACACACCACACACACACACACACACACACACACACACACACACACACACACACACACACACACACACACACACACACACACACACACACACACACACACACACAGGCTATTAAAAGTATTCAGCCCCTCGTATCTGTCACCAATACCATATCACAAATATCCTAATTGTAGTGTTTAATCACAGTGGGTTACTGTTAGTCTTTTCTCACACTTATCTTTAAAAAGAAATGAAAAACCTATAATATCTATACATTTAAATATAAAACACTAAATAATACATTGTATAATCTTTGCACATACATTTTTCACAATTTTTCCCATTTCAAGATGCATGGGCACCATGAGGGAACAGCAGTTTTCAAGTTTTGACACTAATCCTGAACACTGACCACTGCAGGACAAGGTCATCCTTATTTTATTTATAATTTGTACATTTGGGGCCTTGTCTTACTGGAACATTTGAATTCCTGCAGTTAAACTACTTTTGCAGACTACGGCAGTATTTTTGTTTATAACTCCTTACAAGAGAGAAGGGTAAACTATACTCAGATATGATTTGCTTGTATTATAATATACGTCAAAGTTTAGCTGGAGAAGTGAAAGGCATGGGAAGCAAAGCAAGGCATGTTAGGCATTTAACTATCTGCTGTCACAGCACCTGAAGGTACAACACCAATTAACGTGTGTTTTTGGGCACCATATACAATTACATTATGGGAAGGTGATCTCTGAAAGTGTTATGTATTTAACATTTCCCTGTCAAGGTAATGCAGTCAAGCTTACCAGTGACCCCAGGTTCATCAGAGTTTGAAGTCGGCTTGTTTTCCCATTCAGATGTTGAGAGGTCATTACAACCTGAGAATAGATAACCTTAACACTTACATGTAACCCAAATTGTATCCATAAGGCATTCCAGAGTGCATGGCAAAAAGGTACTGACATGATAAACCTTCCCTTATAAAGACAGAACACTCAAGCATTGTTCCTCCACACTTTGTCTCATTTAAAGCACTCGTGATCACTTTGTAACATCCTCTATCTGAACATGTCAGGTTAGTAGTGTGTACTGGGGAAAAAGCACATAAATAAATGTTGCACATATTTCTATGTAAAACAAAGAAACATATAGCCTTCTCTGAATTTAACAACTTACAATAGACACAACAGTTCTTTAAAGATTGATTGTTTTATTTTGTGCTAGAAGATGAAAATGGTTGCACACAAACAAGACCGCTGGGTATTATAAATGGATAGCTCCCACTCACAAAGCCTATAATTCAGAGCCTGTAATTCACACAACCATTTGTGCTTGGTTTGACATTTCCTAGCGTAAATGATTTCTGTTTCGAGGGAAATCCAAACCCCATGATGAGACAACTGTCAGTTACTTTTAAATTGACTCCTCTTCCACTAGCAGACACGTTATATTGAGTTAGTCTGGATATATGAAACTGAGTAATTAGATACAGTGCAGTTCTAGACCTACAAACAAAACAATCAATGTGACAACAGTGAGTGGGAGTAAATGTTGCAGGCAGCTCACTGAAGTTGTCTTTAAATAGATATCTGGATGTAGACACAGTGCTGCTATCTATAACAACACAAAAACCCCTCCCCCTGTTCGGCCATTACTGTAAAACTGCACTGTCATCCCTACTGAACATGTCAAAACATGTCATGCTTCTGTATTTATGACCTTTTGACCTGATACATGAATATACACTTCTTTACCCCTCAAAAAAGACACCTCAAGGTTTCCATATATAAAAAAATCAGGCAACTACAAGTATTCATATACAGTTAAATGCACAGACTGAAATGACCAATCAAAGAACAAAAATATGCGTTCATACCTTGACGTTTCTTTCTGAGCCAGAGCAGCAGCCAGGCCAGCAGAGGGACAGAGAGGAGCCACGCCGCTGACGGGACGCCCGGGTACCACATCCTCACAGCGTCTCTCTGTTTCAGAAACCATTCTGCATCTGATCTGTATTAATAGCTTTGATATCACTACTTCATTGTAGAGGGATGACCTTCATTGCTAAAGCATGGTGGGTAACTAAATACAATCCACAAGTCTCTGTAATTAACAGAAGGCAGCAGTGCTAGGGGGCGCGGCACAAGTAACACACTATTGTATAGAATTATAGTATAAAAAAGGCCATGTTGACAGAGTAATAGAAACCTCTTCAGATCTGAAATATTTTGTCTTCATGTGGCACATATAGTATAGCAAATACCTTTCATCAACACACCTATACACCTTTTCTTTGATTATATATATACCCAGTACATTTACTAGTGTTGGGAAGTAATTAACAAGTGGTTAAACTACATTAATTATTGCATATTGAATACACTAGTTAAATTATGATTACATTTTATGTTTTATTTTAGGCCATAAAACGATGTACGCAAAACTGATGAGTCAACCAACAGGCCCTGTGCTCAAGTTGGGCAAACAGTATAAAATGTGCAAGTTATAAATATTTTTGAAGGATATGCATTATTTTTGGGGTTTATGTGTGACAAGTGAACAAACGGAAGATGACACAATTCAGAGGCTTTTTGTGCTGTCATGTGACTATTTTGTTTAAACAACTTTGATATATTTCTGGAACGAAGTGTGAACAGCTTTTTAAAAAAAAGAGCTGTAATCAACTCCCCTCTATTATAAATCAACAAAAAGTTATTAACTTATTAATGGTTGTATTTTTGTATTTGTTCCTCAATTTTGTACATAAATTGCAAAATTAGAACAAGCTAAATGTATTCATCTCATATACATCACAATATGTTATGATAACAATTCCTTATATTATTCCTGATGTTAAAACATATTACATTTTTTATTTGGTGAACTCCATTACTCTATGTCTTCATGTAAACCACACGTGGCAGCATACACGTAGCTGTGATATGAGGTGATAGTGGGTCAGTGTTATTTAAATCACTGCTGATTGACACACACACACACACACACACACACACACACACACACACACACACACACACACACACACACACACACACACACACACACACACACACACAGAGAGAGTTAACACCTTTTAAACATTAAAATCAAGGACGTTTTTAAATGACTTTCCAGGCCCAATGCCCTAAATTTCAAGGACCCAACACAGCGTAGATTGAGAACCTTGCTGGCCTCCTACTGTTTAGCATGCATCCTTTCACCCTCAATTACTGATGCATGTGACTGTAACACTTTCTCAAGACAAGTGGAACATGAAGCAATGACGCAAAAGCAGGAGACATGTAAACAGCGAAACATAGCCCAATTCAATACAAAATATATCAATACCTTCAATTTCTATTTTGGCGCAAATAAATTAAAGCCATTTCATTGACGAAAGTCAGTTTATGTCTATTTTTAAGATCTTAAGGTCTTGATAAAAAAATGTGAGGTTTACACACTTTCAAAGATTACAAAAGCCTATAAACCATACACACAAACTATCATAGTTAACCCTAGACTCGTCCTGGTACAAAACAGAAATGTCAACAACAGTTTTTACATTTAAATTGGTCCTCACAAAAACAGTACAAAAGCAATAAAAACAAATATAATGATAAATAAATTAAATTATTTATCTGTGAAGGTCATGACTCTCCCTTAGCATCATATTTTCCCACCAGCAACATGACTTCTAAAGCAGACACATCACTGTGAAAAAAAGTGAGTTTGTCATAAGCGCACGTCTCCGGTGGTGTTTGTTTGTGCAGAATCTTTCCAATACTCTGCGCCCCAGGTGGGTTAAGCGACGTGTAGCCCTCTCTTGAGGCAAACCCCGATCAATAGCACCATTTCCAGGTAATCCTCCCTCCTGTCTTCCCGGACAGTATCAACACTCGCACAGCCTGTAATAAACAATATGGATCAATACAACACTGGTTCAACACAAAAACACTTCCACCTCAGATAATGCCGTGAAATGTGGACTGCATATCGTTACAATCTGACCCCTCAAAGCCTTCAATTATATAAAACATATGGTAAGTAATTAGATCATGAATGGGATTGTTAGATAATGACTTGTATTACGGCAACACAGTTCTCTATGATTGCAAGATTGTTTCCAAATGAGTACATGCAATTTCATTTTGCATAAAGAAAGTCATCTGGCATTTAGAATTATGAAACTGCGTGGTCATCATTAGGCCTAAATTGCGTGATATCACATTTGTGTTTTAGTACAGAGATTAAAACGTGGTACAATCACATACTGTAGCTGCAATACATAGTTAAAACTGAGTATCATGGTCACTTTAACAAGTCTGGGCTGCATAAGATTAACACAAATGTAGAAAAAGTATTCATAATGCAATGTAAATGTCAGTACTATGCTGTACTTCAGTGCAGATTCTCTAACTTCCTTCAGCTCTCAGCCAACAGGTGGCAGCAGCATCTGATCTTCCCCGTCTCTGTGTTTATCGGACTGAGAAGCACATGCAAAGTCTGGCCCAATAAATCATGCACTGAAAGTGTCAGTGCAAATTTTGTTAGATTTTATTGCTGTTTAATCATCTCAATGAATGTTTTAATAGGCTGATATTTCAGAGAGCGAATGGCAACGCAGTGATAAATTGTGTGGGGTGAGATGGCCCCCTCCCCCGGCCCCCCGCCTTACCCCTCTCCTCTTCCCCCTTTCGCTGCAGAGAATCACTAATGTAGACTTGCACAGCTATTTGTCCACTTATTGGTTATATAATTAGATTATTCATATTCATTTTTACAACAAACAGACCTATCTGTAATTGGCCAGTGAAGCAATAAGTGATGCTGGGCTGGCTTTTCCTCACTTTCCAACTTTTCCCTTTGTCTTATTTCAGTTCTTAATTTGCTTATTGTTTTGTTTTCCTTCTCCTAATTCAAAAAGCATTTAATGAATTCATCAAGTTGGACCACCGTGCTCCACCTTACTCACAGTCCTCCCCCAACATTTAGCATATCTTTACCCCTCCTCCACTCTCAGAGGATTACTCTATTTCTCCATTTGTCATCCCCCCATACCTCTTTCCCATTATGTACATATTTTAATCGGCCCATTTTCCACCCCTCCTCGATGTAATCCATTCCCTGTTTTATATTTTTTCTAGTTCTTTTTTGACCTTCAGTTCCCCGGCTTCATTACTCTCCACCGATGTCTGTATTTCATCCCTGTTTTCCTGAAAGGTGGTAACGGAATGCAAAATCAACATGGCTGCCATTTTGGGCACCAATCCTCCCCCATTCAGGCTTTGTCTCCTATATAGTGTTGTCCTCTGTGTGGATGTATGATGTGTGATATGACTCTTCTAATAAGGACATGGATGAGAGAATGGAAGAGGCTGGGGGCTGTAATTAAAGACCGAAGGGTCTCTGTGAATAAGTAGGGAGGGGCGGTAAAACGGTGGCTATCTGCTGCTGGAACAATAAATCAACCTGCCCGTTTAGCCGCCCTCAACGCGATATCACGATACACCATTCAGCCCCCCTCTTTGCAAAAGCAATTCCGTCATGTCTTGTTAGCTCATTCGTCTTCATCAGCACCAGTGGGAGGTTCAGACCCCCCTTACCCCCCAACTCACCTCGAGCTGCCCCCCCTCCCAATGCCAGGCACCATTGATCAAAGCAGAACCAGCCTGTGCATCATGCATTGGCATGGGTGTCATATCATTCTCACACACACACACACACACACCTTATACACACACTCACACAAACACAAACACAAACACACACACACACACACACACACACACACACACACACACACACACACACACACACACACACACACACACACACACACAGCTGAAATGGCAACAATAACTAAACTAATCTTAGCTTGGCCATGCAGATCCGGGTCACACAGTAATGTTATTAATGAACGCATGGTTAACACACAGCGAGCTAATGGCATTCAAGGCCAATTAACGGATGACTAATTAATTAGACATTTCCTATAAGGCTTATTGATATGTTAATTTACAGTCATATAAATCACAGTCTTAATTGTACTGCCTTCAGATTTTTCACACATAATGATGAATTGTTAAGCCAGCTGAATGGTTGATTTACCAAGATTTTTTTTGCTTGTTTTCAAGGAAACAGATCAACACTACATACCGTTATCAAGAACATTTTAACAATGTTTTTTTTATCTAGGGATACATTTATTACATTTTGATATTAGGGGGTTATTGTTTTTTTGTTGTTTGCATCTTTAACCTCAACAGCTTCCCTAAAGCTACACGTTTGATAAGAGGAATGAAGAAAAGACAATAGCTCGAGGGTAACTGCCCTCTGTCAGTTATGCATGCAGCATAAAAAGTATTGTATCCTACATCATCCTTACACTCATTATTTTGTACAGTCCTCTGCTAGGTGGACGATAAACAGCGGCATTGCTATAAGACAAGTTCAGATATAATGTATGGTGCTATATAATTAGCTACTGCTCACAGCTCTTAAAGACATATACAAATAATAAAATATACATGTTGATATTTTGGACGATTTTGGATCGGAAATGCAGACTATGGGAAGGAGTGTAATCAAGTACAATAACTTAAAGCTAACTAATGTACTTTTCACTTGCTGGAAAAAGTGTTTAAATATTGTCGTTTTGAAACCCTCTTTAAGGGTGTCAAGTGCATTTTTACCCTAGTGTAATTTATAAAGTGACCTAATGTTCATGTGTACGAGTTGTTTGAATAAAATCAGAATTTAATCTCCATTTTTTCAGATGTGATGATCTACTAGAGAAATACTTAGATATTTTCTTCCTTTCTTACTCGACACAGTTCAGCTATTACAGTTTTTCTCGATTGCTAACACACTAAAATTATACATAAAGCACAATTATTTTAACTGACACTCAAAGAGCAAAAACATCAGCTCAAATCTCCAAAACTCTAAACACGTTTTCAGCTTTTCACACAATTTGCAAATCAACATGGCACTTTTTGCAAACCACTGCACACGTTTCTCCACGTAAAACACAGGAATCTGACATAAAGTCACGTGTTAGCTGGTTTAAAACACTGATATTCTAAATGCCTCACACATGGACCAATGATCAAGAAACACGTTCCACCTGACCAAACACGTGTTAGCATAATTGTTGGCTCATCAATCAGGATGTTAGCACTATAAAAAGACCACAGGTGAGTACTTTCTTACAGCAACTATAAGCCAACATGGAAGCAAGAGCAAGAGGAAGAGGAAGAGGAAGAGCTGGGCTGAGAGTGAGAGGAGGAAGAATGAGAGGTAGAGGTAGAGCTGGAGGGATAGGATGTGGACAAAGAAGAATACGCTCTGATGAAATGAAATGTTATCAACCATGGTTTGACGATGAGAGAGGCTGGACAGAGGGTTCAGCCTAATCTAAGCCGATGTACTGTTGCCTCTGTAATCCGGACACTTTGACTTGAAAACAGGTTACCAGTTTTTAGCTCTGCATAATTCATGATATATCAGTGCTTATATCTGTTTTGTGAAACGTATTTACTTCATTACTGTAATTGAATTGTTGGCATGTTGCATACTATAACTGTACAAAAATCCTGCACAATTGACTGTGGTAAACTTACTTTTATGCAACACAGACACTGACCAACCACATAAGTATATCTTTGTTGTTTATCTGAAGGACTGAGAAAGAAAGAGGTGCAGGTGGAAAGCTAAGGATGTTCAATGAGGCACAGGAAGCAGCAGTTACAAACTGGGTTTTGGCAAACAATGCCATCACACTTAGAGAGATCCGAAGCATAGTAACTATGTGCTGAGATGCATGTTGCACAATGTTATTTTGGAATAAAATATGATTTTTTTCAACAACTCATTTGTATTTCTTCATTTACTGTATTTCTGTATAAGCAAGCAATCTTTCTCTGCAGAAACCTCTATGTACAGAGCATAGCCCATACAAGATGAAAGTGCTTTAGATTATGCTCAGCAGTGTGTAGTTGGGTGCAATCTAGTATTATGAATGAAGTGTGTTATATTTGGTGCAAAAGTTTGCATTTGGTAAGTGTTCATGTAGTTTTGAGTGCAGTTCTTCACTTAGCAGGAGAAATGAGGTGTTTTGCACTTTGGGTGTGTGGTTTTGTGAATTGTGTTTAGTGTTCTGAGAAACTGAGCAATTAAAAAAGAAATGTGTCTTAGCAATCGAAAAAAACTGTAATGCGTCCACACAGTTGCACATAATGGCATGCCTTCCATCCTAGCAATCAAATATAAAAACAATGGATGTGTCTACTACTCCCACACAACAAAGGGAGGCGAGCTACTACTACATTGCTCTTTTGCCAACGGCTACAAAACAAACAAGCATCTGGAAAAGTTAGTCTTACATGACAACACAACACAGGAGGCATGTTGGAGTAAAGAGAGCTCCTGAGCTGAACCTCACCTTACTAACATGTATGTTAAAGATAACAAAACCTGAACATTTTAAGGAGGCTGAATACAAGCCCCATTAATGAGCCCAAGCAGCATCATTTGTATCAACATAACACAGCTCTGATATTAAAGAGGCAGATTATTGATGAGTTTAAACACACAAACTTTGCGTCTGTCTATCATTGCTTCAGCCTGTCACAACGCAGCCGAGACAATTGATTGACAACTGTCAGTCCAGCTGATGGGCGCTGACTGAGGGGGTCAATCATGGAACCAGGGGGCCGTCTGTGTCGCCAGAGAGGGACGTGGGGAGAGGGGGATTGAAATAGACAAAGTCTGTCATGGTCCACTCTCCTTCGCCCCACCCCAGAGGGACAGGCTGGTCAGAGGCGAGAGAGTTAGAGAAACTCAGAGACAGAGAATAAAAAAGTCTGACAAGAAACCAACTTGTTTCTGTGTGACAGCAGACAGTTACTGCCGTAGATGTGAAGGGATGTTGACAGATGACACATGCACTTGACTCAAGAGTATGGCATAAAAAAGGTCTCTAAAGCCCATTTCTCATTGGACAAAGATCGACTAACACCCTCTAACATCTGTCTTTTGTCTTTATTTGGAAAGGGAACACTCAGCATTCATTCCACATCTACTCGAACTCTGATTGGCAGTGTTGGAAATATAAGACAATGTTTGACCCTTTTATGGCGCGAAACGTATCTTGAAGTCAATATATAATAAATCAAATGAATAGGGATTTGGACATAGTTATACTTTTTGACTGAAAGAAAAAATGTCACAGGCTCTCTCAAAAGCCACCAGACTCCATTAACAATAGCAATCATTTAACTTTGCAGATTTTTCACAAAACAAGAAAAAAATGCACAAACAAAATACAACAAATTAAAACCACTGTTACCACAACCACCAACTCTGTTTTGAGAATATGAATATGCATCAGATAATAAAAAGAAGTAACCATTGCTATTTAACAAACCCTGCTTCTGCCGTGTACATGGCATTCAAAAATACACACTAGAAAGGAAAGGCTAGGCCATGGGTAATGTCAGTGGGTTTTAAAGCCTTTAAAAAACCCTGTGTAGGCTCTATGTGCTAATTGTGGTGAGAAAGGTTCTTAAAACAAATAAAATATCTCCCTGTCCATTCATCTGAAGCATAGCAAATGGAGAGGGGAAAGAGATGATAGGAATAGACAAATACATTAAGTAATAAGTCAGGAGGAGAATGCACGCCACGTCCCTGCTCTTGCCAGCCAGATACAAACGAGGAAAAGAAAGGGAGAGAAATGAAAGGAGACATGAGACGAGAGAAAACTCAATGGCTAGAGGGAGGCATACAAGTGTGCTTTTTAGAAATAAGACTGTATATTTTGGTCACCGTCTCTGCGGAGTCGAGAGGAAGAGAGACAAGAGAGGAGAGAGGGTTTATAGAGCAGCGGGAGAAAGTGTCAAAAACAGACAGCTACATAGACAAAAGCGGGATGCTGAAAGTATTCACCTTTTAGGAGTAGGGAGAGAAAGAAATCAGACAGACAGTCAGAGAAAAGCTTGCTGCTGTTGACAGAGGCTATTAACAGGCGGACGGTACACTAAAAGACTCAAAGGAGAAATGGAGGGATCAGGCTGTATTCACAATGAAGATGGAGAGCGACAAAGGGGAGCTGCAGTGCAAAGAGAGGAGAGGAAATGTAATGGAGGAGAGGTAGGCGAGCTGTCAGTGGTCTTTGGTCCAAACAAACCCTCCAACATGGCTGCTGGTCACACACACCCATACACACACGGGTTCATTCCTCTTGCAGACTGATCCTCTCTCCTCCGGGGGGTGTTAGTCTGTGGGGATCTGAGGGCAGTGAGGGGCTTCGTTTGGACACCAAAGTGAGGGTAGTAATAATTCTCTCTCTCTCTCTCGCTCCACCCCTAGACACATCCTTTCACGCAAAACACACACTCACTTACACACACCCAAAGCCACCCGCAGGCAGAGGTGACTGTTACACAGCCCAGGTGAGAGCGTAGCAATGCCATCAGGGTGGTCAGCTCTCAGATCAGATCCAGCCCGAATCCCTCTGCTCTTCACAGTAGCCCATCAACGAGGCCACGAGGAGGAAACACGTACACAATTAGTTCACTTAAACAAACTGTTTAAAACATAATTTATTTCAGTATTGATTTGAAAGGTTAGTACATGATAGGCAGTAGACCCCCCACCCACTAGAGGCTTTAGGCTTTCTCAATTGGATGTGTCTTGTAAAATGTCTGTGTCTATTACAGACTGTGTCCTCAGGTAAAAATGTAAACATATTTGATTCCTCCCCCTGTACAGATAATCCTGTCTGCATGCGCCATAGACAAATTACACACATTCAGACGTTTTCAGACTCCTTCACTTATTTCAGATTTGGTTATGTTCTTTTTGATTTATTTTTTATATGAATATGCGAAACAACCCAAAATAATTAGTTTTGCTCCGTCAATATGAAATATTGAGTTTAGATTGATGAGGGAAGAATGAATTCAAACGATCAAAGCATAAGGCTGCAACGTAACAAAATATGAAAAATACTGATCTGATCTGAACACTTTCCAATCGCACTGTGCTTTTACCCGTTGATCTCTGCAACACATTACAACAACAAGATAGGTGTAGCATTTGTATCATGCTCATCTTTCTAATTGATTGTGTTAACATTGGCTAATCAGCTGAAAAAGCTGTATCGGTGATAAGAACGTCACCCACAGCATATTTCCGATCGAAAGACTGACAGACCAATCCACCAAAATGTCTATCTATAAAGTCACAGATAGCAAGGCTAAAAAATAAATAAAAAGTAGTAACCATAGTTATATGGAAGTAGTATCAGTCGCACAGAGGTTCTTAAAGAGCTGCTGCTAAGCTCAAAGTGGGCGGGTCCATCCATCGCCGCCTTGTTAGTGACACCACTGTCTCCGTCCCCGCTACCTAAATGGGCATATTCCATTAAATTGAGGCACTCAGGGGATGGTGCTGAGTAGACAGCAGGTGGCTTGCAACCTGAGAAGGCACTCATTTGTCAATCATAGGGGCCACACACCCTTATAATGCACAACTTTAATCTTATTATAATATAAATGGTTGAGTTATAAAATAATGTATTCCACAGTTGTCATAAATGTTTTCTTTTTGCCCAGTATCTATACTTTTTACTACTCTACTAACTCATTGGAGATGTGCGTCTAATCAACACAACTCGGGACTACCAAACAGATTTTCCACTATAGGTTCAATAATAATTTGCAACATATCGTTCTTTTAAAACAGATTACATTTGAAAAGGTAATCAATAAAAGGTGAATCCAACCACAATTGACACAGACATAAATAAAATAAAAAAGTTACAAGGTTGAGTTGGAAAATACCAATTCTAAGGGAAGTGTGTGTGTGCGTGTGTGTGTGTGTGTGTGTGTGTGTGTGTGTGTGTGTGTGTGTGTGTGTGTGTGTGTGTGTGTGTGTGTGTGTGTGTGTTTGTGTCTGTTTGTGGCCAGATCAATATCAAACAGTGCTGTGATACCACATTCAGCCTGGGGGCCTATCAGAGAGAATGTCAACACTCTCTGGTGACCAACAACCATCTCACCAAACACACACATTTACACACCCTGACACACCGGGACACACGGTCACACAAATCCACACAGGGACACACACAAACATACAAACAGTCCCTGCATCACCTTTTTCCCCAATTCATTATTATCAAGCTCACTGGGCCTCATTAGCAGCAGGCCAAACAATGCTGCTTCCAAAAACAAAACAAAAACGCTCCACAACAGTAATTGCCTTCTTCCTCCATGTCTCCGCCTCCAAGCCCCCTTCTTCAGCTGACACCTGCTGTGGAGAAGTTTAAAAGGAAACACACACTCTCTCTCTCACACACACACACACACACACACACACACACACACACACACACACACACACACACACACACACACACACACACACACACACACACACACACACACACACACACACACACACATACACACACACACACACACACACACACACACACACACACACGCACACACGCACACACACACACACACACACACACACACACACACACACACACACACACACACACACACACACACACACACACACACACACACACACTTATTTCTTTTTTTTCTCCTTTCTTTTTCCTTCAAAAAGGATTATATATCATGATAATGACTTACATTTACAATAACAACCACATCCATAATGGTTTGATATGTTTTTAAGGATGTGGTAACAACACACACTCTACTTCCATTTGCTTCTGTTCCTATCTCCATTTACTCATTTACTGTACACTGCAAGCTGTACCTAACCACGAAGGCCTCCCTTCTGCACTACCTTAACACAAAAACACATGCTAAAAAGGAATACAATGAAACAGAAAGTATGAGGATGAGATGGACGAGGGAGAGAGAGACAGCAGGAGGAACAACACAAATAGGTAAAATAGACGGAAGGGATGCTCCACTGCTTGCCTGACACACATGGGGTCTCTGCAGACTGAGAGGATGCTCGGAGAGGAAGAGAAAGAGAGCTGTGTGGTGTGGTGAGCAACATCCACTCCCCCCCCCCTCACTTCAAGCCTCCGCCTCCCTCCACCCCGACAGTGGAACTATATGCTTGGCTTCTCCTGGTTTCTTTAGCATTCCTCCCCATCCTCTCCCAAAGCCTGGGAGAGGAGCGAGGCAGACAGCAGGGCTTGTCATAGTCATAGGCCTAGGTCCAAGCAGTGTGTGTGTGTGTGTGTGTGTGTGTGTGTGTGTGTGTGTGTGTGTGTGTGTGTGTGTGTGTGCGCGTGTGTGTGTGTGTGTGTGTGTGTGTGTGTGTGTGTGTGTGTGTGTGTGTGTGTGTGTGTGTGTGTGTGTGTGTGTGTGTGTGTGTGTGTGTGTGTGTGTGTGTGTGTGTGTGTGCGTGTGCGTAATAGGTGCATACATCTGTGTATATGAATGTGTTCCAACATGTGCATACAAATATTTGTTTACCCTAATGTGCTTTTGTCTTTACGGCAGATGGCGTTCCTTAATTATTTGTATGGAAAAAATAACATGATATATTAGAGGTTGACATACCTTAACTACCTTCACTAAAATAATTCACCATAAACACAAACAAAACCTTATCAAACTAAAGACAAAGAGCCATAACTTCATCAAACAGACGTTTTACAATGTTGTAATTTGAGAAATATTCAACACAATCTACATGTTTACATTGAATATATGTGCCTTTCTAAAACATTATGCAAACTGCTGTTAAGGAAGGCAAGTGTGTGTGTGTGTGTGTGTGTGTGTGTGTGTGTGTGTGTGTGTGTGTGTGTGTGTGTGTGTATGTGTGTGTGTATGTGTGTGTGTATGTGTGTCCTATCATAGATGAATGTGTATGTTTGAAGCAGCAATTTGTAATGCTAATACTCAACAGCAAATGTATTCAGAGGCAGACACTTGATGCCACCTACCTGATCAGTTTTTATATAAACATCAAGTAAATGTTTTTAATGAATCTATAACATATCTTTAAACTTTTGTATGTTATGTTACTTTGAGTAATGCAATGAAGGACCTGGTTAAAGTTATTGAACATGTCTTAAAGTGATGTAAAGCACAAAACAGGACATGTTAATATTTAAAAATATGTATCAGTATATTCTTAAACACAAATTGTCTGAAGGTCTGTGTCTAGTCCTAAAATCAAAATTGTACTCGATCTTGTCTCGGTCTCAGACAAAAGTATTAGATAAGATTGGTCAAGACGACCTGACCAATCTTATCTAAGACGAAATTGCGGGGATATCACTTAAGACACGATTATGATTGGATGTAAAATGTTCTGATTCAAATGCAAGACATAACTTGACTTATTTCACAATTTCACAAGCACTTCAAGTTAACATGTTAGACAGGAATATAAATTGGTCGTCTGGAAAAGTGTTGCGAGCTAAATCTAATAAAATGCCAAACCGACTGATACAAACTTTATCTGCACATAGAAACACTTATGGTTTGCATATTCCTATTTTATCCTTAAGTAGCCACACTGAAAAAACTGAAATGTTGGCTTTAATTAAATGTATTATGTCAACTAATTTCACAGAACTGTATTAGGTTAGTTGAAAGCAATAATATTAAGTTGAGCCTAATATTTTATATCCAAACTTTCAACACAGTTATTGTTTTTTCAGTGCAGGCAGCGATTATGTTTTTCTGAAAAGGTATGGGAAAAATTCAATAAAATAATAAAACATGATTTGCGTACAAAAGTGTGTGTGTGTGTGTGTGTGTGTGTGTGTGTGTGTGTGTGTGTGTGTGTGTGTGTGTGTGTGTGTGTGTGTGTGTGTGTGTGTGTGTGTGTGTGTGTGTGTGTGACCTTTCAGTGTGAATGAGCAGGAGATCTTAGCTGGAGTATTGACACAGTATTGGCAGAAAGACCCCTATGACTTGTGAAACCTTAAAAACTCACACGAGGGACTATGGCTTGACGCACACATTCCCTCCCAACTGTCTTTTCTCTAATTTCTATAAATTATTCACCAAGCCTCGATTGACGGGACAGAGAACCTAATGAGAGAAATGTTGCAGGCAGACATTCAGCCGTGTCAGTGCGTGCCCATGAGCGTGTGTAAAGTGTAAATAGGCACCATGTCATTACATATGTAGAGGGTGCCAGAAACGTACATGTGTGCGGGGTGTGTACGAGACACCAATTAGCATCAGTGCCGCCGGACAAGAGGAATGATTAAGTCTCTCTGTGTGATTAAGTCATGGTGGAAAAGGACGAGTTCACTCAGATATTTAACTCACACAACCTTTAACAGGGAACATATCTCTAAAACACAGTTGGCAAACTCTTTGCCTTTTATAACATGTTGGAACATTTTACCTGCTGTTTTCATGCAAACTGTTTAAAAGAATGAAGAGGGGGTTAGCTTATAGCATTAAGCTAGAGGGACATGCTATTCACCTTTCCAATAACTCTATTCACATACAGAAGGGCATGTGAGTATTCTAATAAAGATAGTAAATGATTACATATAAATATATCTCTTTACATTTGCTTATTCATTAAGCTGCGGCACTTCATTTGAAGTTATACACAATAAGTGCAACAAACCATCAAGATATAGAAAAACAAGAAACCTGCAGGTGTTTATGCTTCAAACAAGACAAACCATTGTGAGGGCTGGTTCATCACTTTCAAATGAGTTCGAGCCCTTAAAAGAGATCATGTTATGCTTTTGGGGGTTTTCCCTTTAATGTGTTGTATAGGTTTTTGTGCATGTAAATGTTCTGCAAAGGCTAAAATCTCAAATGTACCTCCAGAGGGAGTTT
Source organism: Trematomus bernacchii (assembly GCF_902827165.1). NCBI lineage: Eukaryota > Metazoa > Chordata > Actinopteri > Perciformes > Nototheniidae > Trematomus > Trematomus bernacchii. The sequence goes on along the minus strand of NW_022987698.1, from coordinate 5,712,910 downwards.
CTGCCCCCCCTGCCTGAAACTCCTCCATAGGACTCCTTTGTTTACTGCTGCAACATAGTGACATCACTGTGTAATACTCACGCTTCTATTGACTATCTCTCCAACACATTGGACATCATAGGTTAAGGGGCGGAAATCTCTAAGGGGTTGACCAATCACAACAGAGCCGGCCAGCAAACCAATCAGAGCAGACTGGGCTTTCAGACAGAGGGTGAAAAGAGGTGATGCAGCAGAGGCAGTATGAGACAAATAAAGAGCTTTTTGAACATTAAAGCAAGTCCCAATAGAGGCACAAAATACAAATATTACCCTGAAAATGAACATAATATGAACTCTTTATGTGCAATTTTTGTGTGTGTTGGGTTTAATGACCAAGGTAAAAAAGAAACAGGTTGGTTTTCAGTCCACGATAAACAATGTGTAGACTTTCTGCAGTCCTGATATCGATGGGGATCTTTAACAAACAGACATGAGATGTGTGTCACATGTTTTCTAAATTATTGAACTTTGTTTTTTAAAATGCAACATCTTGGCTGCTAGCAGTTTTGCAGTGGGACGGGGCCAAGCAAACAGACAGAAGAGCAGAAGACACAAATACATTGAAGTTTCTATCTCCCCTACCTGTCGACTTTCTCCTTCTCCTCTCGACAACCCGGCACACCTCTCGCTGTCTCTCTCTCTGTTTCCTTGGAGTCTGGCCGTCATGCTCCTGTGACTCCACTCTAAAGGTTACGCTGTGTACCCACCGTCACTGCCTGTCACTCCCCCTCCACCACACACACACACACACACACACACACACACACACACACACACACACACACACACACACACACACACACACACACACACACACACACACACACACACACACACACACACACACACACACACACACACATGCTCCATCAGTCCCATGCCCTGTCAACAATATACTGTCTATAGAACCAACCTTCCTACTGTATGCCTTTGCAAAACGGACTCTGTAGTGAATGAAGTCGGAAGCCTGGACAGGTTACAGGTTAACAGCTTAGGTGATGGAGTAAGTGGAGTGTTTGTTAGTGTATTAAGAGTGTAAGACAGACACATCACACTGAGAGACTGCAGGAAAGTGCATATCAAAATATGAGTGTGTGTTTGTGTGTGCATGTCCATCTGCAGTCTGCCGGCCTTGGCACATGGAATTAAAATGCAGCTCACTTGACAGAAATCAACAGCGTCCTCAGAGGCCTCATCTCCATCCCTCCTCTCTTTCTTTCTCAAAGATGAATCCTGTTTAAAATGAGCTAAAGGGAGTGTCATGTGAGGAAAAAAGGTAAGGCAAGATGAGGAACATCACATTACAACAGTCAAATGGAATAAAATGAACTGCAATTTGTTTCCAACAAATCATCAAATGTAAGGTGGATATATTTTTGACAGTATGTTTAAATGCAAATATTACAATCTTCTTAATAAAATGTTGACATTGTTTTAAAACACTTGCCCTTAAGATTCTTCCACAGTTTACCCTGTTCTGATTTTCATGAACAGAAACAAACCCATTGAGTAAGGGTGAAAGATGTCAGACGAAAACACAGACCAAATCCAGACGGGACAACGCAATCACAAAGTAGCCCCGCCCTAAAGTATCCCCTGCTTTATCGTCTATTTTATTTTTAAACGGGACTATAGTTTACAAAATGAATATATAGCAACATTGAAGTAGACTAAAAACTAGCAATTAAGATCATAAACTTGTTCTTTTCAGTTAATTTCTATACAATCTATCTTCTCCTGGTAAAGACAAAGCAAAGTTAGGATTGACTCCCTTTCAAGCTAGCCTTTTTGACAGTTTTAAGAACTGTTTTGGGCACTTCCTTGTTGGCTTCACTTTTCAGAGGTTGCTGCTTACTTGTTCCACACATTGTGTATCAAGGTTTTATATTCAGGGCATCCAAAATCCAAATTTTCAATTTTTGAACTGTATATTTAATCTCTGTTTTTATAGTTGGTCATGTTAAAACATGTTAAAGTGGCTTAATTCAAATAAATAATGAGGATGTTGTAGAGACCTCCTTTCTCTTTTGTCTATATTGTCTCTACTCCTTGTCTCTAGTCATAATATCGCCATTGGTGGTTTGTACTATGTGCTATGGAATATTATATATTCAGAAACTGAGGGAGACAGAAGGAATAAAGAGTGGAAAAGCTTTATCCACATTCACAGACCAGTGAATTCATCTGAATCTGAATAAAGATATCCGCACAGATATCACAGAAACACACAAACTCACACACTTTTACCGTCAAACACTGCTGTACATCTTAAATATCCATAAAACAATTTTGTACCAGTGAATGATGTTTTAACTGGGTACAATAACATTGAAATGAAATAAGTCCACACACACACACAGACACACACACGCACGCACGCACGCACGCACGCACACACACACACACACACATCCTCTTAGAGGATCCTCTTAGCTGCTTTCTCTGTTATCTCAGTGAAGTTTCCTGTTGTTTAAACACAGTAAACATTGTTTATTCATATTTCTCTCATTCTCTGTGCCTCTCATCCTTCTACCCCCTTCTGTCTCTCCTTCAATCCTCCTCTCTGTGGGCCATCCGTGGAGCGTTCAAGCGCTGTGACGACATGCACCACTGAGTTCTCAACATCTTGTCTCGTCACGGCAATTACACACACACATTCACACATATACACACACATACACACATTTAACATTTAACAGTACACTCAAAACATCTTCCAAGTGTATTTTATATCAAACAATATATATACTCTCATCGGTTATACACAAAAAAATCTTGGGGGAATTTCGAATGGGAAAAACTCCTTGCATCTCAAACGGATTAATCTTTTCTATCTTAGACTGCTGCACACTGCCTCACGCTACAGTACAGCAAGACATATAGTTGAATAAAGGAGGGAGTGACTGAGGAAGGGTGCAGGTGGTCAGTGACCCCAAACATACTACTCTGAAACGATAAGGGTTTACTGAAAGAAATGCGATCAAGAAATGTTTACTTTGTGCTTCAAACTTGGCGCACATCCCAATGCTTATAAAACCATTTTTTATTTTTTATTAGTAGCAACAGCTGTATTGTTGAGGTGCATATGCCGCTGTTTCCCGAAACGGCGGGCGGGTTTAGTGTGGTAGTAGGATGTCATAGTAGCACTTATCCAGGAGTACCTGAAGCATTATGTGTAATAGTATCTGTAACCCTTATGAAAACAAATCTCATTGCTTGAAAACTGAGAGCGATATTGTAAAATCTCTTTTACTATGAGCGACATTGACACTGAAGACGCTGAGATTTATGGTTCACATAATCATAAAATGTAGCAGCCATGACAGGTTTAACTGCAAACATCTTTGTTTTTGACATTCATGGGTCACTCTCACAGGCACACAAACAGTTGATTTTGCTTTTAAGAAATGTTGTGGTGCTTTCATTGTGAAAAACAAGTCCTGTATCTATTTTCTTGTTAACTTATTGTGGGCTTTAATTTTGAAATATAAGCCTCATCCTGAGCTTCCCCATAGGAAAAAGTTACGCAATAGGGCTTTTATTTTGAAAAATCAAGGTTTGTTTTTTAGCTACCTATTGAGAAACACTTACTTTATGGAGCTTTAATTAAAGAAGGGTGCACTCTACCTTTTACAATGACTGACGCAGCATTTACACCAATGAGTATGACGAATAGACTAAACCTGGCAAAGCCTGGCACAAAGTGGCAAAGCCAGGCACACAGAGTTAACAGCAGACTTTAAACGCCTCTGATGAATGATTTATAGTGTCCTGGTCTATAGTCAGTATTTAAAACACATGGACAGAGCCAGAGCAGGCATGAATTATTCAGGTCCTACGGTATCTATGCACCGCCGCTTTGACTCTCACTGTAAGTAAAGCGAGAGAGCTGAATTTCAGTCTGTGAGCATCTATCCAGCCTGTTGATAAAGAGGGAACAATTAATGTTTTACAATAGACAGCAACATCTGACAAATGAAGAGAGAGGGGTTAAAGAGATAATGACTAAGGCAATTTCCTGAATTAAAGCAATTGTGAGGCACGGCCATTTTTCAACAATAATAGAAGAAGACAAAGAGGGACACGAGAGAAATGTTAGAACACTGCCTCATGAGAAAATATAGATGAAAAAGAGAGAGGGGGTATGTTTGGTAAGCTGAGATTTACTGTCCGGGCTGTGAATGCAGCAAATAATAAGTCACTAGTTAAGCAGCTTCGATAGATCCTTAAAATCCATGGCCGTCTTGTCTTTGCTTTTTCAAGACATCATTCAGCCCCTGTTCCCTCCTCAGATAAACTGCTCTTACTTCAGCCCACAGAAAGATAAAGTCTTCACTGAAACGTTTAAAGGCATCGTACAACTAGTAAAACAGGGGGTTGGGAATTTAAAAAGAAAACATGTTTTGTACAATGATGCAGAATAACGAGTCAGATCATTTTACAATCAGCATTTTACCATACAGGTAAATATGAGTCAGCAGACTGACTCATATTTTTACTGTCATTTTTGCTCTACGGATTTATATTCATGTTTTTCTCATGGTATGTGTGTGGGTTCAAAACTTCTTATTACTGCCCCCAAGTAGCTGAAAAATCTGGCAAACAGTACTCAGTACATTTCTCCCCAAAATACAGCCAATTACTCTCGTAAGGACTCGAATGAAGGCAAATGTAAGTTCAGAGAAAAAACAGGTTTCCAGCTAAGAGCAAACAGAGAGGAACAAACCATATGCATATATGCTTGGCTAATGACTAATAGAGGGCAGTAGTACAAGCAGGTTACTAATCAGGTGATAGGCAGGGGCAGAAAAATCATGGAAAGTGATTAGTGGAGAAATGAGGGATGACAGCATCGGAAAATTCTGTAATACATACTGAAGCTGGGAAAACAGATGCTGAAGAGGGAAGAGAGTACAGGAGACTCTTATGGAAATGTTTCCATTAGGAGCTTTTCTTTTCCTGATGTTCCTGAGTGTAGCATATTTAGATGGCTTTTCCTCTCTCATAGGCTTTGTGAGCATTCAAGGATGAAGAAGTGACATCTGTTTGTCCAGCTTTTTCAATAAGGGCATCAAACAGTCCATTAAACAAGCCCAAGCAAAGCATTATTCTCAGTAAAATGCGCCATTAGACAGTTGATAAACACGTCTGATGAATAGTTACTATTATCCTGATCATCAGAAAAGATCGATACACCGTAAACTCTTAGGAGTCATTTATTTCCAAAGCTCTGACATAAAATAGCACAATTAAACTGAGAGGGCTCAGAAAAAGTAATTATTTTTTGCAAGGACGTCTGAATAAAGCTCAAGCTATTATCATTTCCTGCACAAGTTTTTCTTACAGAGAAAGATGGAGAGTTTTAGTTTACCAACCCACCAAGGCACATGGCAAATGAAACATTGTTAACCACAAGATAAAAGCAAATGAGGTCGCTGTACTTGCGGCTTGTGGAGAGGGGAAGGCAAAGAGAGCGAGAGCTGGAGATAAAGCTTGAAAAGAGGGAGAACGGGTCAGACTGAGTGGGAGGAAAATAGAAATAGTGCAGGGGGGGAGATTTGTTACTGTAATTGTGTTTGGAGCACTTGTTTACCCAGCAGCGAAGACAGGTAGAGGCTGCAGGTTACGGACACAGATGGATAGATCAGCGTGAGAGACAGATTATGAATTGGATAGCTTGTCACAGTTAGAATGCTCATTCAAGCCAAATGGTGAAAGATGGATAACTCTGAATAAAGTGCTGATTCTAATCTATAGACAATCAAAACACACACATTGTACATAGTGTGTCTATAAGTCTACCTGATTTGGTTCAAACTTTTTCCCTGGCTGTTTTTGAAAGATTCTTAAATATGCTCATGACATGTACAAAAGAAACATGCTAAAAGACATGCTAAAGGCAAATATGCCTTATCTTGACCTGTTGGTCCATGTAGAAGATGTGTGAAAGCCAATTAAAGTATACTAAAAAGATGTGGGGTCACTGGAAAACGTAATTAAAAAAAGGAGAAAATAAGCACAATTAGAAACTCAGTTCGTTTTGTGCCATCAAATAAATATAGTGGATTGTAGCATGTCTCCAGCAGTATACTTGTACATGATTAAGAGGTCTTGTATGTTAATGTGAGGCCCATTGCTGTCATGGGTTGCAGCATACATGAACCTGTTATAATGAGGCAAGTCATGATAGATGAAATCTGATATTTTACTGTAGATTGAATCACACAAAGCTTCATAAGGAAAATTGTGTGTGTGTGTGTGTGTGTGTGTGTGTGTGTGTGTGTGTGTGCGTGCGTGCGTGTGTGCGTGTGTGTGTGTGTGTGTGTGTGCATTAGAGAGCATTGTCCAGTATATCAGACAGCCCCTGTCATGTTCATGTCGCAGCAGCAGGGTATAGGAGGTGTTCTTGTCTCTGAGTGATGCGATGGCATGAACAGCATGGTTTAAGAGCTAAAAGAAGGTCATCGATGTCTCGCTTCACTATCTCTCCCTCCTTTTCTCTTTTCTCTCTGTTGCCCCTGTCATCCCTACTGGATGATCCCTCGCTCTCTCTTCCACCCCGGCTGTCTTTCTGTCCTTCGTCACGGGTTGCTGTGTTCCATTTTCTTTATTTTTTTTTAACTGCATCTTGCTCCGTGCTGAACTCAACTCCTCTGGACTGATTTTATTTGTGCGCGATTCACGGTCCATGGCAAGAAGTATTTGTAAATTGTGAAGTAAAAACTGTGAGACAGCTACACTACATACGAAGACAAGGGTCCCAGACCGGCCCAGGTTCGTCACTCAGTCCCAGGGAATAAGACGTGCTCCGAGCCACCAGACAGAGTCGCCAGATCCATCTCCTGTCATCATTTAGAGAGGCTGCGACCTCTGAGCAGCGAGAGGATCACCACCATTAAATTATTCACAACCCTTTTTTTTTATGTGGGAACGTGAGGGTGTGTGGGTCGGTTTCCGTGCAATTGGGCTGGTTTAAATGAACTACTGAGTGTTTTGAAAGTCGTTATCTCTGGTGGCAGGAGGCTGCATCCCCTGACAGGCCCTCGCAAATGAATATCAGATTAAAATCAACCATATCACCTCTTAGATATCTACATCTATGTGCTGTAGCTTGGTGTAATGCTGTGCTAGGTTGGGTCTGCAGTTCACCTATATCTAAACATGATATGGTGAGTCAATGTTCTGTACACCATTGCAACCCTAAAATGATCTTGTTATTACCCAGAGGAGCAGTGGAATATGTTAGAATGCAAATGTCCAAATCTTTCAGACTACAAATCAATTTGACTTTTTGACCCTGCAGTTCCCATAAAATGAAGTTGGTGTTATGTCTGAATAATCCACTGCATAAATAGAGCTGGTCACTAACAACGAGCACTGTCTAACTTGCATCCAAACATTCAAGTCTTCATTTACAAGAAAATGTCTTAATCAAGGGATGAACACTTTCCGTAGTTTTTGTCAGAAATGGTTGACAATGAAAGCGTCAGACAAATGATAGGAAAAGGGTAAACTCTATTTATTTTTTTACAGATTACAAAACGGCTACGTGTTCTCTGCATCATGAGGTGGCTCCTGTACGATATATGCTAACCCTCGGCTAACCCAAACATAGTATTTCAAGTAGGGGAAAACAATTCCTGCCACGGACAATCTCCTGTTGTGTATGCAAAAGGAAACTAAGGACACCGTTCAGATATGTTCCTCTGGACATTATCCATAGTATGTCTTTCTTCATGCTAGCAGCTCTGTGAGGCTGCACTCAGGCACATTGGTGCTTTGAGCTAAAGCTAATGCTAGCTAGGCTAACGTAGCTGACATAATTTATGTTTAAGTGTGAGTCCTTGTGTCATTGTTTCTTTTTCTGTCTTCTTTTTTGTGTGAGTCCACTTAAGCATCTGTTTGGGGTGCAAAAAAAACAAAGGCTTTATCAAAAATGTATGTGTATATGAAAGCCTAACGCAGGTTGTACATTTAGTGTCTTGTCATTTTACAGACCTATTGTAAGGCTTTTGATATTTGCATTTACAAAACCCTTTGACTTAATTTGCACGAAACAGCATTATAGCTCATATATTTCTCTGCTCTTGTCTCCAAAGAGTCAAACCTGCTAACATGTGAGTCCTATTAGTCAAACCTGCTAACACATTGCACACACACCTCATCACACCTCTGTCTAATTTTATCTGTCTAATCAATGGTGTTGGGTGTTGCACTTTTTCTTAATAACATATGTAGTATAACAAATTAGTATTTAATTTTCTTACAAACACTTTTAATTACTTTCCTACCTTGTAATAAGTATAAATAATAAGATATTGATAATTAGTATGTCAAAGAAAAAAAATTAGGACATTTAAACAGACAGATTTAATGTGAGGTGAAAATTGTATGTATCATACAGTATATATCTTAAGCATAAATAACTATTTTATTTTTTGATCACCAATTCTAATTCAGGGTTAAGTGACATAACAGTTTCTGCTGTTGACCAACCAACTGTGTTATTTAAGTTGAAAGCAGACAGCACAAATCTGGCATCTGTTTGTTCAGAAGTGTAACATTATCACTTATAATTCATGACATTTACAATATTGCTTCACATCTGCTCCAGACTCGTGTGCGGTCTCGCTCTGTGTTTCCTGTGTCGCAGAGATTCAGAGCTTGGCGGTAGCAGCAGGTTGTTGGGAGAGACATGAGCTCTAATTAATGTTCAGTGTGAGGTGGAGGATTTCTGACACATTTGCTCAGCAGGGATTTGGCTGCTACTTTTGATCCATGCGTAATGAACTGTACTTTGTACTCTTATTTATTTCTGTCCATGCTGGATTTCATGCAACTTTCCTGTATGTTACTGTAACTCCACACTGCGTAAGTCTAGCACAATCAAAGCTATGAACATGTTATGCTTAAAGAATAACATCCATAACTGTGGTGTTTGAAGCTTTAAATAAGCTGTTTAGTATGTTTAAAATGTGTCAAACAGCCATATATCTATGGCAATATATATAATTACAAAGTACCAATACGGATATGAATTGATGTGATAAATCATTATTTACCGATGTGAGAGGGCTTACTTAACCTTGGAGTGCTGGCAGAATTAAAATGTGGATTTTCAGGGGGGAAAACCCACTCAGTATGCTCGACCATGCCGTGGAAGGAGAGAAAGACAAAAATGCACGAAAGGGGAGAAAAGGAGTGCTACAGCTGAAGATGGAAATGCAAGTAAAAACAGGAGGAAAGGAAACAGGTGCAGAGCAAAGAACAACACAGAAAAAGACAGCGAATTGAGAGACAAGTGTTGTGCGGACAATGTGTGGAGAAGTAAGTCAGGAGGAGATAAAGGGATGAGATGGAATCAGCAGCTAGGAGGTAAGGGATATAGGTAGAGGAGGGATAGTGGAGGGGAGGGGAGAGAATGGGAGAGCGGGGGGGGGGTAGCTGTGGAGAGCACAAGACAGATGACAAATTGTGATTAATAGATGGGGTCCGGGGCAGCAGTGTGGAGCGCAACTCATTAATAGAGAGAATTAGAAAGGCTGTGCAACTCAATCTGCACACTGTCACTCGCAATCAAGGACCATAATCAGATCTGCACACAGACAGAGGTACATGAGCGAGAGAAGGGGGTTCCTGCACACACACACAGATACACACACACCATTTTGTTCCTCTACTCTGAGAAATATCTACAGTAGAATTCAATCCTGGGGCCTAAACTATCCTGATCATTTAACCCTGACCAAATCCTTATCCTACTTCTGCTCTGAACCTTACACTGAACTCTACACTGGCACTTTTAAGAGGAGAGGATTCTCAAATGTTAAATTATAATTGTGGAAATGTCCACAGAATAACATTTTAAACTAAGAATACTCTGTTGGATGATGATGACAATTAGAAGTGTTTTCAAAATCACTCCTCTCATGCCTGCTGGACTTTCATTAATACGATAATATAAGATACAATTCATATAATGAACTTTATCAGTCAAGTAAAACAAATGTGGATCACAAAAATTAATTGTATTTATTAAATCTGCATCTTCAAAGTGATTTAGAAAATAATTGTTCTGATTAAAATAATATAACATAAAACATTCAAATGAATCTTGAGGTAGATCTTCCATAAACAAAAAGTCCTCCAAACTAAATAAAAAACAATGTCAACACTGTCATAGTATATCTCCTGGAGCTTTAAATTGTTTATGACAGCAATTCCAACAAGGTTATAGAAAGTATAGTTTGGAAAGGACAGGACTTCATGTATTTCACTACTTGACTGCAGCAGAGGTTTTGCTAGCTGATTGTTTTCTAAATGGGTCCTCCCTGGTTTTAAATTCAGACATTTATTTTGGCCAGAGATTACTGAGCGGTGTATAAACCGATAGCAGCAGTTAAAATGTATTCTTCTGTATGAGGTAGGCCAGTGTAAATACTGAAGAACAGGAGTAATGTGCTCAGTCCTCTTGCTTCTCGTTAGGACTCTGGCAGCAGAGTTCTGGTTGAGCTGAAGCTGTCTAACAGCCTTTTTTGAAACACCAGACAAGAGACCAATATAGTAGTCCACCCTGCTGGGAAAAAAGGGAAGAATGAGTGTCTTTTAACATTACATTTTTGCTATTTCTGTGACAGGATAACTACTGAAATGATTGCATTCAAGGGACTGTTAGATCTCAGGTCTGAGTCCACTAAAGCCACAACATTTCTAACTCGGGTTTTCATCTGCAATGATGTTCTCAATGTTTTTCATTCTTTCCTCTTTGTTGCAAATACAATGACTAATTTAATTAATGTAATTTCTTCATTTAATTAAAGGAATTTCAATTGCACCGAGATATTACCTTGCTCTTAGCATCGAGAGAGTCTAGGGGACTAGCAAATCGATTATAGAGCAAAGTGAATTAGTGTGTATTCTTTAACCCACGAGGAAACATGAACAGTGGACTACACCAGATAATACCAGACACTTTTCAAGTCTGTCAATACGTTTCGTATGGGCCATAGTATCATCGATATTTTACCTTTATACGTTTGAATTAAAATGCCTTTTAACATCCCTATCAGGGAAATATGAGTCTCAAATGGGGCTCTCCTTAAAGTGAAAGGGTTAAACACCCTCTCCACTTGCTGTGGATAAATGTTTGTATTTCCCTTGTCAAGATAACAATAAAGAACATTGCTTGCCACAAAGTCACATACATTGTTAAGAGACACCATTTCTGATGGACAAGCTGCAGTGGGTCTTCATGGTAAGAGGAGCTATAACACTGTCACTTTACTTTCCTGATGGAGCACAGGAGTAATGACTTCCACATCCACAAGAGGTCCTTGTCAGGTAAACGTAAACATAGGTTGCAATTGAAGAAGCAACTTCTTGAGGAGACAGTCTTGACAACCCATCCAGACAAATTGAAAATTAACTTTACACTGACGTTGTCTCACACACACACTAAACCATCCCATGTTACTGTATACCATGTGATGCTGTGACCCCAACATTTCCATTACCCTCGCCGCCTCTCCGTTCTGCGTCCTTGTCTGGCTCTCACTCTCTACTTCACGCTCGCTCTCTGACCTGTGAGATTGCAGGTCAGGTTAAGCCCTTTCCACAGCCACTTGCTTGGCTTGTATGTGTGTCCTGCCGTGTAGATAGCACCTCCACCTTGAATTAGCTGGTTAATACCATGGTAACCCCTCGGATCACATGCTGACTCTCCGCTCATGTCCTGATTGGTTTTGCTGATTGTTCTTAACAGTGTCCTGCTGGTGAATCACCTCTGTCCAGTCTTATCTATACCGTTGTGCCGCTGCCCGGAAAACCAGAGTGCATCAGCTGCAATGACTCATTCCAATACATAACATCTGTTTTTCATGACCGTAAATCCACTAACAGAGTAGTCTATTGGCCTGCAGAGAACTGAGGTCAAACTGCCGTGTTGAAAAGATTCAGCAAGTCATACAACTCCAACCAGCTCCATGAATTCTGTTATGTAACTGAAGATAATTTCACCCTAAAGAATGTACTACATTTACGATAATGCATAATTGTGGTTCAATGATCACAACAATGCATCCACCTGTTATCATGCCACCAAGGTTTTATACATACATACATACATTTAAAAAGGTTTTGAAAAAGCTAACCCTTCAATTTCTTGCCAAAAGTGATGTCACCAAAAACACCTTCACAAGAACAACAGCACAAATATATACATAATAACAAGTCAAATTAAACAATACTTAGATTTCTTTAAGTGTGTTTCGGGTTCCTTGTATAGTCCTATATCAGTGCTTCGTGAATATATGTAAACACACACATTTCTATATTCCAAAAACATGCTGTCAATCGTTTACAAAATGTAATCATGTTCATTTGTGCCTTAATTATAACATGATTTCTGAATTATCAGCATGAATTCCGACAATTTTCCGACATTAAGCTGAAGCATTGAAAAACCCTCTGTATAATGTGCGTTGCACGGCACATATATTTGTTGTATTCTCTCTTCTGCTATCATGCTGCAAGCACTATCTGTTCCCATTGCTGACTATCCACTATCTCTAACTCTTGTGCAACTTCAAGAGACTGGTAGGGCTTCAGCAAAATGCCTTTCCTCTGTTTTCACCACACCTAAATAAAACGAGTGCAGTTACCATTTGCCATCGATTAGGTGTGCGGTTACTGTTAACTAATGTGAAGTCAGTGCAATATATGTAGTTTGTGCCAATTTCACCACTTTATTAGCTTTACATGGCACATTAATTTGTGGCTTGAGTGCTGCAGCCGCAAACAAGCTACTATGTAATCCTAATGGCCAATTCCACACCGTGAGTTTGCATCCAAAGTGCTTAAAGTGCTTGTTCTTGCCACAGACAAGTTCAGATTATTATTTGAAGTTTCTGACAATATTATGGAAAGGAGTCTGCAAAACCTTTCCCTTGATCCTGTCTATTTGTTATTGTGTCATGCGACTTGACTTGGAAGACAACGGTGGGAATTGTGAGAGTTTGTTGTGTTAGCAGTTTAATGTTATCTAAAAGATTTTTAATGTCATTGTTGAATATTTAGACATGCTATTTGAAAGATTTAAGAATGACACTTGGTTAGGCATCATCATAAGAGGACCCATCAGGCAAAAGGTACATATTTTTTGCATTGTATTATGTTTCCAAAATGTTGTCAAACACAAACAAAAACTGAGTCATTTAGACACAAAAACACAGATGAAGTTCTGCGTTGAAGGATACTAAAGTTATCATTTAAGTCGAGATTTAAGGCTTGACGCCAATAAATACAATTTACTGGATTCACTTTAAAGCTGCTCTTGTGATTTTAATGACAATTTATTACTCAGACATACCGAGTTTTACTAACCTGGGAAAAACCTTCTGTTATAAGCAGCTATCGTGTACTACAGCATTTGACTCAGTTTTTCTCCTGCTCTTGCTTATATATGGGGTTGAGTCAGTGGACCGTTGTGTTAACAACAGCAGCCATTTCCCATCACACTTAACCCTGTAGCCCTCTGGTTTTCAGATCTGTTGTTGTTGTGAAGCCCTTACATGTATATCAATCAAATGTTCACAGCTCAGACACATGAAGGTCATAAAGGAGAAATCAGTGTAAGGGACAAGGAAGAAGATTTAACATGCTAATATTTTGTCAAATGAAATTGTTCAAATCAAAAGAAAATGTCCAACTGATTATTTCTGTAAACCTGAGCTTTACTTAAACATAGGACACAGGATAGTACAGACAAGAACATGATATCATATATCAAGAGGAAACAGACATTATCGCTTCACAGCTGATATATTCATTGGCTTAGTTAATATTTCATAGGGCTCTAAAAACCTAATTCTCTCTAAATTGTCCTCCCTTCTTGGCAATAATCATTTAAATGCAGGGGGCCTCTGAGTATGTCACCAGTGTGTCAGAGCTCAAATGTAAATTACATGTGTGTGTGCACATATGTATGCATATAGCATCTCACACACATGCCATAAAGGGTGCATAAAGAAGCACGGCCAAGAATGCAGTGGATAAAAGCAGAGAGTAGCCTATACTGTTAAAAGCATATACTCACACATGTAGACTTTAACCTCTTTACCTGTTTTGCCAATTTTGTAAAAATGCAGAGACCACACAGTTTTCCACTTTCTGACAAGCAGTAGTTATATTCTATCTCCAAATGCAAATGTGACCAGAGGCTTGGCTTCTGCCTCAGGGCTCAGTCGGCTGACAGTATGCATTCTGGGGAGTGATCTATTGATCCATATTCAATATTTGCTACACTCTCCTGAAGTTGGGAGATGAATAAATGAGAAGCAGAACTGACAGTTCATACAACTACACTTGTGCCTTAGAGGACCGGGGGCTGCCTAAATGCTTTGCTGACCGTGCCTGACATATATTTCTTGATCAAATTTAAACAAATTAAATTGCATTTCAAACTACATATGTGTTGGATGTCAGGTGTGTGTTACTGATACAGTCCTTACCCTAACCCTGAAAGAAAGCTCTGCTCTTTCAGGCATAAGCACTCCTAGAAATAATTACATAAGAAAAACACAGCATTGTTTGAGGATTACTTCATTTGTAAATGCTATAAAGTCTGAGAGAAAAGATAAGAAAGAGACCAGAAGGATATGGAGGGGAGGGGCCTGTCAGTAGCGATACATCTCTCATCTCTAACGAGGTCTGAAAGCTACAGAAACACAGACATTGACAACAACCCTGATAACACCCCTCTCCTCCTTTCACCTTATCCTTTTCACTTCAACATCCTGCGTGATGCGCGTCAGTCTCACATCTGCAGCCCACATCGTTTTACTACACGTCTCTTCACACCTGCTGTTCAGCCTAAAAGCACCACAAGAAGCTACATCTACTTGAAAACCTTTAATGGCCAAGCAAGACTAAAATACATTTCTACAAGGTGTTCTCATTAAGCCTCATGAAGAAATGCTAAGGCAATCCCAACTTACATTTTAGAAGTAAACTATAGAGATTTGACACAATAAAAAACATTAATTGCTATTACAGTTTGCAGGTGTTATGTCAAACACACACAGTCAATTATAAATATTATCGTCATATCAGTTTTTTGTTTGATATCTAACTGTGGTGCAAATACATATTTTAAGTGAAAACGACAAACTTTGATTAAACTATTAAACAGATGTAGTCATTTTAATTTGTGAAAAGGTCACATGCAGGATAGGAGGGTGGTGTGTGTGTGTGTGTGTGTGTGTGTGTGTGTGTGTGTGTGTGTGTGTGTGTGTGTGTGTGTGTGTGTGTGTGTGTGTGTGTGTGTGTGTGTGTGTGTGTGTGTGTGTGTGTGTGTGTGTTACGGAGGGAGGGAGGGGAGCAGTAGTAGGCAGATGCTGAGGAGAGAGACGCAGGACGGAAAATACAACAAGTGAGTGAACTGTTGCTCTACAAATAAAGTCGCTCTGCAGCGGGATTTCCGCAGGGCGAAAGTCTCTCAAAGTAACTCGTGAGAATTTGTGATTTTATTTGAAGGAGTGCGACGCGACTTTTAATTATTTTATCATATCTCTTTCTATTTCATTTTTTATTCTCTCCTTGTCTTTTCGGAGCTGCTGTCAGTATCTTTGGACGGTGCCGTCCGGCCACCATGCAGGAGTCCTGGATCAAGTTCAATTGTTAGTATTTTAGTGAGATTTGTGACTTTGCTCCGTAACGAAACTTCACCCGATGCGACGGTGAAAGCGCTCAGGGTTGGAGGGGATTTTCATTCCGTTCCTGGAGCAGTTTTCCTGCGGCGTTTCCATCTAAACCCGCGGCATTAAAAACGCTAAGAACCGGGAAGGATAGAAGAAGAAGAAACTAGGTAAGCCGATATGAGTTTCTTAAAAGTTGGCTGCTGAAATCCTTATTTCCTGTGAGTGTTTAAAATCTAGTGATAATGTGAACAAAATGGGGATAAGTATATAAGTATTAGGAATATATGTTTGCTGTTAAACGTCGAGTTTGTAGAGTATAATACATGCAGGCCTGTAATAACATGAAGCTATCTCAGTTTGTTTTATTAATTAAAATAGGTTTAAAAAAAAAAAATCAGTAATGACATTGAATAAAATGAGTATGGCACATTGAATAATGTATCTGTATCTTGCATTTATTATTGCCATTATTATTTTAAATGGCTTATTACAAATTGAAAATGTAGATACAAAAATGAATGAATTAGTTTGATACATATATTCATACATTTTCAGATAAAAGTTAATATATAAGAGCAAATGTATTTGGTTTTGTTAGTTATTTTATAATTATATGTTTGTGTTTGCTTGTTCTTTTCTTTCTAGATTCAGTGAAAATGTACTCAGCGTCATCCAAGCTGCCTTTAAAACAAGTTTCCACATTCAATGCATTTTGGCCTGCTCTGTCCTCACAATTTTCCTCTTTATGACCTGTAGCAAATCTGCACTTTGAATGGAAGAATAGACTGCTGAGAAAAATCTAACCCAGGTTCCTACAACAACAATGTATGTATAGAGAGAAGAGGTGTGAAGGCCAATTAACAAAAACAGAATAGGGTAGAAAAGTAGCAGAGATTTAGCTATTTCCTCTTTCTTCTCTTTCCATTCCTGGACAGACAAGTAAAGCGCCCATCCCTATATGTGGAGGGTGAGATGAACTCCAGTGGGAATACTGTAGACCCCACCTGACATCTCGCTGCCTAAGAAACGGAAGCTTTCACTGGAGCCACCACGTCCACAGAGCTGGAAAAAGAAAAGCATTCGCCTAAAATCCAACGGTGATGCTCAGTTTTTGTTAAAATATTCAAATTATTTTTGTCTTGCAAAATGATGCACTATCTTTAACCCTTTGACACTGCAAACCAGAGGAAACTAAAAGGATACAAAACACATTTACTGAAAACCAAGAAATGGAAAAACCTATTTGTCCCTTTCCCCAGACTTCTGATTTTCTCCTGTCTGAGACTTGCCTGTCCTGTTCATAGAGTCACCCCCCATTGTCTTTCTTTGGCCCACAATTCCTCCTCCACTTTATCGATCCAGTAGGCCTAGTTTCTTTAGCTTTCAGTCTGGCCGGCACAACGATTCCAGCGAAGGGGGAGGAGGATTTCCTCACGCTGGCCGCCTCCCGGCTCAGCCGCAAGAAACGTGTGATTGGGGCTGGAGTCGGCGTGGCGATGGTCCTCGTCCTGCTGGTGGCCATTCCCCTATTGGTGCACACCACCAAGGGGGGAGGGTCCGGAGGAGGGGGCACGCATTACGAGATGCTTGGGAGCTGCAAGATGGTGTGTGACACTTTCACCCCCCCACAGGGAGAGCTGACAGCCGTCTCCCCTCAGCCCCCAGACTTCGCAAACCGCAAGGGCAAACAGGGGTTCAGAGGGACCCCTGGACTTCCTGGTCCTCCGGGTCCTAAAGGGCCCCCTGGAGAGCCTGGCAAGCCCGGCCCACCTGGTCCACCGGGGCCTGGACCCGGGGGCTACGGGCAATCCTTCTACAGTCCCAAAATCGCCTTTTACGCAGGCCTCAGAAAACCACACGAAGGGAGTGAAATACTGAAGTTTGATGACGTGGTGACCAACGTCGGGAACTACTACGAGCCGAGCACCGGCAAGTTCACCTGCCCCCTGCCTGGCATCTACTACTTCACCTACCACGTCCTGATGAGAGGAGGGGACGGGACGAGCATGTGGGCCGACCTGAAGAAGAACGGGCAGGTGAGCGTGTCTGTGTTTGTGTTTATGAAGTGCTACTGTGATCTGAAAGCTCCACATGTTCAAACAAACTGCAGATTCTGCAGATACTAATCAACCAAAATAGGGGGAAATCCTTTGCACAGTCAAACTACAGAGTTTGATTCAGTGTCACTCTGTGCAGCCAGCAGCATTGGACACAATAACAGGAACACTTAATCCGGCATGGATACATATTTTCTGAGCTGACAATGTTCTAATCTGACACCACTAAGGTTTGGTAATGTAAAGGCGAAAAAACAAGTTGTTATTGCTAAGATTTGTAAAAGCTGACTGGATATGGATATGGATATTCTTACAAAATAAAAATATCCATGAAGAGGGCAGAGTCTCTCCAGCTACAACAACCACAATAGTGTATCATTAGTGATGATTGCTTTTGTACGAGTCTTCATAACATTTTTTTGGAAAAAGTAATTCTACTTACAAGATTTGGTAATTAGACACAAAAACAACTTTAAGTTAAGTTTAAAGCTGGAGAAAAATACTACTTTGGGTTAAAATAGTAATTTGTTAATGTCAGGGTACCATGTTTGGCATGGTAACAATAAAACATGTCTAAGAATAGGCAACATTAAACCAACTTTTACTATGAATATATTAGAGGAAGAACGCAGCAGTCTCATGTCCAAGTATGTGGACCTCTCTTTCTACATGGACCTCTCTGTCTGCAGACTTTGGGGCTCGGAAACATTGTTAAACAACTTTCTCCTTTTCTTCTGACTGGCAAGATATCTCCTACAGACCCTTGAGGGCTTTGTCACCTAAACATACAGAAAACACATCGCTTAAGGGCATTTGTTGAAACTACTGCTGCTGCATTTTCTTCCAGCTTCCAAACAGATTCTCTGAATTTGTTGAAGTTGTTTCTAAACAATTGAGTTTCAAGAGCATCGTGATAAAGTGTTGAAGAAGTAATGTCTAAAGCAAAGTTTCCACAAAACAAACCAAATAATCAACACAAGTATCCAAAGGAAGGTTACTTCAAAAATAAACTAGGGGAAATCACTCATGCTGTTTCCAATCTCTTATATGAAGAATAATGATCAACCCTCTCAGCTTTCTTCAAAGTCGTTGATTTACTACCAGGACAAAGCATAAATGAGGGCAGGATGAAAGTAGAAGGGACTAAGAACAGCTTTACACTGAAAACGAAAACTGTAATTAATTGTACAACTTGCACACAAAGGGAGAGAGACAAAGAGAGAGTGACAGCCAAGCGATCAGAGGATAACAATCCTCCAGGTCTCGGTGGAACAAAGCCAAAATGCAACAGCTGGCTACTGTCCTCTGAGGAACTATGACTTTAGCACTAATAAATAAACAAGTACAAATGCTTGGAAAAAAGCCTTGAATGCTTCCATCTGGAGATCCGTGACAAGCTTGAAGTACTAAGCCCTGACTTTGTGGAGGAGCCCTGAATCTGACATGTGTGCTGCAGAACAGTAGAGTGACGTCCTGGGAATTACCACAGAGGAATGCTCTGCATTGGTACAAGTCAACGTAGGCTGAGTGTTTGATGGCTAACAGTGTTTTCTCTGAACATCATTTACACGGTACATGATCAGACAGCAATTTGCTTGTGAGCAGACCTTCATCCTGCTGGGCTGCTGTTCATTGCTCTAATTCTTAAAACATTAAGATTCAGTGAGAGGGCCAGTAAGCATTCAACAGGGGACAGCTCAGCAGTTTTCAGTGAAACGTCATTACATGTGTGCAAAAACCCAGTGTTACCCAATATCAGCCATGTTTACTGTCTGCAGACCCCCAAGACCATCCTGGTTTAACAGTCAAATGTGGTCAAAATGAGTGCAGAGAAATGTTTTTGTGACTCATCCAGGATTTTTTTCTTTACATTAAAAGATTGAAAGGACACTTTGTTTGTCTTCCATTAACCCTCCACACCGGGAGCATGTTCACAATGCTTTACATTGGTAGGATAAAAACTAGCACTTGTTTGTTAACCTGTGGTCTCACTTACACCAAATTCAACTAAAATGTTTTACAATAGCTCAAATGAACTAACAAATAAGATCAAAGCAATATGATGCTCAGTATAATATTTAAACGTTGAACAGCCCAGACAGTGGGGGGGGGGGGGGGGGGGGTAAAGGGACCATTGGTATTTTTTTACCTCTGTCATCCAGATTTGTCACTCCAATTTGTCACAGCTGTGCCAAATGTGTGTAATTGAGAAAAAAAAAGATTGCGATTGCCCATAGGAGGTGTCTGAGAAAGAAAGCCTGAAGTAGGGGGTAGGTAGATAGTAAGGGGGTAAAAGGGCCATTGGCACCCCAAACCTTTACACCCCTGGCCTAGCCAGTGTAATCCCTTCACAAGATGGTCTTTACTGCTTTGGTTTTATAGACTTTACAAATACACACATCCTAGATCGTTTTGTGACGGATCAAGTCCATAAAAACAGTATTAACCTCTTTCATTGTATAGGGTGTGCATAAAGTGCAGAGTAAAGAGGACAGACAGTCAAATGCCAGATATAATTGGGGGACTTGGTTTGTTGCATGCCTTCACAGACATTGTCATTCCTGTCTTCTCTCGCTGTTAAATCTTTCATAGCTTTTAGATGAGATCTTCTCCCCTCCACCTGGGCCCCTCCTTTCATACACACACACACACACACACACACACACACACACACACACACACACACACACACACACACACACACACACACACACACACACGCACGCACGCACGCATACACTTTTAATGTCCACACTGGCTATTGACTCCTTCCCCCATTAATTATCTTTTCCATCAACTAAATTATTGAACCCAACTCAGTGCTGATCTTGCCCTCTCAGTTTCATTGCACCTCATGTTTTTTTTCTTTCTGGGAATGAAAAAGAGCTCTCACAGCGGAGTAAAACCTGCTAGGTCACAAAGAAACACCTTGAGAATCACACTGAAAAAGTTTGGCATTTTAGAAACTTGTGAAAACGTTACTACTATGAATTTATCCGGATGAAGATTTTGTTCATGAAGATTTTGAGAGAGAAAATGCATTAAAGGAGTAGTTTTACATTTTGGGAAATACACTTTTTTACTTTATGCCAAAAGTTAGAGGAGAAGCTCCAACTCCAGCCAGCTAGCTGTAACTATGCTCCATGGTTTAGGCATTGGTTGCTTCGTAACGCTGAGCTGATAGTTATTTGAAGACAAACTTAACAATTATCAGCAAGATCAACTCATCGACTCTGGATGAATTAGTTTACGTTCTTCACTCAAGAAAGTATTTTGCTAACATTAGCACGCTAGAAATCTGTGTAAGCAAGCAAGTCAGCTAACAGCAGCCAGTGTAAACCACAATAAGGTGTGAGTGTTGCAACAGAATGATGACTGCTGTTCACCTCACGGCCACAGGTGTCATTTAAAAACGGTAATTTTCTGCAAGTTACACAAAGAACCTTTAATTTATTAAACTAAATAATCCAGCAAGCAACCCCCATTTGTTATACTGATACAGGCAAATGTTGCTCAGATTACACCAAAAGTAGTGCTATGGTGTTTGATGTTATAAGGACTGTGATACATACAGATCCCACTGTTTTGATTGCATAACAAAGTATTACTCAAAGCTATCACAATATACTGCAATACATTGAATCATAACCCCTGTATCATTATACAAATGAATCAGATTCTTGCCAATACACAACCCTACGACCCGGCCTATATCTTCAAAAAGAGTGTAAAGGCCTGCCGTGTATGGGGAAGACTTGTGCCAAACTGTTATGCTAATTTCAGTTTAGCAAACATTGGCTCCACTTATTTACCATATAGACTTATAGAAAAAATAAAATGTGTCCGGCAGTGGCTCAGTCAGTAGGGGCTTGGACTGAACCGTAGGGTCGCTGGTTCAAGTCCCCGAACAGACTTAAAATATGGAGTGTGGACTGGTGCGCTGTACAATAGCTTCCCACTGCTCCTAGTAATAGAATGGGTCATAAGCAGAGACCACATTTCACTGTGTGTGCTGTGTGCAAGTATGTGTGACCATTAAAGAAGGGTCATCCTCCGATTCTATCTATTTGCCAACGTTTTTAACTTTTCCTATTAGCAATGCCTTTTGACAATGTGTTTTGCAGCATTCATGGATGTGTGTATGTGTGTGTGTGTAACAATTGTCAGACCGATATGTGTGGTGTTGATCAATGTCTTGCCAAAGGGGGCTGATTATAAGACACATCCTGAGGAGAGATCACTGCAGGGACAGGCAGGACACAGACAAGTGGGCTGACTTGTCCCTGCAGACAGACAGAGACAAAGTCACAGAGAGATGGATGAATATTCACAGGAGAGTAGACAGAGGGGGAGGAGGACAGAAAAAGCAACATGAGAGCATTTTTGTCCTCTGGTGAAGCGAGGAGTTTACGAGATGGGAAAACTAACATAATGAAACAAATCAAAATCGTGATCCCAGCCGTTAGTGAAATCAAAACGAAAGGTGTATCTGATGAACAATGACAAAATAAATCACTCAATGCAAGGAATCCTCTTCACTCATCTTGTCCCATAACTCATCAAAAGATTGGTGTTGAGGTAGATGACCTTTTCAATGGATATATAATTCACCACCAATATGTACTTTGCCCTTTACAGTGATGAGCATGGAGAGAGAGTGTGAATATTTATGGCGAGGCCAATATATGATAGAAACTGGTCAGTTGGTCGTTCTGCTATGCCGCCCTCCACACACACACACATGCATGCCATACACACACACACACACACACACACACACACACACACACACACACACACACACACACACACACACACACACACACACACACACACACACACACACTATATGTTTTTATGAAATTAGTGTAGTATAGTAGCATCTCATATGCTATTGACATGGTGACCTCATTATGTGGCAGTGGCATTAGGCTGGATCTGACCTACGGCGGGACAAAGCTGTGCCTTATTAAAATGCTCTGACATGGGGCTCAGCCCTAACCATGTAAGGTGTAAAGGTTGGAGGGAAAGAGTAATTAAAAGTGGGGAAATAAAGTTTAAAATAATGTGTATTAAAGGGGAACAGGGTGGAATTATAGATAGGTTCCTATTAAGGTGCCTATGTTGTTTTTTTATTTCATTTTATATTGTATATAGGCTGGAGTATGTTTGTCTGTCATCGGGATTATGGAATAACTATGGGCAGATCATCATGAAACTTGGTGGAAGGTTAGGATGGGCCAAAAGAGAACCACATTATGGAGCAGATCTAAATCATGGGGCAGATGTACAAACTAAGTTTTAATTTGTGTTAACATTGCAAGATTGTTCTGCATTCATGAAGTGTCAGAATAATTCCACACTACCTGAATTCTCCTGAATAATCCAAAAGATTTTGCCCCCTCAAATCAGATAAAAAACTCGGAAAGCCAGCATAAAAATGTATACGCGTTTTCATGGCTTACATGATATTTTCCTTGTTCCTTGTTGTCATGCTAATACTGGTAAGAAAGCTTTGAAATACATTTTGTAGCATCCATGTTGTTTCCACATTCAGGGCCCATGTAAACACCAACTCAGGAAATAGGACCTTCCTAGGAACATGTGAATGAAGCGTTGTCCTTGGAGAAGATTCAGTCATAAATGAGGGTTCGAATTTAGGCAGAAAACTGCTGTCTTTTAGGCTTGCTCAAATCAGGTCTAATCAAGGTTATTGTCATTTTTACCTTACATCACTGGGCAGGGCAGACAGCCGCGTTTCTCTGGGATAATGGAGCAAAATATATAACACTTAAAAAAAAACTAAAGAAAACAACAACAAAAAATAGCACAGTCCCTGAGCCATCATTACCTTAAAGCAGGGGTCTCCAACCTTTCTTCATCTGAGAGCTACTTTCAAAAAATGAAAGTGGCCAAGAGCTACTTGCATCACATCGCTTACATTTATTCACATAGCCCTCATCAGTTGAATTAAGCTATACTTTTGTACACGTGTGAAATTGCAATACCTAAAGCTTATCAAAAATCTTAACTTCACATCAAGGTCCAAGAAAACGAAGATTTCTCACATATTATTATGGCCCACATAATAAGTACATCACTGAAAATTCACATAAATGTCCTTAATCACCACCTTACAAGCATTTCACTCTTTTGTTAGTGAGATGAATGGCACTGCATGCAGTCCACCATACAGGTGTATGCTGGAGTGTACCCACTTAGGTTCACTCTAATAGAGTCATTTAAATGTTCATCAGTCAGTATTGTTCTGTATTTAGATTTCATGACATTCATGTCAGAAAAAGCTGCTTCACAAAGGTATGTAGAACAGAACCAAATAAAGCAGACATTTTCAGTGCTGCTTGGTGAATGTTCTATAGTTTTCGGGGTCTACAAGGCTCCAGAAATGTTGTGAGTTTTGCTGAGACTTAAGCTGAACATTATTTTGGAGATCTCCACAGGATTGACACTGAACAGTTGTTCAGCCATCTTTTTCTTCTTCTTCGTCTTGACATTAAATTATAAACCATAATAAATCAATTGTATAGGTCTAGCCTCCCTATATCTGTGTGTGAAAATGGTTCCATCCTCAAAAACAAAAAACTAATACTTCTGCAGTCTAGCTGCAGCTTCTAGCTACAGTCTTCTGTTAAAAAAAAAAGACACTGAATGTCTTGAATGTGCCATCACACACATGACTTAAGTCTGAACACAGCAGACAACAGGAGTATATTTACAACAGCATTATAAAAACAAAAATAGTGCATGTGGGTGCACACTTACATTCTCTGTCTTACTGTTACATAAATCCCATGAATGTATGAGATTAAGTTAGCTTCATCATATCTCAATCAGTGATTAAGTGAATAATAAACTTTCTATCGGGTCACTATCAGCCTGTCACTCATTATTTTCAGGGAGGGGGCGGGGTTTGGAGGAACGGAGAGGAGACGGTGATCGCGGAAGCTTTCCTCCTGCCTTCACAAACTTTACACAAGTATTTATCAACTGAAAATAGCAAGAGGACATTCATACTCTGCAATCCAAGACTTGATTAAATCCACCAAAAACCTGACATGACGATAACGAGTGTTTTTCAAAAAACACAAATCCCTCCCTGTGTGTCTCTGAGCCGCAGCGACAGGGCCTGATTCAGAGCGGGTCATTCTGCTGTTGGTTCTGGACTGGTGCTGGTGGAGAAAGCAGACTGCTCCGTGTGTGGTGTCGCTGTGCCGCTGTCACGTCTGTTCCTTGATCTCTGCGTCACCGACCATTTGATATTCGTGTGACAGAAAAAATTCTAAAATAAAAAAACGTTATTGTCCAGCCGCGGCCGAAAAATCAATAAGCAACCTTACTACGCTATAATCGATAATCGAGCGGCGAGCTACTGAAAAGCTGCCCGCGAGCTACCGGTAGCTCGCGATCGACGTGTTGGAGAGCCCTCCCTTAAAGTGTGGAGTGCAAATTAAAGTTAAAAAGGTAAAAGGATAGTTAAATAGTACAAGTTATATGTAAAAACAGAAGCTAGTTTAAAAGTTACGCTGAAAATGGCAGCACATCTCTTGTTTCCAGCAGTTTTCAGGGTGAGAGTGGGGGAGGTTACGATTGAGCAGTTTGTGAGAAGAACACTTTTACCAAGCAGCAAAGTACAAACTGGTAATGAAGATCCATGCGTGTACATTACAAAATAAGCTAATAAGATCTATGAGCTAATTACATAATTAAATACACAAGTTGTGGCGATGACAAGTTTGGACTCAATTAGAGGCAAGGAACAGCTCGCCTCCGGTATGTAGGTGTGAGGCAGCTCCTGTGAGAAGTGAAGGCTCCTGATTATGATCTGTCAGAAAAGGTGTTAACATGGGCCTCATGTGGCACTAATTTATTTTATTTTTTGGTAGCTGTGTTTTTTCTCTCTCCAACAATCGTGAGTGTTGGTAGATTCATTAATAATAAGAGTAATTTTTGTGGTGCATTGCTTATGTGTCAGGCACAAAGGCCTCACATTATAATGGGGAACATTCTGTGATAAAGGATGAAAGTTTTTCCTTTCAGACATCATTTCTTGTAGAGCAAACAGAACGCGTCCTCCCATATACCCTGCAGCTTGCCCTTGTTTTGTCTTCCTGTCTTTTTCTCTGAGTACACACACATTTATGCACATGTTCATGCACACAGCCATTATTTGACTATATGTTTCCCTTATAATGGTCTCAGCCATTATATTCCACCGACTAAAACGACTCGGCTGGTTGTTACCGTGTTTTGTTGAGCCTTTGTTGTGCTTTCCTCTTGCTTCCACATTATATCATTATTTCCCCTCATTATTAAGCAGCAGCATTTTCTCCCTTTTACAAACAGCAGTGTTTCAGTGTTTGATAATGACAAGGTAACATGAACAAAGGAAAAATGTATATTGGATTATAAAAATGTTTAAGTGCATGTATATTAGAATTAGAGAGATATAAACGTCTGACCTGAAACAGCTCTTTTATAATGAACGAGTATCGCAGTTTGTGTCCCTGTGCACTTTGTAAAACAAAAAGCAGTAAACAATATGTCATAAAGGAATACTATAATTTAACTCAGGGGCTGAAGATTTGGATCAGGCTGATGCTCTGCAGGTAGGCCGTCTACAAAATCCATTTATATCCAATTAAGGCATCTCCTCTACCCTCAAAGGTTTCAGTCTAGAGCCAATTAGAGACTTTTTAATCAACATCTTGACACCTTGGGTCTTGAGTGTCATGGCAAAAATATTAACATTTAGTATGCCAATTAGTGTGTGAGTCTGCAGTGCAGGAGAAGGGTTACATGCTGACCTGCATAATAGAAGCAGGGTACCTCTGGCTGCACAAGGGGGGAGGTAGAGAGAACACAGCAGCTTTTACAAAAAGGGCCATTTCAATTGCCCTTCTTCTCTCTCCCAGTTTACCCTTAGAGGTCCCTCAGGTAAGTTTAAGAGACCCCGTCTCAATCGCCTCGCTCTGCTCTGAGAGGTCTGTACATCACAGTGAATGAATCCTGTCAGTTTTATTACCAGAGGATCAAGGCACCACCGCGAAACAAAACAAAACTGAAAAAATAACACACTACATGGACAGCCAGCCTCCCCAACCTCATTTATACCCACCCTTCCTCTGAAGCAGGCATGCTTGATCAGTTTGTTATCCAACAGGCTCCCTCCCCATCACTCAAAGCCCCTCTCAACTTTGGCTTTCTTTACCCGAATCATGTGATTAGACTGTTAAAGGAGTGTGCAGCTGCTCGTCTGTGAAAGTGTTCTTGTAAAAATGTCTGGTTTTACACCCTTGTTTTTTTCAAAACTACATATCGTTCTTTATCTTTCTTATCCACGCCCTACCTAAGCTCAGACATAAACATTATGAACACACTTTGATATTGGGTCGATACACATAAAAATGATGAACATCTTTGGTCGAATACATTTGAAATACAGTATGTCAGCCCTTAAAAACGTCACACAAATCAGTGGAACACAGCTGAAATGTAGATTTTATTGAGCATTTAGCACCGTCTGTGAATTATTTCTACGCTGTCAATTTCCTCTCACTCTTACACCTTTCTCAGTCCTTTCCACCGCTCTCTCCCCATTTAGTGTTGGCCCCTAATCAAAAGCGGAGGCAGTGTAATCTTCTCTATTGTCCCGCGGGTCTCCCTTCTCCCCAACAGCAGCAGATCAAGTCAGAACAGCATTGAGCCAACAGACAGAAACCCACTCCCTTGTCGCTATCAATCTCCGCCGCTGTTGACAATAATCCTGATTTGCCTTTCCCTCTTGTTTTCACTCTCAAAGCCCCGGTGCGCTTCCTGCACACTTTGAGAAAAAAGGATTTCACTGTGATTGTTTCTGACAGCCGGACCTGCAGCTCTGCTATGTCAAAGGCTCCGGCTTGGTCAAATACATTATAATATATTGCATAGTGTTGGAGATAGTATTTATTTTATATCCTTAAGTGAAGAATGATCTCTAATGAAACAATGTATAAATGATCAGTTACGAGTTAAAGTCTTTCACTCAAAAGCAGGAAGCAAAAGATCTTACAAATCTTAATCTTAGCTACATTTAAGTCTTTTTTTAAGGCAATCGGTAAAATTAAGATCAGTTAGATAAAAGTAGGACAGTATAAAGCAGCATAAAATCAAAATACTCAAGTACAGTAAATACAACTAAATTGTACTACAGCACAGTTCTCCCTTTCTACTCATGGTCCATTTTACAATGGTCAAATTATGTAAACACATATTTGGTTTTTTAATAAATAAAAATAATCTTGTAGTCTTGTTCTTCAATCACTTTGATGCTGATCATTTCATTATCAACTCATTTTGATGACTGTGATAATATCTTAAATGCCACACTCTTACAAATATGTGCATTAAATGTATAAAGTAGCTACATTGTCCATTGGGGTATTATAAATAGGGGGAATGCAACCATGAATTAATCATAAACATAACACACTAAATGTCAGCATCTCCACTGTCTAGTGGAGTCGAGGATAAGTAAACCTGGGTGTCTTATAATGAAGTCAACCATAAAAAGCCATAAATAACATTGTGTCCTTTTGGCTGGCAAATATAATTAGCTGATGTTCACGTTTAAAAGGCCATTTCAATGAGGTGGTGTGAATATCACTGCCGCAACCTATAGGACCCGTAAACATACGAGTAGGCAGAACCCGGCAGTCTCATCTTATTGTATCTTTGTTTTTATATAGTTTTCTCCATGATATTTCAATCTTAAGTATTTCATGTTTGAAAATTGTACGATCTTCTTTGTTTAGGACGTTTAAAAAATATCATGCATGCAGTTTATCACAGACTTATTAAGATAAATGCATTTATGTATGCACATGCAAAGAGGAAAACCAGCTTTTAATTGTAACTGTATATTGTCTGTATTTGTAGCAGGTTACAGCAGCCTGTCAGCCTCTAACTCTAGAGTCTATACTGTCAGGGGAATCCTGCCGTTCAACCATGTAGACAGATGTTGGACGTACAAGATGTCAGAATCTCTTTGCTGTTATATATTTCCTAAAACCTATTAGGTCTACTCAGGGGAGCTGTTCAGTCCCTCCAGAGCAAAACACTCCAACAGTAAAATAACAAATGTCTCATATGCTGCGTGGTTTTATTCAGGTGTTCACTTGAGATTCATAAAACACAAAGAGAGCTGATGTAGAGGGAGAACGAGATGGAGTGTGTGTGTGTATATATGTGGGATCTTATCGTGACCCCTTGCTAGTGTTTCATGGGCCCATTTGACCAACGTAGCCTATCCTGTGCCCCCATTTATTGTGATTGTATGGAGTTATTGAGGAGTTGGACCTATTAGTCCGGGAGCTGCCATGGCTATCCGACTACCAATTACCGTAGCCTGCAGCCGTGTATAGCCCACCCTGACGTATTTTGGGGTAGGGAGGGGTGAGGGATGCTGCAGAGGGGGATGTGGGGAGGGATGTAGGGGTCCTCAGGAGACCTGCCACAGCAGCACGCCGTTAATCAATCCGATTTAGACCGGACAGGGACACACTTAGTCGCTGCTCCCGCCAACACTGCCATGGCGGGGGAGAGAAAATGTGTACGTGACCTGCATCTAATTGGAGTGTAAGGACACAAAAAGATGGATAGATGGGTCCAGAATGAAGAGATAGCGTTGGGGTTGCAAATGGGAAAGGGGTGATGGAAGGGGCGTGAGGTGTGGAGCGAAAGACAACAATTAATGCAGTGATGTGAGTTGAATTAAAACAAAAGAAATGCACCAATTCATTTCTGTCCCCAGGTGGGGAATAAAAATGTTCACCTTCTTTACGTGGTAGAAGCGCCTGTATGGATAAATATATAACGCTGAATTGATTAAATGGGTGGGAGAAAAAAAAATCACCATTTAATGGAGGATGAGTAGAAATGTGTTGTTTAGTCTTTCTTCATTTGTCCTATTGATGACTGGTGGAGATGATGGACGAGAGCAGGAGACAAGGATAGAGTGAGGGTATCATATTTGCATTCATTAATATGTATGTGCTTGTGTACTTTATTTTCCAGTATTAAATGGATCGTCTGCTTGAATAGTTGCTTACTTACCAAATGATAGTGCAATTTATTATCAGATTTGCTTATTTGATGCGAAAACATCTTGGAATTTAACAGAAACACCTTCATGATGAATAAGCCTATCCTATTTGCTAAAGAAAAAGCTTTTTGCACATCTTTTGTGTAAAACATTAGGACTAGGAAGGCTAATGCAGGTGTTTCTTTGATTTAGGTCATAATGAAACCTCTTCTTAAGAGCAACATGTATGGGAACATTATGATCTTGGACTATGCAGCCATCATTAGTTCTGCGGTATCATATTTGTGTTAAGTGCTATGTAAACACGTGTGGTAATCCTCAGATGTAACAACTTCCTTTTTAACGGCTGGTACTACCATTACAGCTCCAGCATCAAGTTCAATCCAATGTTTTAATCAGACATCCTCACACATAAACCTGTCCAGATGGAGATAAAAGCGTGAAGAATGGCTCATCAGACGGTATTACTTTTTAAAACTGTGTCAGGCTCCAGGTTGTGTGTTCTTCACACTAGATGATGCATCTTCAGTGTGTTTGTTTTGAATACCAGCAATTGCTGTATGGCAGGCCTGAATGGCAGTTTATGAAGCTGACAATAGCAGGCTCTTGTTGTAACTGTGTGGTGTTGATTACATTGATTGGTCATTTTGAGGGTGTGGTGTCATTCAACCCTCTTTGTCCTTGCAAATGTGTATTTTTCATGTTTAGATTAACATATATACTGTATATTAATTCGTTTTTTTCATATTTAAATGTATTTCAGTTTCCTCATGTTATTTAAAAACTCAAAGATAAAGATGATGTTAATCAATTTAAATTGCTCAAAAATAATTAAGCCACTCACTCGCTCGCTGTACATTTATTTTAGTTATAGGTGGCCCGATAACATTTTATTACATAAAAGTGTGAAGCCACTTACCACATAACATTTTCCACGTATGGCTGTGAAGCATTTTTGTAAGTTTCAGCTCACTGTTCTGGTTCATTATCACCAGCAAAATCTGAGGCTGTAGCAGGCTGGTCAAAAAGTTGCTGGTAAACCTAGAGAATCATTTAGCAGCCAAAGAGTCAGATATTTTTCTCAGGAGTTGGTGAAGAGTAGAGCTAAATGTATAGGATATGATTAATCAGGGGCACACATTCATGCTCATGTTGCTCCATATCCATGACAAATAGGTAACTGTTTACCATTAAGTTCACCAGCGAAAAGGTGAACATATGCCAAGCTTAGAAAACTGAATACCATAATTGCCTGAAATAGTTGGTAGCTAATGTCATAAACAATTGAAACTAGCTGCAACCAAAAATATCCAGATATCAGCACCCAGTGGGTGTATGTCTGCACGCTCATTGTGTTTACTGATATTGCTCCACGAATGAACTGATGTCCTCCCTGATGCCCTTCCTGCAATCCCCATCAGCCTCTCCTCTGCAACAAGTGGATCAGGTGTGAGAGCAGAAAATTGATGGCGGCTAAGAAAGGTTGTGCTCTCAGATAGAGGTTTGAGGCCAGAGATCAGTGCACATCTCATCTATCTAACCAGTGGACAGGAAGGCATCTGTACCGATGACATTACACCAAGATCACAGAATGCAACAGGAAATGAAATGGCACCAGTTACATCCAGATAACATGAACACACTGGTTTTAGGGTCATAGATGAAAACGATAAACCTATTAAAGTCATCAGCCTGTGAAATAAAACACTTAATCTTAAACATTTCCTGTTTCAATTAGGATTATTCTTAATAACCACTCTGCGTTATATCACTGTATATATGGATACTTTCTTAATGTTACATGCATACTAATCCATATTTCTGCCATGACTATCTCCTCAAACCAGCAATTAACATTTAGATAGCTGTAGTGAACATGCCTCCTTTGCAAGTGATCATAAGTGTATTGGGGCTACAAGAGGAGCTGAGATTCAGCAGAGGATTATGGGAGCAGAGGCTCGTAGGGACATATGGATAAGACTGATTAATCAATTTCCCTAATGAAATATTGCTAGCTAACTAGCCAGTAAAAATCAATCATTCATATTTATTCAAGATAATGGCCGTGAATGCATCTATACTGTATACGTCAAAGCTAAATGCAAAATCTACATCAAAGAGAAAGAAAGAGAATGTAACTAATATGAAATAGTGTTTGTAAAGAGTAGCTAGTAGTAGCTGAGTTGTCTTGCCTTTAGAAAGTAACCTGCCTCACATTTTCATGACGAGGCTCTAACTCTATATTACATTTCACTTCAAAAAGTAGCTCAGACTAAAAACATTATGTCAGTGGAGAATTACGTTTTCCCATCAAATTCTGTGCTGTTAAAGAAGTTGCCCTAAAATTGGGCAAAAATCATTAACTCCTTTTCATATGAACAGTCAGAGTTGAAGATATTTAATATCAACCTTGCGGTTAAGATATCAACTGTCAGCCACAGCACCTCCAGACCCTAGTTATATACAGTATCTCTCTGCCTCATATCTTCATAATAACGGCTTGAAATGCCAACTAACCTCCACATGACATGGTTATCAACTTTCTTTTTTTGCCATATTTCTATTCGTTTTTCTTTAGCAGCCTGTTAACACAGTTTTTCCTCTTTGTCTCAGGTGAGGGCCAGTGCAATCGCCCAAGATGCAGATCAGAACTACGACTATGCCTCCAACAGTGTCATCCTGCACCTGGATGTGGGGGACGAAGTGTGTGTGCAGCTGGACGGGGGAAAAGTTCACGGCGGGAACACCAACAAATACAGCACCTTCTCTGGCTTCCTCATCTACCCCGACTGACAGTATACCCACATTTATATACTCTCTCGCTGTTATCAAGCAAAACGTTTCCTCCCCTTTCTGCATCTAACACCACCATGACGCCATGATGTAATTTGTCATTTCAATGCTGTTAAATACAAAACACAATTAACAAATAGAAAATGTGTGTTAAAATGAATATAGTATTGTATATATTACCAGTTAACATTTACTTCTGATACACACTTGTGTAATCATTATTCTGTGCCATGTACAGTATGTGTAAGCATGGCTAAAACAAATGGCTCGCATCTGTTTCACATGCACAATCAGCTTGTACACACGCACACGAGAGGTGCTCACATGAATAGAACTCTACCTATCAGTTGTTGCGCTGAGAAAAGATGACCATTTCAGCCATTGGTCTGAAATCGACTGAAATGATCTCTGAATGTAGACTGTAAATCGAAGTGCGACTGCAGCTTCTCGCCTTCACTGTGAGAGGGATTTCCAAACGAGAAAACTCATGAATATATTGATCGTAGCTGATAATACAGCCAACACCATGAACATAATCCAGTGTGTAGTATGTCTGTCTTCATGCCTGTGAGCGAGCGTACACGTGTGTTTACCCTTCAGTTTGTGTTGGGGTGTAAAAGCATCACGTAGCTGTTAGTTTGACTTGGCTCCTGTTAAGGGAGGGGGTGTCAGGTTGTTGGTAACAGTCCCTTAACACACACAGTATATCGATACTGAGGTTTAGCTTTGAGATTTTCCCTGAGCCAGAGCTCATAGCAGAGCCTCATGATGTCCTGCTAATGAGCTGAGGCTTCCTCTGCAGCCTCATCTGTAAGTCACACTCACATCTGCCATCCACAGTTTGCTGTACGACTTTGCTGAAATAGGTTAACCTTGTGGGGGAAAAAGCTTGTTTGTTTTCTTGCCGGGAGTTAGATGAGAACATTGATATCTATCCGATTCTGCCCATTCACTGTAAAGGCTGGGTTATAGTAGAAAAAAAGTGGTTTGATTTCCCCAAATTCACACAACACCACCAACTGTGACGCAGGCAGCGTTAGACCAGAACGTTC
Organism: Trematomus bernacchii; assembly: GCF_902827165.1. Classification (NCBI taxonomy): domain Eukaryota; kingdom Metazoa; phylum Chordata; class Actinopteri; order Perciformes; family Nototheniidae; genus Trematomus; species Trematomus bernacchii. The sequence continues at coordinate 5,679,174 of NW_022987698.1, read as the reverse complement.
TGTAGGTTCTGCAAGGTAAAGATACTGTTTTTGTCTATGGAGTCTCGTAACTGTGAAGCTTAGATAGTTGCCTGAGTTTCCCCTCATAAACATAAACTGCTAACAAAGCATTGGAAAGGTTGTAGAATTAGCTAGCCTGGGACTTTTGAAAGTCTGATAACATGCGTCTGTTGTCTGTTCAATTCGTACAACAACAAAAACATAGAAACAAACATTTGTAATGGTTGGCATATCTTTGAAAGGTCTTTGTGCTAAGCTAAGCTAGCCGGCTGCTAGCTGACACTTCCTATTAACTTTACGGACATTAGACTCGTGTCTCATCTAACTCTGCAAAAAAACTAATAAATAAAGTGTCAAGCTATTTCTTTAATTGTACTAGTAAGTAACCCATATAAGGGTATATTTTAAAATGCACGTGACTCTTGATGTTATACTGCCATACGCCATACCCATAGGTTTTCTGTGCCTTACACTATATTTGTCATTCTTATGCATGAGACATGCAAACAAACTGGTACAATAATAAATCTGATGAGGATTTCGATTGAAAACTTCTGCAACAGTCCATGCAAATGTTGTCAACAACTTTAAGAAATGCAGAAGCTAACTGAGGACCATGATTGTGAGTATATGTATGTAACTGGATGTAACTGCTGTAAATAAATGCCCAAATGGGGATCAGAGGCCTGTACTACAAAGCCGGATTTTCGCTTAGCGGGCTAACTTCAGGGAAAACTCGGGGTTTCCGGTCCTACGACGCTGGTTCTCTTTTTAGCGGGCTAGATCTCCATGGTAACTTATGCTGAGCGGCTAACCTGGTCCGGAGCAGGTTAGGTTGCAGGCTAAGAGATCAACTCAGTGAAAGCACCGCCTGCTGACCAATCAGAGCTCCGTGTGCGGAGTTTAAAGCTATCAAGTCATATTACAGGAGAAAGGAAATACAGGAAAAACTGCCGTTGCAGGAAAGACGGCCGGCAAAAATCACCGACTGTGTGAACGTGAACATTAATAGAATACAGTATCACCTCCCATCTTCAGAGCAATCTGACTATTATAACATTAGCATTAAGAAAGCTTACTTAAATATCTGCCACAACATAAGTAACCGGATCAGAGTAACATTAAGTACAGTCCGCGGCACTGTGACGCACAACCTCGAGTTTGGCGGTGGTTAGGCCCTCGACATTGAGTTGAAGCACTGCCAGGCCTCGGTTATCGACAGTCGGGATGACTGCCCGTCCGCCGTTCCTAGGCCTACCAGCTCGACGTTTGGTTGGCGACATTCGTTTCGCAAGTTGGTCTTGCACCATTTCTTGCTACTCACAGAGGAGGCCACGTGAAGGCTGTTGTCTTCTCCTCCTCGCGGCACTGTGAGTGCAGACGTCGATGTGTCCCATTATCATTCATATCACATCATAATGTATCATATATTTCCTTATTTGAGTCAGCTTCTTGAGCCGTATCTGGACGTGCAACACTCACAGTGTCACATACTGTATGCAGAAGTATTATTTTAAGCAACACATTAAGTTGACGAAACACTCGAGTCAAATGTAATTAAAGTCAGATCCACTAGTGTCTTAACGGGGCAGTGATATCATAAACCTGTTAATGTACGCATTCAAACGCTTTTTCTTTTACCAGCTGTATTCACCTTGCAGGTGCAGCTATGTGGCTTTTATCCTGGATAAAGTGTTTAAGTCATGGATGTTTAAAGTTTAACTTCTTCATATTTGACTAATATTAAAGTTCACTTTTCATTCAGGAAATATGGCGCTGCGCTGTCAGTACGCGGCTTGTCCATGTTTGAGATTGGTCGAATGCTCCAAATACCACCCCTTTCATGTGAACGCGCACTTAACTAGATAGGACACGGCTGGCTTGAGCGATCCACTTGATAACCAGCGTCGTAGGACCGTTTAGCGAGAGCGCGTATGTTTTGGATTAGGCCAACCGGCTAACTCAAACATATCCAGGTTATGTTGAACCGGCTTCGTAGTACAGGCCTCAGGCTTTGTTTGGTTGGTGGGAAACACCTATGGGAACAACATATGCATGTCACTGTGTTGATCAAAGGTTGCATCCAGTCAAGTTATAAATAGGTAGATGTAACCAAATTATTATGTATAACAATTCTATTTTTGTCCATAATATAATGCTTAAATGGGTATAATATAAAACTCCTATGAACAGGTTTATAGTAGTTTAAGTGCCAATGGAAGAAGACTTGGCCCAACAAGTGACACAGATCCAGCTTTGAAGCCCGATAGCATGACTGTACCTCAATGGGACTTGGGTGTGAGCTTTTACGATTATTCTTGTACTGTGACTGAAAACCCCTCCAAATGTTGTGATGTACAAAATACATTTATCATGAGTGACTTTACATAATCTGTGTCATGCTGCATTCTACTGTGTGTGTTTTATGGCGCTGTTACCTTTGTTCACGAGCAGTCTGGGTTCATTGGTGTTGCTGTACTTTGCAAGTTGAGTTGTGTGTATTTGTTATGTATGAAATCAACATTTTCTCTGCCCTCTACCCATTCTCTAATGCTGAAACACAATTAAAAAAAAGAAAATTCTGAAATTATTTTTCTGTCACTGCTGTAAATCAGGTGCTTGTCTTATTCTTTCCTTGTACTTTACATCCTATATCCAGATAGGTTCACACACTGCTCAGGGTGTGTATTTGGTTCTTACAACCACCTTAAGATTTTATCAGCTTTGTCAAACTTATCACAGAGTGAGGTTCAGATATGAAAACAGCTGACAAATATCTTCCATTACTTTAAATAAGAGCCAAACAATACACATAAGGCATATCTTTGTTTCCTCATTTAGAAGAAATAATAAGGTACATTATCTGACTTTGTGGACAATATTTTGCTATTGACATTAAGATGCTTAAGTTAACAACTTAAAGACAAATAAACAATGAAGCAAAAAGGGGGGGGGGGAAAGGCAAAGAAAAGCAAAAAGGTCACCCAAGTACCCATCTTATTTGCTTGATTGATATATAATTAACATAAAGACCTTTAAAACATTTTAATTTGATACAGCATTTCGGGGCCTGGAAAAAACAATCATAGATGTTCATTTATTATTTGTGTTTAATTAAAACGGTCCAAAACGAGAACAAAATAAAGAAAAAAGTAAATTATACACTAACAAACACAATTTGTGTGTAGTTCTCCTCCCATTGAATGCAAAAGCTTTTTTAGACTCACCTTAGGAGGGCGAGGCAGAGTCTGAAACAGCAGCATTGGGGAATTAATTTACACATATGTACATAGCATCACACGCTGAACAGAAAGGCCTGCTGCCAGGGCCGCACTACTTGCACCGGCGAAAAAGTGCAGCGTTATATTGACCCCACCCTTAGGTGCTACCAAAAAAGGGGTGCTATATTCAGACATGGAATAACTAAACACAAGTCTTACATGAATAAACATGACATCAGAAATAGTCAACATATATTAATTAACATAATTATAGAAAGTTACCATACATACATTTAATATTTATTCACGACCCCCTTCTCAATGCTGCTTGGTGTGACCCTACCGGAATGATAAACAGGTGTTGGTTTCCCCGGGGAATCTTTTAATAGCGCACCCAGGGAGTTAGAAACGGGCCCACAGGTAAGTGTTTACTAGCTACACAATGTGCTGTTCAATATATCTGTAGCTTTATATTAACGCTAATGTTGCTGCATTAACAAATATTTTTTAACCAATCCAATCTAACCGGGCAGTTACAATTAACGGGAGTTCAAAGTCTGCAAAAATAAATTCATCTAATAAAGGTTCCTAAACATAACAGTTGCTTGACTCATTATTCTGCTATTAATGCTTTGCTTTGCTCTTCTCTAACAAAACAGACTCAGTTAATCTCCGTGGACAATTGTCTATTTGGGCCAGTTTTTTTGTATCTGTTTTTTTTTGTTGGTATTGTAATATCTGCATTTTGTATAATAGACATTTAGGGCCAACTTTATCTTGGGTTCTTGCTATTATATACAGAACCCTCCATTTTAAAGAATTGTGCAACAGGTAAATGTGCATTACACCCCTGGTGCTTGTTTCCTTTTTTCAAATTGTTAACACATTTTTTGCACTAATGAAATAATAATTTACACAATAGCAGGAGTTGAACGTGTCTGTAAAGTTCTTCAGATGCCCCCTAATTAATGTAACGTATTAAATGTATTGGTTTTTTATGTAAAACGTTTTAAATAACGAGTCAAAAATCAAAGGTTTGGTTTTCTGGATCCAGGCTTCAAGAGACAGTTGAACCTTTACAGTAATTGGACAAATACTTATTGATATGTAAGATCTGACAGAACTACAGCTGCAGCAGCTTGTTTGAGGGTGGCTCTCACATTGTACGACTTGCTTCTTCACCTAGTGATGCTTTTATCCTCTGCAAAGCCACCCTGTGAAAATGAAACACTGGCTGAAGCGTGTTCTCACCTTGCCAGAATCAAACAAGCAGATGGATCTTTAATTAAAGGTGAGAGGTAATACTATTCTGGATGCGGAGCTTCTCGCGGTGTGGTACAAACGAGAGGTTTGGGAGATGTTGGACTGGGGGGTGTTGGTGGATGTATCTCAGCAGTGTGTCCACACCCCCCTCCAGCACTATACCCTCCGAGTCCCAGAGCTCCCTCCTCGCAGATTCCAGCGTTAAGTTAATTGGACAGGGAGAGAGGGCTGAGGAGGGAAGCGTTCAGCCCCATTAGCAATCCCCCTGTGGAAGGCTGAGCAGAGAGGATCACAGACTCACAAATAGGAGGATTAAAATAATCAATAGGCTTCACTCTCTCTCCTTCAGCACAGACGGGTGAACAACACACACACACAAACACACACGCTCATGAGCAAATACAAACACACAGACAGCCTGAGGAGTTCAAGAAGCACTACTCTCTTCTATGTTGTCTCTAGACTTTAACAAATTAGCCTGGGTCATGTAAGATACACACACACACACTCACACGCACACACACACACACACACACACACACCTATTCTCTGTTAACGAGGGTTAATTTGAGCCTCTGACTAACAGAGCCAGTTAAAAGGTCAGAGACATGAAAGCAGTTATTTCTGTACTCTCATGTCTGCTGAATTTCTAGTTGCTATGACTTTTAAACAAAGTATTATTCTGGAGTAACTCATTATGGGGAATGTGGATGACATGTGTCATCCTGTGATATTCTTTTAATGTAATGCATGGTATATATTTCCCTACAGACTATAGGCACTGCTTGCATTAGGTATTTTACTTTCTTTTTTATACATATTTAATAATATATCGCATTGTATGATTTTAATTTGTTTGGACATAATATAATAAGCCTGTGCCAGAGCATGCCTTTTTTTTTAGGTCTGTCATTTACCTTATTTACCTGTTGCAGTAACTGGAGGTATGTACCTGTTAACCCAATCAGGATTATTTGCAGATATCAAACTGAATAATGACTGCAAGACAATATTTTCATTTTAACATAATTGAGATAATGATCCGTCAAGTGAAAGACTGCAGAGTTGGTCAATGTTGCACATGTCGATGAATTGTGTGCAGTTCCATCATTGATATATTTGAATTAATTGGTGGCCTGAAGAGAAAATTATCCAGTCTTTAAAAAACATTCAAGTTTGAGTGAAAACAAATCACATCAATGTTTTGTATCAAGAAAATTCTCATCGTGTTAATAATTCAAATACAACTTAGATTAAATATGTGAGCCCTTCATGGGGGCCCAAATCCTCAGGTTTAGAACAAGGACAGATACTGGAAAACATTCCTGCCCACTGCAATAACACTGTACAACAAATCACCTCTGGCTGGAAGAGAACTCTCTGCTCCATAGTTTCTCTAGAAATAAAACCACCTTGTACATTTTACTCACACATAATCTGTTTCATATTTAATACTCCATAATTCCATATATTTTGAATATATATATATTTGTATATTTGTGTATATATATATATATATATATATATATAATATCTGTATGTATATTTTCTATTTTGTATTTTGACATGTATATTTTATATTTTATTTTATATTTTATTTTATTTTATTTTATTTCTATTCTTGTATATTTTGTTTTATTGTAAAATGCCTTTTATGCTGCTGTAACAAAAACAATTTCCCAATTTGGGATCAATAAAGTACGATCTATCTATCTATCTATATAACTTAAAAAGTCAAATGCAAATTCGGTAATTATCCCATCCCTTTGTTTATTTTTTTCCTCACACATTCTCTGTATTTATAACCCAGATGAAGAAAGAACGTGTTTAATTTAGCCAGAAATACATAATGAATTACACCTACACTATAAGACTAGATGGCATCACTTCTCCTACTGCTGTCACAATATGACTCCTGAACTCAAAATAGATGTTAAATAATTAGCAAGACATATAGCGCATAGTTCCTGTATAACTGAATTTTGTGAAAATTGTGAAATGAACTTCATACGCTTTGAAGAGAACAAATAGTTCAGGTCGTATGCAATCAAAATAAGTAATTGCTAGCAGGACATGTGGGACAGATACCTGAACTACCACTGAAGAACGTCCCTGTGAAGATGCTGAGTGAGTTTTATTTAGATTTGAATTTACTGTGTTGTCGCTTTTTCTCTGCAACTACACACGGGGCATCAAGTTAGATTGTAGACAAAACATCTCACAGCCAAATGCTTTTTCTTTTTCTTTTCTTAATACATTGTTCATTATTTGAATGTCAATCTTGGGCAGGACATGGAAGAACCATGGGAAGAACAAGCCAAGAACAGGTCACACAAAAAAAGAGAAAATGTAATAAGCAGCTAGAAATAGATACATTTACTCTTTTGCTCAGCACTACTACCATCTTGTGGCCGTTTATGCTCCAACTATACTTTCATGTTTTTCCATTTGCACTTAACTTAAATATATTAAAAAAATACTTTTGCCCACATCTACGGTATCTAACTGGTATAATTACAGATGCCTTTACATTTCAGTATTTTTAATATACTGTAAATCACAATCACTTTTGATATAATGATTATACTACCCAGCAGCACATGCAAGTTCAAATAAGGTCCACCGACATGTTAACACTGATGCAACAATGATGATGGTAATATAAAACGATGATAACATCACAACATTCTATCCATAAAATGACAATAAAATGTAGCATTATATACATATGTGTTAATGAGTATTGATGAAAAGTTAAGTCCCAAACAGTTTTGCACAATTTTAATAAGCGAAAGGGAATGAGATGATAAATAGATGGAAATATAACTTTATGAATAAGAGGATTTGTGTGTGAGTGACAAATACCCTTAATACAAAACGACTGTAACAACAAGATAACATAAGATAAACCTTTATTGATCCTTATAGTCAAATTCTGGTGTCATATCAGCAACAGTAATAAGAGTGAAACACAGGATGGGAAAGGTACGAGTTTACTGAAGGATAATAAAATAAGTAATGTAAGAAAGAAAAACAAAAATGAGAAAAACAATATAAAGTCAAATTAAAGGAGTTTAGATCTATACAGATATGGATAACTATGAATTTGTTTAATGTACGCCGATTTGGAAATGCGAATCCAAAGTAGGTACATTATGCATGAAGTACATGCAGTGAGTGTAAGTATTTTAACATCGATGAGTTGTTGGTCTTGCTTGATTGTAAATATACTGAATACGTATTGCAATATGTGTGCAAATCTTAATGTATTAATTTACATTATTTAATTTCATATTCTGTTCTTGTACATATCGTATTCTATTTACATGTATATAGACTTTTTACACTACTTTTTATTTTGTATTTTATTATATATGTTGCATCGTTGGAGGAGCTCAGGTCAGAAGAATGTCATTGCCATTTCTACACTGTAGCTTTGTGCATATGACAATAAAACCTTTGAATTTAATTTAATTGAATCTCAAGCATCCTGAAGAAGTCATTTGAAACTCATTCTCTACATAGGCACGCCCCCTGCTGGACAGTGGCTGTTACTACCATGGTTATTACCCCTGCCGGCCGCTGCAGTACCGCGCTGTGTCCGCTGGGCGGCGCGCGGCACAGACCAGTTGTCTGCAGTCAAAGATGGCGGTGCGGAAGAAAGACGGCGGCCCAAATGTAAAATATTTCGAAGCGTCTGATACCGTTTCTCAGTTTGATAATGTCCGCGTCTGGCTGGGAAAGAATTACAAAAAGGTACTGACCGCATGTTTTGTATCCACACACGCTGAGGTTACACATTTCCACCTGAAATGTGGTCACTTACCTATTGGGCAGAGGCAGTGACAAAGAGAGGAGGAGAACATCCAGCTGTTTGAGCCGGGATACAAAAGGATGCTGAGCCGGCCGCTGCAACAGATGCGGCCGCGCATGGCGGCATCACTTTAGGGCTATTGTAGCTGAAAAAATGCAAAGGCAGCTCACAATCAGTTCTGTGAGGATGGTATTTTGCAAAAGGGATGAGTAAAGCCGGCCAGCCTGCTAGCTAGCTAGGTAGCTAATGCTAACGGTAATGCAGCTCAGATCCAGATGTTGCTGCCGCGCGGACTGAAGCCGTGGCCCATCTGGATCAAAACTGAGGCTCTTAAATACAATCACGGGGTTATTCATTTAAAAACAATGCATTATTAAAGATGGAACTGGCCATATTTACCATTAAATCCCCATTTAGGATGTACAAAGCATTATGTTATTGATAATATTAATGCAGATTGAAATGTTCCCTCCACTTTTCAGCACATCTCACCACACACATCATTCATGAGCAAAAGGTGAAATATACAGAACATTAACTCCACTACTGCAGTTAAATGAAAATTAGAGATACTTCTATTGACTAGTATTTCCATTTTAATACTACTTTATACTTCTGCTCTTCTTAAGTTTCAGAGGGAAATAATGTACTGTTGACTCCCCTGTATTCCTTTGGTAGCTTTAGTTACTTTATAGGTTTATATTATTAATGCAAAACATTAACCAACAATACATTTCCATATATATAGTGGATTAAGTTCCCTAGGAATATATATAGTGATTAAATTGGGATCCCCCTTTACCAGCTGCAACATTAGGTGATGAACACATCAATACATTATAATCCAGTTTTATCATGTATGCTACATTACTCATAAATGGAATATTCTGCATAATGGGTATTTTGACTTGAGGTAATTAAGGAAATATATTGATGCTAAAATTCTCGTTGTTTTACTCAAGTTAGATTTAAATTCATTACTTACTGCATGCGTGCATTGTATGTTTGACAGTGATCCTTTTCAAAGCTACATTTCTGTTGCTTTGTGACAGACCAAACATTTGATCTTATTTCATTTGATCTATCTCTACACTGTAGTGTTTCTTCTTTTACTTAATTTAAATTTCTGAAAACATCTTCCACCACTGCCTATCAGCACACTAGTTAACGTTCATGTTCCCCCCTTGTGGCCCTGCTCTGACTGCCTCTCTGTGTTGTTTCCCCTCAGTACATCCAGGCCGAGCCCCCCACCAACAAGTCTCTGTCCAGCTTGGTGGTCCAGCTGCTCCAGTTCCAGGAGGAGGTGTTCGGTCGCCATGTCAGCAACCCTCCGCTCACCAAGCTGCCAGTATGTCTCTTTATCTCAGTGTAATTTAAACACATACATTTTGAAATTGTTTTGATGTAAACGATGCCCTTCATATTATCTGCCCAGAGGATATACCATTGTTTTTTTTTACATTCCTCCAAAAAATGGCCTTCAATAATGCACTGCTACACATATTGTGGCTTGTTCTGTTTTGTCATGGTTTTTATCTGTAACATAATGGACTAAACTACAACTGCATTTTGTTGTGCAACCCTGTGTTCTACATGATAATTCATTATTCTTAAATCCATGTGTCTTCAGATGAAGTGTTTTCTGGACTTTAAGTCAGGAGGATCTCTCTGCCACATCCTGGCCGCTGCCTACAAGTTCAAGAGTGACCAAGGATGGTAAGGCTTTTCTTTTTAGCTTGCATTAATGTTTGCTGGACAGACAGTGAAAGTGCTTCAAGTACACAATTGTACTTAGTGTTTGTTGCTGTTTCGTGTGTAACTCCAGTCTAATTTCCTGGTAGGCGCAGGTTTGACTTCCAGAATCCATCGAGGATGGACCGAAATGTTGAGATGTTCATGACCATCGAGAAGTCCTTAGTGCAGGTTTGTGACACACTTTACCTAGACAGCGAAAATGCAATTATATTTGTTATGTTATGTTTTGTTGTGTTACGGCAGTGTTTTCTTAAATGTTAGATTAAATAAAGCGTATTTCACTCCACACACTTAAACAACATGAAGACAACATTTACTATAACATGCTATAATAGCACTGTTGTTATTGTTGTGTAAGAGATGAACTGTTGTGGGCTGCTTTAGGAGTCAGGTCATGCATTTATGTTGTTAGTTTTGAGCATAAAGCACCAGATCTATATGAGGGCAAAGAAAAATACTCCTGTGCTCCTGTGGTTACATGATATTTGTGACGTGTCTGAGAATCAGGCTGCCTGAGCTTTACAGATAATGAATTGCACCCAGTCATGTGACCTAAGCAGTAATCCTACTTAAGGACTTAATCAGTCCTGCAGTTACACCACACAATCATCCAGCTCTGATCTGAAGGGCTCCAATACACAGATTCTTGTTTTAGATCACATGATATTAAATATTTAAATATTTCATATTTTTAGATATTTCCTGCTCATTCTAATGTATGGGTATCACATATCTGTTGTATTTTTTCATTTCAGAACAACTGCCTGAGCAGACCAGTCATCTACCTGAGCTCTGACATAGAGCCCAAGCTGCTCGGGAAACTGAAAGACATCATCAAAAGACATCAGGTGTGGTTTTTATTTTGTTTATTAAAAGTCACCGTATCACAGTTACAACTTTTTCCAAAACTAGCCTGCACGAGAGGCCCTTAGGCAGATTTCAAAACGTATATTATATTGTATGTTTATGCACAATCAGTAGGATTTTCCTTTAAATATAGTGTTAACTCTTACATAAGTAATCCCTCTCAATCATCACTTATGAACTACTACAAGTGTGTGGCGGCCCTCTGCCTGTACATGTATTTCAGTTTTTGCTTTGTTAGGGATATTTCCTGGCGTCAACCTTTTTCAATCCAAGAGGAAGCAAACTAAATCGCAGACACGATGAGCAAACAAAAGAATAGCCGTGCAAAACCCCAAAGCTAGTTGAAAACAAGAGTACTCAAGCAGTTGGTTTTACCCGCTGGTGAACAACCGTATCCCTCTAGAGATGGGGAGCTGGTGCCAACACTGAATGTTTTGTTTACAAATCAACAAATCCTAATTATTGTGCATTTACCAATATTTCTGGTGACTTCATCTGCAGGGCTCAGTGACCGAGGAGAAGGCCTCCAGCTCCCATGTTGTGGTTCCTATTCCCACCAGCCTGGAGGAAGGTGAGGCTCACATTTTGTTTTGTTATTTTATTCATTGTGATTCTGCTCGCTTTGGGCTAATATCCATTTCTCTTTTCGGTCCAGAGGAATGGATTCGTCCCGTGATGAAGAGAGATAAGCAAGTGCTGCTCCACTGGGGATATTTTCCTGACGGGTAGGTGAACATCAGAATTTAACATTTTTGTAAGTATAACACGGTTCCTGCAATGCGAAGGGAATCTGCTTATTTCGTTCTTTGAGCTTCATACTGCTCTAAACTCTACAAGCTTAAGTTACCCCTTAGTCTACCCAAGATGTTTTTACGCACAAAGCACAAACGTGGAGTCATTCCCCTGTACTGACCTTTGACCTTTCTCCTCTCACCACTTAGTTATGATACCTGGATCCCATCCAGTGAGATTGAGGCTACAGTGGAGGATCCTCCCAGCCCAGAAAAGCCCAGAAAGGTATTTACCTCCTCCCCTTGTTGTTGCTTCCTATTTTTTCTGTCATCCAATACAAACATTTTGAAATCCGTGCCCAGTTTAACAAACAAACGCTCTCTATAAAAACCTACAAGAATGAGAGAGCTCTCTGTCGCTTAGTTATAAATGATTGCACAGTGAGAAGCTCTTATTATTTATCCAGAGCATTTTGCTTTTACATTGTTTTAAATCATGAAGCGCTTACTAGGACATGATCATTAGAGCAGTGAAGCATCTAAATCTGTGGAGGATGCACAGGAAAATCAGAAAACACCCTTATAAGTCATTTCTGCTGTTGCTACACTTAAATAACGTTAATTTCATTTCCAGACTAGGCATTTAAATCCATGTATAGAAGGTTACATTGTGACATTAAATGTTAAATTGACTGTTGATGATATCTATAAGAAGTGGCTGAAAACGTGCATTATTACTTGATTAAACTGTGGAATAAGTTTGTTGTCCACTCTCTTTTCACAGGTCCATGCAAAGTGGATTTTAGACTTAGACCAGTATAACGAGTGGATGAACGAGGAAGACTATGAAGTGGGCGAAGGCTGCCCGAAGAGGAAGAGGATCTCCGCCAAGACCCTGACAGATGAGGTGACCACGCCAGACGAGCGAAGGGACAAGAAACCAGGCAGCGCCAAGAAGAGGAAGAGGTCGCCGTCCCCCTCCCCCACCCCCCCGCCTCAGGAGAGCAAGAAGAAGAATACCAAAAAAGGGTCAGTGCCTTGAGGAAACGATCGATCTTTCAGCCGTGAAGAGCTTTGTGTTGCAAGGCCAGTTGGTTCAGAGACTTTATGTAGTGTGTGTGTGTGTGTGTGTGTGTGTGTGTGTGTGTGTGTGTGTGTGTGTGTGGGTGTGTGTGTGTGTGTGTGTGTGTGTGTGTGTGTGTGTGTGTGTGAGCAGGCCAACGACCCCGTACACCAAGTCTAAACGGGGCCAAAGGGAGGAGGAGCAGGAAGACCCCAGCAAAGACCTGGATGAAGCCTCACCCGTTCCAGCATCTGAAGAGGGAAACACACCTAAAACAAGTACACCTATTTTCAAAACACACCTAAAACAAGTACACCTATTTTCAAAACACACCTAAAACAAGTACACCTATTTTCAAAACACACCTAAAACAAGTACACCTATTTTCAAAACACACCTAAAACAAGTACACCTATTTTAAAAACACACCTAAAACAAGTATACCTATTTTCAAAACACACCTAAAACAAGTACACCTATTTTCAAAACACACCTAAAACAAGTATACCTATTTTCAAAACACACCTAAAACAAGTACACCTATTTTCAAAACACACCTAAAACAAGTACACCTATTTTCAAAACACACCTAAAACAAGTACACCTATTTTCAAAACACACCTAAAACAAGTACACCTATTTTCAAAACACACCTAAAACAAGTACACCTATTTTCAAAACACACCTAAAACAAGTATACCTATTTCAAAACACACCTAAAACAAGTATACCTATTTTCAACAACACAACCTAAAACAAGTACACCTATTTCAAACACCTAACAGTACACCTATTTTCAAAACACACCTAAAACAAGTACACCTATTTTCAAAACACACCTAAATATAATCATAAATTATCCTCAGTTTTAACTTTCTAGACATTAAATGAGTCGTTGTCTTCTTCTGGCTGACATTCTTTCTTTTTGCAGATAACACTAAGAAAGACTCGGATTCAACTCCAGTCAAGGGTGGAGCAGATTTGGGTGAGCAGAAGTTCACAGTGCTCACCTCTAAATACTTTTATTAAAAGAAACCTTGTGTGCTTTGTGATCCTCATTTTCTGTTTATGAAATCAGGTCATAAGATATCATTGTATAACTTTATCTTTGATCTGGGTTTCTCTCTTTTTAGATCAAATTGTTTTTCACATGACTGTTGTCTCTGTGAACTGTGAAGGTCCTTTATTCATTTTGAGAGACAGTACATTTTATAACATTTCATTTAGCTGACACTTTTATCCAAAGCGACTTACAATAAGTGCATTCGACCAAGAAGATACAAACTTGAAGAAAACAGAATCATATAAGTACATCAGGTTTCATAGAGCCAACACATTTCAAGTGCTACTCAACTGGCTTTAGATAAGCCAGTCCTTTATTAGTATATAAGTGCTTTTATAATAAGCAAATGTTATTCGTCTGCTTGTCCATTTTATAATTACTTACCTTTATTTTTGGATTTGAACAGACGAGCAAGAGGATGAGTCCATGGAAACAACAGGAAAGGTAAGGCAGTTTGTAAAAGTGCAGGAAAAGATGGAAACATGATGCCAGTAAAGCTATAAATCAACATGAGTGTGTGCTTGTGTTCTAACAGGAGGAGGAGGAAGGCTCTCCAAGCGTGAAGGGTGAACCAGTGAAAGGCTCGGACCTCCACGAGGACAACGTGACCGAGCAGACTCATCACATCATCATACCCAGCTACGCTGCCTGGTTCGACTACAACAGGTGAGGAAAGATACATTTGCGATGCAACAGTAATGGACAAAATGTTTGAGTGATAAATACAAATATCTACATATAAACACCTTTGACTTATTGCACTGGATAACCTTCCATGTGCAAAAAAAAAAGATATGAATACATCATATAATTATAATGACATAGGATAGACATGTCAAGTTGTAGGAGATGGTAAGACAACAGCAGTGATACGTTACACGTTTCTTATGTGAACATGACATATATGAATGTTTGGGATAATGTGAAAGTAAAGATATCTGTAATGTTCTAATACAATTCAGACATCAGACATGTGAAGAAGCATGGGTTGAAATCAGCTGGTGTCAATATTGTTTCAAATGATGTAACATGTCTCAAAGGCCAGTCATTTATTAGTATTTCTGCTTTGAGTCCTCACCGTGTTGTAATTGTTTTCCCACAGTGTTCATGCCATTGAGCGCAGAGCCCTGCCAGAGTTCTTTAATGGGAAGAACAAATCCAAAACTCCGGAGATGTAAGTATTTCATCAGCACACATCCCAATATAACATGTTTTTATTCCACTAAATACACCAAAATAATGATTCCCACGTGGGACTACAGAAATATCTTTCTATGCACCTGCTTCTTTCAGTTACCTGGCGTACAGGAACTTCATGATTGACACCTACAGACTGAACCCTCAGGAGTACCTGACGTCCACCGCCTGCCGCAGGAACCTGGCCGGAGACGTCTGTGCCATCATGAGGTAGGTGCAGGTGGATCATTCTAACACAAGCTCACGTGTTTTCTCAAACTGCTGTCAGCGTGCTCACTCTGTGCTTCTTACGTCCAGAGTTCATGCCTTCTTGGAGCAGTGGGGCCTCATCAACTACCAGGTGGACTCTGAGAGCAGACCCACACCCATGGGCCCCCCACCCACCTCTCACTTCCACGTCCTGGCAGACACTCCGTCCAGTCTGGTTCCCCTGCAGCCCAAAACGTCCCAGGTCCATATTTACACCCACATATACACCCACACCAAAATAGACACATGCAGGGCTGGGAGCGTTACTTTAAAAAATGGTATTCTGATACAAGTACTAGTAACTTCTTGATCAGGATAGTGGAACCAATAACACTCTGGTCTTTTGTTTGCCATAGGCTGCAAAAATGTCCCTAACCCTAAGCAGTTATCTTTGACACATGTCCCTATGTTACCTTATGCACCTGTAGACCCCAGCCACCCAGCAGATGATCTCCTTCCCTGATAAAGTGAAGGAGAAACCAGCAGATCTGCAGAACTTTGGGCTGAGGACTGACATGTACAGCAAGAAGACGGGCCCTGTGAAGGTACAAGTCTAGGGAGCTGCGCGAGAGTAACAAATGTTTGCTGTTATTGTTTGCTCATATTAACAAATGGTGGTGTCTTTGCACAGAGCAAGAGTACAGCGAGCTCTATGAGGGAGTGGACAGAACAAGAAACACTTCTACTACTTGAGGTACAAATGATTCTAAAAGTAATTGTGTTAGAATGCAGTTGAGTATTTGGTAAAAGTAAACATGTGAAGTTAAATGTTGCTCTACTCCCTTCAGGGGTTGGAGATGTTCAAGGACGACTGGAACAAGGTTTCAGAACACGTGGGCAGCCGTACGCAGGATGAGTGCATCCTTCACTTCCTGCGGCTGCCCATCGAAGACCCTTACCTGGAGGAAAACTCCTCGTCCCTGGGGCCGCTCGCCTTCCAGCCGGTTCCTTTCAGCCAGGCAGGAAACCCGGTGATGAGCTCAGTCGCCTTCCTCGCCTCGGTCGTCGACCCCCGCGTCGCCTCGGCTGCAGCCAAGTCTGCTCTGGGTGAGAAGAAGCTTATTTTGAATTTCATTTGTCTTTTTGAGGGTTTTATTTTTAATTTCAAACTAAAATGTTCCTGGTCATTCCACTTATGACACTTATTTAAATACTAAACCTGTAGTAAACACAATAAAACATAAAAACAGCAACCAGAGAACAGGACACAGTTCAAAACAGTTACATTGGTACATTTTGATGAATGTTGTGAAACGTAAAACATAAAAAAATAGTTTAGTTTGCACCCAGGACTTTAAGCATTAACTAAACCCTTGAACAAGTTAAATCAAGACTATAGGAACGATTCAATAAGGAAGATATATATGCTGGCAAGTTGCCATTAACGGCTTCACATACTATATAAACAATGCCTGTCACGTCTTACTGTTAGAGATACCAAACTTTTCATACAAGATGCTAAGATAAGTTAACGGTCTCCAATAAATGTAGTTATTGATTACTCGTAGTCGTCCCTTACACTGATAACCTCGTCCTGTCTTCCTCCCTCTCAGAGGAGTTTTCTCGTATGAAGGAGGAGGTTCCCGCGGCGCTCGTGGAGGCTCATGTCCGACGGGTGGAGGAGGCAGCGAGGGTCAGCGGGCGACAAGACCCTCTGTACGGCCTGGAGGGGAGCGGCATCGCAGGCACCGGCCTGGAGGAGGGGGAGAGACCTGGTAGGAGGGACACACACACACACACACACACACACACACTCACACACACACACACACACACACACACACACACACACACACACACACACACACAGGATAAGAACATGTCATTTGTCTTTCTTTAGATGAAAACAGTGATGAAAACAAGAGTGACAACCAGCCAAGTGAAGAAAAGAGGGAGGCCAAGGTATGACGCATGTTGATTATTATTTTGTATTTCTGATTTGTGAGTTCTGCTGTTGCAAAGCTCATTGTGCCCTGTTTGCTTTCCCGTGCAGGAGAACAAAGATGGAGGGACTGAGGAAGAGGAGAAGCAGCCGGAGAATGGGAAGAAGGAAGAAGAAAGAGGGAGAGAACAAGAGGGAGAGAGGGAGGCGGACAAAACAGAGGTGGAGATGGGTAAGAAAAAAGCAACTCAGTAAAGCAGACACAGTGAATACAGGTTCCGTGTCAAAGGTGATACAAATGTAACTTTGTTCCCGCTTGTAGGCGATGGGGAGAAGGAGAAGGACGGAAAGGAGGGCACAGAGGAAGGGCAGAGAGAGGCGGAGAGCGAAGGAGAGAGGAAGGCTAAAGTGGAGCGAGATGTGGGAGAGGGGAACCTGGCCACCGCCGCTGCGTCTGCCCTCGCTGCTGCTGCTGTCAAAGCCAAGGTAAACCAGCCGTGTCCTGCAGCACACTCTTCCCCGTCTGCTTCCAATGGTCTCTTCTCTAAGCTCCTCCTCCTGTCTTTGTAGCACCTGGCTGCGGTGGAGGAGAGGAAGATCAAATCTCTCGTGGCGCTGCTGGTGGAGACCCAAATGAAGAAGCTGGAGATTAAACTGCGACACTTCGAAGAACTGGAAACCATCATGGACAGAGAGAGGGAGGCTGTGAGTGAGGGATTCTGGGAAATGTAGTATCTCAAGAAAGTAGACAACCTTATAAGAGTGCAAAACGATTCATTACAAATACTTGTATTCATTTGCCATAAAAAAAGTCACATTATAAGAACAGTAACTAAAAGATATGATAAGAAACAAAAAAGCAAACAAAGATGAGGTCATGGTCAGTAAGTCAAGCAGATTTCACTATTTTTAATTAAAATATTGCATACTGTTATAAAACAATATTAAAAGTTTGTCTCAAATAAGCACACAATTTGTTCCACCTTTCCTCCCTGGTCTATTTGTAATCATATGGATAAGGTGGACTGTTCTAGAAGATTGATTGCTTCAAAAATATGGAATGTTTTTAAGATGATTGTTACCACATCCTTCATTAAGGGTAGGGTAGGTAAGTTTGAGAAACCGGCTCGAGATCGCTAGAATTTGAAAATACACAACCGGAGAAAATCTGCCACTTCCTTACAGAGCCCCTCCTCCAACACACACGAACGCGAACATGACCAATGAGGGCACGAGATACGTTTGTGCACAGATGGAAGGCTGACAGGCAGGTAGGCCATCCAGTTATTTTAGCCGGGCCGGCTAAAATGATTGGTCGTGCTTTTTACAGTACTACGGCTTCCACAGATGAAATGTTTTTATGGATTTTTTGTCAAAGCACTTCAGATATTCATTGCTATCGGGATGTTAAGAGCATTCCATGGAATATAACAAAAAGTGTATCTCAAGCCGGTTTCTCAAACTTACCTACCTTTAAATCCGGATAAGATAAGATAAGATTAGGTAAACCTTTATCAATCCCCAAAGGAAAATGCAGGTGTGTAGGGGGAATAAGACCAGAAAACATGAGCATGATGAACCATCAATCATCCTATTCTCACCAGCAGCATGGCTGAGTAACTAACTTTGTGTGTGTGTGTGTGTGTGTGTGTGTGTGTGTGTGTTGTGTGTGTGTGTGTGTGTGTGTGTGTGTGTGTGTGTGTGTGTGTGTGTGTGTGTGTGTGTGTGTGTGTGTGTGTGTGTGTGTGTGTGTGTGTGTGTGTGTGTGTGTGTGTGTGTGTGTGTGTGTAGTTGGAGTACCAGCGTCAGCAGCTGCTGGCTGACCGGCAGTCCTTCCACATGGAGCAGCTGAAGTACGCGGAGATGAGGGCCCGCCAGCAGCACTTCCAGCAGATCCAGCACCAGCAGCACCAGGCGGGGGGGCCTCATGCCAACCAGGCGGCCCCGGCCCCCACCCCACCGAGCCAGGGTCCCACCGCAGGTCAGTCGGCTCCCAGCACACCAGCGCCGCAGCCGCCCCCCAGCCCCGCCCCTCCAGCCTCAGCTTCTGCCCCGGCCCCTGAGTCCCAGCCCCCTCAGAGTGCTCACACCTCGCCCTCCTGCCCCCCCGGCGGGACCCCCGCTGCCAACTCCAGCTCCAGCTCCAGCATTACTCCACTCCATGGTGAGTTTAAAGTCAACCGCAATGTACCAAATGTAGAAGTTGTTAATGTGATGATACAGAGAGACTTTTTGTTCATTTCCTCAATACCACTAGTTGGTAAAAATATGATTTGGGTTAGCGCCAAAAGGTTCCATGAAGGATAACATCTTAAATGTATGACTGTTAAGGTTAAGTTATTTTTAAATGTGTTAAAAAAGTTCTCCTGCTCTTCCCCCCCCCCCCCCTCACAGAGGCCGCCGCCCCTCTTTCCGGGGAAACCCTCCACCCCTCGGCTCCCGTCCCGCCTCCACAGTGAGAGAAACCTGCCTGAGACTCCCAATGACTCTGACCACTTTGAATCCTGCCGGTATTATCTCAAATGAAGAAGTCATGACATGAAGGAAGAGAACACATTTCACATGTTCAGCTCTTGTTTTTTTTTCCAACAGGACAATTAATGCAAGAAAAAAATACTAAATCAAACCAGCTCTACTTTGACTCTGTTATAAAAAGAAGTCCCTTTCAAATGTAATCTGCCAATGAAGAAATGTACTTTCAAACAGAAGCTGTCCCTCCGGTGAGGTCGATTGGACAGCAACATCTCACGACATATTTGAACTAGGAGAGTCTCACCGACATGCTGCCGCTCGAGGAGAAGAGGAGAAAAGACTTGTTTTCAGTGTTTTGGAAATGGTTGCATTTATTGTCTGCAACAGTTTGCTTGTAACGTCTTAAGCTTCACAATCTCTCCAGAGTTCCCCCGCTTGTTCTGAAGGTACGAAAGTTAAATGATATGTAAGACAAAAAATGCACTTTTAACATGTTTCCCAAGTTCTCATTGAAAGACTTGACGCATCCATGAAATTGAACTTTAGCACTTATATTATCCCTTTGTTGTCTTAAATACTTTTTCATGCTGGAGGTTTTGAAAACTTGATTGGGAATGTTACCTTTATTTGTGTTAAATGGTCAAACGGTCACTCTACAGGGCATGGCCTGAAGGTTGCGTCAGTAATGAATGGAAACAAATCAAAAGCCGGTTGGAAATTAAGTTTGGATACAGTTTGAGGAGATGTACTGTAGACTGGATTTTCTGTTACGAACACACCTTGTGTTGCCCTATAACGATGATATTTGAAAGTACTGACCCCGTGAGATCTTCATTCTGAAAAGAGCTCTTTAAATCGATCTCAATAATGTCCCTCTTTTCAACAGCACTTATAGAAAACATGTCAGCGAAGGGTTTCATGTTTTCTAAATCTGGGTGGTTTCAAAGCATCTAGTCTTGTGAGGAATGTAGTTTTGTTCAGAAGGACTGACATGATATGATAATTCCACCAGCGACCGCATTAGTGTTTTATTCATGATTTGTGTTCATTGCTAAACCAAAAGGTTTTTATAATCATTTTTATCTCACATTTATTCAGTGAGTTTTATTGTGGTTTCTTGGGAAAAAAGAGGATTTTTTTTTTAGCAGCTCTGGTGCATTTCAAGTTACACATGGAAGAAATGTAAATGCTGTCAAGAAAAACAAACAAGGGAGCTCGCACCTTAAACAGCTGACAATGGAGAATTGTGTCCTTCATATCTGCAACAATATCCTCACTTTATATCCTATCAATTTTTATATTTTTTACTGTATGTTTTTTCCATCTTTTCTTTATATGTCAGAATTGTACCTGTATATTATTCCCTTTGTAGCCTATATTTACCCTCTCCACTGTTGTGTATGATTCAGGCAGGTCTGTTGGATCCGTCCAGATGTGAGTGTGAGCATGTGTGTATGTGAACGCATGCCATGAACATCTGTAAAACCTCCGTTCAGTTTTATTTCCAGTGCCATTTGCCGTGTGTCATAACGTTTCCAGAATAAAAAAAAAAAGCAGGCTTCATTGTGCACACGGCCACCACGTCAGTGTCATGAAATATAATCCAGTCAGAAGGTGAAGCTCTACAGTCGGTGTCCGTCAAGCCAGTATTACAGACCTCACCACAGCCGTGAGAATACTTGGACTTCTTTTAACTGTAATTACTACATTGTGTGGACTTTGTGATATGAAATAAGTGTATGTTTAGTTTCTGTATGTTTTTCACTATGCTGAAGCTAGCAGCAGATTGCATTGATTATTATACGGTAGAAATCATTTTTTCCTCAGTAAATCATCGCATTCGTGCTGACAGTTACTCAGTTTGTATTTTAAAAAGAGGCAAAAGAAAAGAGGTCCAGGTTTTCATTACAAAATGTTGGGGGGAAAATAAAGATGTGAAGAGGAAGTCATTGTGATGAGTGTTTTTCTTCTGTCATCAATTAGCAGACTGGTAACAGGATATGAGAAGGTACAACATAATAAAGTATCTTACTGGTTTGTCAGGATATTTAAAGATCACACTCCTGTTATTTAATGTAATTGTTATGTAATGGACTGGCTACCAGGTGTAGGTGGATTGTTAAAACGTGTTCACAGTAGAAAAAGCAAAGTCCTGGAATGGAATTAAGTACATTTACTCAAGCACTACTTACGCACAAACGTAAGGTACTTGTTCTTATTTCATTATTTTTAACTTAACACTTCTACCGATCTACATCTCATAGGGAAATAATGTACTCAACTACATTTATTAGCTTTAGTTCCTTTCAGATTACACATCTTTCTCCAATCTCCTATCCAATGAAGACCATGTGCTGTATCTCTAGTTTGGGCGTGTTTATTTTGAATATTTGAGACAAAATGAAGGACGATGTGTCCCTTTATATATCAGAAAATGTTTCTACTTCTTGAGCTAAATCAACGATTTCAAAAGCTTTTTTGAGCAGCTGGAACATGTATCATCACAAAGCTGAAAAGATGGCAGTTTGTCTGAGTTCATGAAAGCTTTTAGATACGTGTTTTCCACAGGACAGAAGATCAAACTACCCAACAATACATCAAATATGTTTATATATTAATACAAATGTCTGTTATTCTACTTATACAGGTATATACATTTTTATATATTTTTTTCCAATTTTTTACATTTATTTTACAAATAATATCTTGTATGTGATCTAAAACCTATAAAAAAATTGTTAATCCAAGCTGAAGACTCAAAGACTGAAAGACTGTTTGGAAAGCAGGGTTTTTATTCAACACTGTTAGGTGTAACATGTCACATTATCATAGCCATCCAAATGAAAAAAAAAACAACAGAAAACTTGACAGCAAGACGAGCTGATTAACAAAAATGGAACGGGTGAAATAATTTACCTTCGTGCCGATTGAACCTGTGAGGCTGAACATGAGAGGGTTTCTTCACATTAGACAGAAAAGGCACTTTCAAAATAAGATAAAGATGTGAAAAAAAGAAAAAGACAGACTTGTAGGGTGACTTGGATGGAACGGTCAAACAATACAAAAATATTTAGGAATACAATTAAAGCTGGAAGTGTGTTTCTGAAATCCTCAACCGCTCATCACCATCCGGACGAGTTCTGTCAGGAGAAGAGAAACAACATCAGCATTTCATCTGAAGAATGTCAGAGAAAACTGCACAAAAAACATCTGTTCGTGGGAATGCAAGGTCTCTCCTTCCTGGAACACTTGGACGGGTCA
This sequence comes from Trematomus bernacchii, assembly GCF_902827165.1. Lineage (NCBI taxonomy): Eukaryota > Metazoa > Chordata > Actinopteri > Perciformes > Nototheniidae > Trematomus > Trematomus bernacchii. The sequence continues at coordinate 5,656,336 of NW_022987698.1, read as the reverse complement.
GAAATTCCTGATTTACAATATTAACAAAAAACTATATTTAGTTTACAGAGCCAGAATGTCTATTGTAACTATGGTTTTGGTTGTGTGGTTTTCATTTATTTATTCAGGCGATTTGATTATTAAAGGTGGTAAGTTTGAGAAACCGGCTCGAGATCGCTAGAATTTGAAAATACGCAACCGGAGAAAATCTGCCACTTCCTTATAGAGCCCCTCCTCCAACACACACGAACGCGCACATGACCAATGAGGGCACGAGATAAGTTTGTGCACAGATGGAAGGCTGACAGGCAGGTAGGCCATCCAATTATTTTAGCCGGGCCTGCTAAAATGATTGGTCGTGCTTTTTACAGTATTACGGCTTCCACAGATGACATTTTTTTATGGATTCTTTGTCAAAGCACTTAAGATATTCATTGCTATCGGGATGTTAAGAGCATTCCATGGAATATAACAAAAAGTGTATCTCGAGCCGGTTTCTCAAACTTACCTACCCAACCTTTAAGTCCGGATTCCAATGTCTGAATGAAAGGCTCTGATGCTTAAGAAAGCTATAATTTAATCATTATAGCAGTCAACAAAATTGTTTACAGAAATGGCTACAATGAATCATATTCTCAGTGCAGGGGCTGTAGTTCTGAAACAGTTTGCAAAGCGTCCATTACTCTTCTGGTTAAGGAATGAACGTTTATTTACCGGGTCGGCTGCCACTAATAGCACATCTCCCTATGTGAATGACTGTGTCTGACCTACACATCTGTTGTTGTTAGTAAACCTGCTACACTGCGCTCCCTCTGCATGTTACAATGTGTATAAAACTGTCTACACTCACTCTCGAACTGAAAGTGAAGCCCCTGAGCAGTGATGGGCTTCCCTGATACAGGCAGTTAAGGAGGCTTTAGGGGTCTGCTCTTACTCTGCTCAGCTAGAGGACATGAAGGGGGGGACTAATGCTTTGGAACGAGACCACGGATTAATGAGCATATGAGACAAAAACACAATGGCTTTAGTTGTTTTTTGACTATCCAGAACAGTAGTGTATGTTCATGTTGAACAGTAAAGTACAAGTACAGTAAACAAATAGTGTCTTCATACACTGTGCAGTTTTACCTTCATAGTTAATGCAGCCATTGGCGTCTTCATGTCCCGCTAAAAGAGTCTCTACCTCCTCCTCTGACATTTTTTCACCTGGAACAAACAAAGAATTACAATGCACATAAGATGTGATAAAAGTGTCATCAAAAAGTCAGAGAAAATGAATAGTATCAGATGGTACTAAAATCCTAGTATATGATGTAAAAATGTGAAAAAAGGTCATAGTTAATATTTTATTTGTTGTATTTATTTATTTGTTGGTTATGTTAGTATGTAGCAGAAAAGTCATAGAAAAAGTAATATTTTGTCACAAAGTAAAAAATGTCCTGGTGCAAAATGTCAAAAGAAGAACATGTATACTATAATATGTTAAAGAAAGTTAAAAACGTAAAATATAGGATGCCATGAAAGAATTCATAGACGGAGGGCCATAAGATGAAATAAAAACAGCCCGCTTGTTTACAAAGTTCTTGCCACAGATAAGTGCCTGTAGGGATTTCACTTTGGAGATAAGACGGACAGACATGGGTCCTCTTAGCGAGATCAGGATCAAAGACAAATCTTCTTGTTTTGCAGGTTTTTCTTGACTCACCCAGTGTAGTGAGAACATGGCGCAGCTCTGCTCCCATCACTGTGCCGTTTCCCTCCTTGTCAAACACTCGCAGACCCTCTACAATATCGTCGAAGGAGCCCTGGTCCTTGCTCTTAGCGATGGCCTGAAGCATGGGCAGGAACTGCTCAAAGTCCATCATCTTGTAGTTCATCTCTGCTTGTAGGTGGACAGATATTGTCAAACGTTATAGCCTCAGAACATGCAAGATTAAAGTATGCAAATATGTTGTTGAAATTTCAGATGGGTGCAAGAGTAGGTGCTTTCAGTAGGGGGTATGAGTATGGAAGGGGCTTGGGTGATGATCCCATTACAAGATGGTCTCTAACTAATTATATGCATCAATTCATGGATTGCAAAAAAACTTATATATTCATTGATTTTAAATATACAAAATAGCATACCTTTCACAGACCTTCATACAGACCTTACTGAGTTAAAAAAAAAAGAGGCCTGATTTGTTTAGTGAATATGAAAGGCTTTAATGGGTCATCAAAAATAAAATAAATGCTAATATATATACCCTAAACAAGCCCAAAAGGTTCAGCACATGATTCTATAAGGGGCTATAATGATTACACAACATCCAACCTAACTGTTAGGCAAAGGAACGATAATGTAGAAAGATGAAATGGGCTATTATAGTTGAGCCTTGCCTTCTAGCTTGGGGTTTCCCAGGACCTTGAGCACCTCGGCATTGACGGGGTTCTGTCCGAGGGCCCGCATCACGTCCCCACACTGACTGTAGGTGATCTTCCCCTCACCCGTCCGGTCAAACAGAAGGAAGGCCTCCTTGAACTCTGATATGGAGACAGAGAGGTAGAAGTCAGATTTAGCTGAAAATACCATTAACAACCATTACTCACAAACACATATGCATAACACCAAAGGGCTCAAAACACTGCATGTGGAATTTCATTGAATAAAAGTGTTGTATTTGACAGTGAGACATGTCATTAAGTCTACTCTTTTCTGTAGTTGCATGGCAGGAGCACTTCTGTGTAGGAAAGAGTCCTATCAGTTTAAACTGCTCAACAACAACAAAAGCATTATAGCAATGTGCTGCTAACAATAACACAGCACCTACAGTATTTAAAGTACTTTGGCCTGTTAATGATGCCGTCACGTCTGCCAATCAGGGGTTTTAGGGTTTGATCCCTTCCCTGCCGTCAACATGTTAGTGTAAAATACTTATCCTCAAATTGCTGCTGTTGGCATGTCTACATGATAAGTGTATGTAAGTCGCTTTAGAAAAAATTGAAAGCCAAATAACATTTAATGTAATGTTATCAGCAGCTTTACATAGGCTAGTAGGTTTTCTTTTCCAGGGAATTACTTTGCATCAGATCAACAGCTGACCCACTTTAAAGGAAAAACTGAAATATGCTGTGTTGTGTTTTATCACATAATCTACAACACTCATTGCCTGCAGCAGCTCTTGTGCCTGTGGGTGGTGGGGGTTGTTGGATAAATGCTATTCTTAAAAGCACCAATTGTTTCCAACTCCAACAAGACTTGTCATGTTAAACAACAAGTAGCTGGTGACCTGAATCATTCATGCATACTATCTGTTCTGACAAACTGTTTTAGTGCCACAAAAGGATAGTTTTAGTGACACATGCCACGCCTTTAAGTCTGAGCCTACACCATGATCCATTGGGTGTATGGACTAAGTAGAGTGGCTTATTATAGCACTCAACATGGTCCCATCTTTTCCAAATGTAAAGTTTCATGAGGAAAACGACTAATCTGAAGACTAGTTTAAATCATTTTTATAGCGCCCCCTGCTGGCAACATGAAGTGATCCTTATGCTGTCTGCTAAAATCATAGACTGTATATGGCTAAAAAAACACAAACTGTCTACACTTTTATGACTGCTGCTGACATGTTTGAAACTGGTTGGTAGGATATTCTTTACTGCTTGTGATACATTCAGATGGTATTTGCCAGGTGTAAGTCGTGACAAGCATTGAACCTCACACGGTTAGAAAATGTGTTATTTTATCCCAGTCTGTCAGAGTTACCTGAAGGGGTCCAGCGATTTGCAGAGACAGTAGTCAAACTACAGGGTCAGATGGACGAATTCATGAAGCTTGTTAAAATGCTACGACAGGGTATGTGTATATAACCTAATATATTATATAAAAAAAGAGAAATCCCTTTTGGTAATCAGATGTTAACTCACCTATAATCTGGTCCTCTGTGAAGTCAGACTGGTGGAGACAAAAGGAAAAACAGACCGTTGTTAGTGTTATTCAGATGCTTCAAGTTAATCCTCCATTGGAGCCAGCGTACAGACAAGGATTGTGGCTAAAGGCTTAAACAGAGAGAAGCAGGCCAGTAGATACGCAGCTAGCTTAACGTTAACTGTGGGAGTCGCTTCAAAATCTCTGAATGAAGAACAACGTAATTTCATTTATTACGAATCTATTAATTTGAGCTATTTATATGAATTAGTCTGCGAAATATCTGTACTCACCATGTCTGTTTGTGGCTGTGATGACAGACGGGCGAGGGTCTCTCAGATAATGAGGAGGACACCGGCACTACATCAACGATGACGTCACTGCAGCTTCTATAGCAACAGCCAATCACAGTCCTCCTTTTCACAGTTGCATAGTTCGCATTTTTGCTGGAGTGCAGCAACAAAATGCCCCACCATCACTTTTTACAATTATGTTGCGTTTATTTAACCCTCTATGGCATGACATGAAAAAAATGTTTCACCATGTGTTTTAGGAGCTTAGGGGTCCCTGATATTATATAAATTATAAAATGTGACCCCCCCACACCCTTCAACCAGGGGTTGGTTTGTTGCCTCAGGGCAACACTGTGCTACGAGGGTATTGAAACACCAAGGATTTCTACAATTCAGAAGAAATAGAAAAAACAACTCTATATGAATTCAAAAGGTGTGTGTGTGTGTGTCTGTGTGTGTGTGTGTGTGTGTGTGTGTGTGTGTGTGTGTGTGTGTGTCTCTGTGTGTCTGTGTGTGTCTGTGTATGTGTCTGTGTGTGTGTGACTGTGTCTCTGTGTGTGTGTGTGTGTGTGTGTGTGTGTGTATGTGCGTATGTCTGTGTGCGTATGTCTGTGTATGTGTGTCTCTGTGTGTGTCAGTGTGTGTCTGTGTCTGTGTATGTGTGTGTGTCTGTGTGTGTGTGACTATGTCTCTGTTTCTGTGTGTGTGTTTGTGTGTGTGTGTGCATGTGTCTGTGTGTGTATGTGTGTGTGTGTGTATGTGCGTATGTCTGTGTGTATGTGTGTGTGTGTGTGTGTATATGTGTGTGTGTGTGTGCGTGTGTCTGTGTGTCTGTGCATGTCTGTGCATGTATGCGTGTGTGTGTCTGTGTGTGTGTGTGACTGTGTCTCTGTCTCTGTGTGTGTGTGTGTGTGTGTGTGTGTGTATGTGTGTGTGTGTGTATGTCTGTGTGTGTATGTCTGTGTGTGTATGTGTGTGTATGTCTGTGTGTCTGTGTATGTGTGTGTGTGTGTGTGTGTGTGTGCGTGCGTGCGTGCATGTCTGTGTGTGTGTCTGTGCATGTCTGTGTGTGTGTCTGTGTGTATGTGTGTGTATGTCTGTGTGTGTCTGTGTGTTTATGTGTGTGTATGTGTGTGTATGTGTCTGTGTGCCTAACCCTATCTTGACCTTCACTGTCCTGTCAGACGGAATAGCCCTAACAGCCTGATCGTGTCCCTTCTGCCCATAACATGTTTTGGTGTCCATTTCCTGTAAATATCAGTAGATGGTAAAGTAAAAACATTGACTAGGTTTATCATTTTACAGCTGAGCACATTTGCACACTTGCATGATATTGCCTGGAAAAAAGTGGTCTAAGTGGCACAGTGTTGCCCTGAGGCAACGAACAAAAAAACAGTTTTAGCTAATTAATAAATACATAAGTATTTAAACAATCAAATATACTTCTTTACGTATTCATGCACATATTTTTTATTTTAAGTTGTGTACATTTCAAATATGTTAAAAAGTGAAATGTATCTTACCAAGTGGTGGCCCTGAGTCCCCTGCAGCTTTGCTTGCAGAAAGGACTGCTCCACCCCCAGACAAAATGCCACACCCATACAATTCCCTCATTTTATTGGACACCAGCATGTCAGATGACATTGGGTATATTCAAAAAAATATATATATTTAGAGGGCCAGTGTGAGTTCGAAAAAAGTGGTTTGTTGCCTGAGGGCAACAGTATGCCATAGAGGGTTAAGTTTATTATGATTTAAAGCATTTTCCTGTGTTTATTTTATACAATATCGATACATTTAAGATGAATATTACTACAACCTTATTCTTCTACCATTGACAGAAGGATTCCATGTCTGTGTCCACGTTCCCTTGTTTAAAACAATGGTTCATTCAAAAAAAAAATACAACAATTGGCACACCGTTTAATAAAAGTAATCTTAGAAATAGTACTGTTACATTTTTGTTTTAGCTTCAAGCAAATGCAATGTTTATTAAATACTACGCGTTTTGTGCTAAGTAAAGTACAACACTTTTGGTAATGTACTTTACTTGCATTTACTTGTGCTACTTTATAATTTTACTCCACTTCATCTCAGAGGTCAAATAGATACATTTTCTTGAATTCAACAACATATAAATACATACAAGGATAGAAGGAACTAAGAAAACATAAGGATATGTAAATTATGTCAGCAGGTTGACCCATGATTAAAAACAAGTCTTATAATTCAAAACAATTGAAAAATAAACAAATTCATTTGGACAAAGATTTCCAAGAAAAAAAAACACATTTTATTGTTGGATTGGTAATTTGTTGGTTGACCTGTATATATGTATATCTTTGTAATTCACACTGATACTGTGTGACTGTTGGATAAATGGGCATCTAATTTTCATGTTTAATTAAGACACATGACAAATCCTTTTAGATACATTCTCATCCTTCATTTGGCTTCTTCACTGGCTGTCTCGCCACACTGAAATCGGACAAAGTCCAGCACTCGAGCCTGTTGACCTTGGAGGAACTGAGCCACAGTCCTGCTGGGGTCTCCCAGGAAGGTCTGAGGCAGCAGGCGGGTCTCACTTTCCCCACAGGGGAGGTCATCCATGTTGCCCAGGGACACCGGGGACTCCCCCACTATGTGCTGTCCCAGCTTACGCCCCAGAACTTCCTGCGCTCCCTCCTCTCCTCCCTGAAACACGACCAGGGCGCCGTACCGACCCATGGCCACCTCGGTCTGGCCGCTCACACCACCGTGAACGTACGAGCCGATGTTCCACTCAGCCGGGACACCCACCGTCACCGCCCGCCGCACTGACAGGTTCTCACCGAGGCGACCTGGGGAGAAAGAACGAAACATGTTTTATAAACCACAAATATACTGATTTCAGCAAAACGTGTTTTACTTCAGAACCGGGTTTATTGCCAAGAAGGTTTACAGATGACAGGAATTTGCTTTGGTGTATAATGGTGTGTACATAAACACAGTAAGAGGAATTAAGATGTCAAAAAGAGCAAATATAGAAATAATATTCAAACTATTGTAAAAAGTACTATAAAAGATACAAATAAATAAAAGTGTGAGTGTTGTAAGGAATGTGCTAAATAGTCCTATGAATATGCAAAGGTTTACAGTATAGAGAATCAGGAAGGACACAAACATGTCACTAGATGCCGGTTAATGGGACACTACCGTTAATGTAACACATAGTGACTATGGGAGTTATGAGTCTGTGTCAATGGGGGTCAGTGGTAAAGAACAGTTTTGATAGTGTTATGGAATATTTAAAGTATAGGTCAAAAGATGTTTTGTTTGTTCTTTTTTTTGCTGTTAATTGATGATAAGTTGTACATACTTAACATCTGGTATATTAACAACACTTCAATGATATTGTGTGACTGTAAATCTGTCACAATCCCTCTCACACTTCTCAGTTGTGTTATAAGATGTGGATGTTTATGCCCAACAATGTTTCGAATGTAAAGCATGCGTGGAAACAAACTTACAAGAAAACATTAACTTTATTTCCGAATGATGTTTTATACTGCCATCATTGCTCATGAAACCCAAATTGAAGAAAAACTTTAAATTCTAGTAGAGGGACCGAGGAGGTATATGTGTTTGAAACCAAGACAACAATGTTTTAGAGATAATTAAAGAAACATTTTCTTACTGACCTATTGTGAGAGCCACCCTGTCAGAAAGTGAAGCTCCTGCCTCCAAGCTGAGTTTGTTTAACTCATCGCCTACCAGGACACTCTGGAAACAAACAATGTATGGAAGCAGCATTACAGTAGGGCAAAGAAAACAGCCTTACCATGTATAACCTTTGCATGTTTAAGAAGTCAATATGAAAAATTGCTTATAAAACACCAAAATGTAGTATGCAGATGAAGCAGTGTGTATTTATGTAAAGTACTTGCAATACTTATAACTTTGTAACTATGACGACGTATTGACTGGTTTAACTCGAGCAGTGCCCGTGCTCGGCCTGTGGTCCTGCTGTTTGCGTCTCTCTTATAAAAGGCTCATCCAGACAACTAGGCCTCTGTATGTGTCTATTTACATATTTAGAGAAAACGACATGACATCAAATGATGGGAATTTCCCCAAGTACAGCTCCTGAATGTGGTTTTACCTTCACATATCCACCCTGGCTTTGTGTTTTATTCCGGTGGTGAGCCAAGGTTGCAAGCGCCACCTCCTTAACCAGCTGCTGGAACTTCTCATTGCGGGCAACGAAGTCTGTCTCACAGTTAACCTGCACCAAGCGCACAAGAAGAAAAGAGACAGATATATCTGAATGCAACTACATCAAACAAACTAGAAAGTGATCAATTTAAGTATTGATGCTTCTGGTAATTAAAAGCATAATATGTTGTTATCTATAAGTGGGTATCACTTATTTAAGAGAATGACAAAAGACAAAGTTTGAGAGTGCTTTTACCGGTTAGAATTATTTCAGCGTTCATTGTTCAGTAGGTTTTTACCAGGAGACAAATTATCTCCAGAGGTACACTGCTCTCTAAAACAATCCGACCCTATGATTTCACCCACTAAAAACATTAATGCTAAATACATAAACATCCCACCAAATAAATCATTGATTCTCAAAATGTAGCTTGGTTTAAAACGTCAGAGGTAGGGTTATTTTCTTTGGCTTGTTTCTCAAGAGTCAAATAATCGAAAAGTCTTCTTCTATTAAGAAAATAAATGTAGAAATATTTATAATGCATCCTTAAGCACTGTATCACGGGCCTTACCTCCACCATAACTGCAGCTTTATCTCCCATGAACAGGCCAATCAGCCCCTCTTTGGCTTTGCGACCCTCCAGCTTGTTTGCTTTGTTCCAGCCCTCCTTCTGCGCCTGCTCATTTAGCCAGGTCTCAGCCTGAAAGATTGGACATTAACATCAGTAACACATTCACAAAGATAGTAGTTTCAGAAGACAACATACAGATATTGTTGTGCAGAGGGGTTGAGAGAGGTGGGTTACCTGTGCCATGTCATTATCAAACTTCTCCAGGGCTTTCTTGCAGTTAATGAAAGTGTAGCCGGTGTTTTTCCGCAGTTTCATCAGCAGGGCTTTATCAGCTGCAAGGAGCTGGAGACCTGTGTGTAGTGACTGTACATGGCAAGTGTTCACCTGAGGATGACAGAAGGGAGAATTGCATAACTTCAAAAATCCAGTTGATCTTTTGAGTAGATATTACAGCGAGACGTCTAACAAGAGTGATATCAGATAACACATTAATTAAGAATATATTAGCGAGGTAACACATTGAGACTGGCAGAGTAATGTTAAGCCGGTAAATCAGAAAGTAATGAAGCTAACCAACAAACCAGTGAATGACAGTTCGAGCTTTAGGTAAAATGATACAAATAAGACTTAGTGTAAAGCTAGTTGTGCTCACCTTTGCAAGGTCTTTTGTAATTGTTCTGAATAAAAAGGTAAACGACATCTTTAAACCTTGTTGGACTGAAATGACTTATGAAAGCTCAGAGTGTCATTGAATCCACGCTGTGTACGGAAGCCGCGCAGGGTCAAACAGACTGTGAGAAGGCTCTTATCGCTGCTCAGCGCCCCCTACAGAGCGGGAGGGCTCACAGCCTGTCTCACATGGTAGGCTACATACAGTATACGTGTTCATTGTGGTTACAATACATGTTACTAAGGATATTTAATAATGTATTCTACTTACAATGTAAGTAATGGTGTCTTTACAGGTCTCACTAAAAAATCTATTAGAAAGCTTCAGCTGATTCAGAACGCTGCTGTTCGAGTCCTCACTAACACTAAGAAAGTGGATCACATCACTCCTGTTCTGAAGTCCTTACACTGGCTTCCTGTGTGTCAAAGAATAGATTTCAAAATATTGTTGCTGGTTTATAAAGCTTTGAATGGTTTAGGCCCAAAATACATGTCTGACCTACTGCTAAATTATGAACCATCCAGAACTCTCAGGTCTTCAGGGACTGGTCAGCTTTCTGTCCCCAGAGTCAGAACTAAACATGGTAAAGCAGCGTTCAGTTATTATGCTCCAAATATCTGGAACAAACTCCCAGAAACCTGCAGGTCCGCTGCAACTCTTACTACTTTTAAATCCAGGCTGAAGACTTTTCTTTTTGCCGCTGCTTTTAATTGAACTATTCATATCTTAAACTGCACTGTAACTTTTATCCATGTATTTTTTCTTTTAATGTTAATTTTATTATCTTTTATTTTTAATGACTGATTTTAAATGCCATTTTCTTAATGTCTTCCATTTTTGTAAAGCACTTTGAATTGCCTTGTGTTGAAAGGTGCTATATAAATAAACTTGCCTTGCCTTGCCTTGCCTTACAATAATGAGGCACTTCACTATTTCCATTTTATGCTACTTTAAAGGCTATTATTTGAACAGCAGATATTGTACTTTTTACAATACTACATTTATTGACAACATTAGTTACCAGTAACTTTGGGGAATCCGAATTAAATATAAATCAACTAATGATTAATGAAACTTTTACCCAGCAGTTCGTAAAGTAATTAAAAATAATATTTCAGATTTTACCTAGTTATCAAATTGTATCTGGTTGCTTTATCCTTCTAGTATACAGTAGGAGCATCGGATACTATATATCACTCAAATCACAATTATAATAATAATAATAATAATAATAGCTTGGATTTATATAGCGCCTTTCATGGGGCCCAAGGTCGCTTTACAAAGATAAACAGGAGTAAAAACAAACAAAACAAAAACAAAAGGCAGTCAGACAAAGAGTCAGACAGACAAAACAACAAATAAATTACATATATTTTCTTGTTCGTACCTGTTTCGTTGACATTTCTTCAGCCCCACCCCACCAGTACCTTTCAGCCTCTATCTCACCTTTCCTGTTTCTCCTCTTAATACAATAGGCCTACTCTTTTTTATTTTTTTTAACTAGCTTTTGGGTTATGCTTCTAATTTGTGAAATAAACACTTTCTCTATCTTTCTCTTTTCTAACTCACTACTGGGCACTATACTTGATAAGGGAAATAAAAAGCTACAATTTAATGTATGGTTATTGGGGAAATAGAGATGGGTGATTAAAGTACATTTAATTAAATAACTGCATTTGGTACAATTTTGAATGCAGGAATTTAACTACACTGTAGTCTCACTACTCCTACTTCAGTAAAATATCTGAATACCTCAACTTTTACTGTTCAAACTACACGGACAAGAAAGGCATCAACTGCAGGTAAAACTGCAAACAGTTCTTGATCTACTGAGGTTATCTCTTATTGTTTCAAACTGAAACTCAGCTGTCATTTTGTTTTGTAAGTGTCTGTTTTAAAGCATGTAAAAGCCTCAGAGTAATAATCACCATTTTATTGTATACATATATTCATTATTTAGAGAGCCCACATGCACCTTTACAGTGTAATATTTGCAGTGGGGGAGCATGTGCCCTCGGACAGAGAGGCAGTGAGCTATTCTGAGTTCACTGACCTTGCACAAAGCCTGTGAAATGCAGCATCTGGACCTTTTGGCAGGAGAAATATGAACGTCTAGTCCTGTAATTTTCTTTTCTTTAAATTTAACTTGTATTTGACAGTAGCACCTTAAATTGTAATAAAATTAAAGGGACATTTTGTTTCTTAGTATCAATGTTAAAACAATTACATTCAAATCAGTAGTCAGTATCGCAGCTCGCACCTTGATATGGATTTGCTTTGATACATTAAACTGTGTGCTAAACAGGTGAGCAGTTTCACAGAGATAAGATAGAGAGAAAGTTATATTTACACTTTATGAAATGTATAATTGATAGAACGTCCTACAACATATCGATTATTAATCCTTCACAAATCACAATAAGGAACAAAAGCTCATAGTTACAGTAGGAAGACCTGACAACATAAGTTATCTATTCTAAGGGACATCATTGCAATGAAGTGATGCATCCTGACTAATGGGCTGGATTTAAGTCAGTGTTGGGTGGGTCATGCAAAACTTGTTATAAAAGAGGAACGTTGAAACAGTCAGTATCACGTTGCAGCGGAGCCAAGATGAAGGTCATCGCTTTCCTCGCACTCTGGGTGACCCTGTTCCACCAGGGATACAGCAGTAAGATACTTTTTATGCTCTTTTATCACCATAAGCTATTACTACAGGCACTGTTCGGGAGAAGTTAGCTACATGTGATTGGACTGGTATTTTAACTATATTTTGTAGTGGTAGTGGTTCAACTACATTTATATTTATTGTGCCTTCTTTGTGTAATTAACTACATAATATATCCAAAAAATGTGCCATAAAAATACAGTTATTTAATTAAATGAAACCCCCTTTGGCCATCAATGCTTTTAAATATAAGTTAAATATTTAAAAAAGTTGTTGGCATGTGACTTTATTATGTTATTATGTCATTTGCTTTTGTCTCCATAGGCCTGCATTGACCCTTCCCCCCCCCCCCCCACAGATTAGTTTAAACAACTTGTTTTTAAGTAACTTCAGTTAAACTAAATTCCTCCCTAGGGTAGCTTCGCTGTAGTTCAACCTTTTCAAAAGTGACGTAAGCTTGCAAAACCTTGCTTTCCAAGTAGCCTCCCAAACACTGATTACAGTTTAAAATAGGATTGTTTTTAAGTTACTAATGTGTCAAATTGCTCCTCAGACTCTCTGGACACATGTGTGGGTCGCTGTGGTTACGGCACCGACAACAGTTTCTCCTGTCAGTGTAACCCGTCCTGTGAGCGCTTCAAAGACTGTTGCTCTGACTACACCGACGTTTGTAAAAGTGAGTGACAAAAGCTTATTTTATAACTTAAAATATTCTGAATGATGTACTTGAATTTGATTATCATGCAAATCAAGCAGGATTTACTATTTTAAGTTGACTTATTATGTAGATCAAGCAAAACCAGTACTTAGATTAAATGATTATAAGACATATTTAGTAGTACTGGATAATGATTAAAACCACAGGCAGTGCATTTGATAATTGATTACACCTCCAGTTTTGATTCAGACCGTTGAATACCTTTGAACCGTTGCTGCTAAAGCATTAACTTTTTCCAGTGATGCAATATTCTCCATTGTGCATTTGGAGGTTGAGAAATACTTCTGGTTGTTTCTTGTGTGGGTGTAGCTAAAAAGATATGCGACATTACATAGTTGAGAAAACATGCACAATGTCTTCTGTTTGAATACAATTCAGATTAATTCAAAAAGAATATCTTCATGTAGAGATACAAGCTTAATGTTTATTGTTTGTATCACAGATTCAATTATATTACATTTTCATCCATGAGGGTTTAATTCTTTTTTATCACTCAGTAGACTTCTGTAGAAAATTAACGGTTTATTTTCCTCTCTAGCTTCGGCCTTATCTTGTAAAGGCAGATGTGATGAGCAATTCAATTCTGAGAACGAGTGCCACTGCAACTCCAAGTGTGCCCAGCACCAAAACTGCTGCAGCGACTACGCAGACCTCTGTGACAGTAAGACCCCCCCACCCTGTGTTTATCTGTTTGTTTTTCCTAAGCAGCTACTCGTGACACCAGGGGCCTCATTTATAAAGGGATATACGCTCAAAAAATGGCGTACGCCAGTTTCTACGCAATGTTTGCGATTTATAAAATACTAACGGGAAAATGTGCGGTCCTCCACGCAAACTCTAACCCATGCGTACGCACTAAGCACAACAACGGGAGAGACGAGAAACTGCGACACCGTTGGCAGAAGGAAGAATGGAGAGAAATATGTGGAAATAAATAAAATGTTACCTCTCATTTATCATATGAAGAATTCATTTTCAAACATTGATTAAAGCCAATCTTAAAATGATTAAACAAACGCCTGTTTGCGACTCCTCAGTGCACACAAAAACATAACTTGGAGAAATAAATAAATACGGATATGTTATTTAAAACCACCTCGAATATGTTGTGTTAATGTTATGAAATGTTTTCTCATAAATGATGCGGTAAGCAGGAGGACAGAATTACGTCTAAACTGACGCCGTTTTGCATTTCTATAGGTTGTAGATACGAGCATGGTTTTATATACTATCACGTTTAATCGTGTTTTATGCCGTTTGCCAAGACTTGATAAGTCGCTCGTAAAACACAGGAGGTATGGAAACTAAGAACACCATATGTGGTAAATTGTACAGCTAATATAACACAACACATTAGTTGTATTTCCTTTAACTGGTGGATTATGGATATATAGTTGCTGATCGAAAGCTGGAACACAAACCACCAAATACAACAAAATAATTCAGATCCAGTCGTCATGACTCCACTCCGGAGGGATTCCCCGATCATTTCTTACAGTTTCTCATCAAGGGGGTGTCTCCTGTCCCCGGGACAAACACACTGCATGAGGAAGGTTATGTGTATTTTTTTTGTCATTAACTTTTTTCGGACCACTTATTTATTTATTTTGGTGACGATCCGACCTCCATGCTGCTACTCTGGTTCAAACTGCATCCACCAAACAATATGATTTATCTCGACCTTCCCAAAATAACCAAAATCTGACACGGTGTGAGATGTCTTTTTTAGCTGTTCGGTCGTAATTTCCTGCGATCTTCTTGATGCAGTCAGTCAAAATGAATGAATGAATGGGTGTTTCTTTGACTATTTATAGGCAAATATGGGCGTTACGTGAAGCCTGCAAAAGCTGCGCCGCATTTCGAGTCGATTGTGATTTATAAAGGGAAACAGGCGTAGGAAGTGCCGGTACGCACTTCCCTCGCCGGTACGCAATGTTTTGTGAATCGGAAAATGTCGGAACATTTCTGTACCTATTTTTTTGCTTTGTACTACGTAAGCAACCTTCTCACGTCAATCCTACGCAAGACGTTATAAATGAGGCCCCTGGTCCCTTTCCCATGGTGGACACTGAATCTAACCCATCATCAGTCCCATGGTGCTGTTCTCAAAAACAGTCAGAAACCTATGAGTTGTGCTAAAAAAGAGATTATCCCTTATACTGTCATTCAAACAATAATTCGAGGCTTCAAGAGTGAAATAATCCAACATTTCACAAAAAAGCAAAGATTATAGGAGAATCCAAAGAAAACTACAACTATTTTATTCTTTCTACGTCTCCTTCTAACCTCACGACCCCTAAGATTTGTTTTGGACCCTTTGTATGGTCACAGCCCCCAGGTAGGGAACCACTGGACTAAACTACCCAACTGTAGAGGAAGTATGCATTTGTATTAATAAAGTCATTTATTTTAATATATATCAACATATTGATCACAGGGACTTTTGACTTTTGATACTTCAAGTAGCCTACATTTTTGCTGATAATTAATCTTAACTTTAACTAAAGAAAGATGTTAAATGAAGAAACTTACTCGTAATAAAAATCTTTAAAATGGTGGTAATAGTAAGTGTCCTTCAGTGAAGGCTGAATATTTCAACACTGTTTGCTTTAGTGGCCGACCTCCCTTGTGTCAAATCTTTTTTCAGTGTTTGACCAGCGGGTGCTGCTGTTGTGCTATAAAACGTACTGCAAGCAAAACAAAGTTCAGTTTGCTCTTCCCTCTAAACGGCACCATTCTTCAACAGTTATAATACTCAGTGGTGGGAGGAGTATTAAGGTCCTTTACTATAATACAAAAAGCAATACTACAATATAAATGTACTCCATTACACGTCTTTCCTTAAAAAATGTGCTAAAGTAAAGTTACAGAAGTCTTACTTACAAATTCAACTTGAACTCTGTAGGTAAAAGTACTCATTGTGAAGAATGACCATTGCGGAGTGTTTTATATTATCATTACAATATCATGAGGGAAGATGAACTTTTGGAACTTAGTAACTATACCATTTTATTTTATATACTGTACTTAACCCTCAAAACAATATTTTTGTATATTAAATCACTCAACCTGTTACCTTAAATTCTTCAAGAAAACTTTGTTTTATTTGCATGCCTCCGCGGTAAATGAAATATCAACAGAGAAAGTCTTGATAAATTGAACCCATTTAGGATCCCGTTGGACAACAGCATAACTATATGAAAACACAAGTTCACAAACTCTTGGGTAGTATAATTTTAAAGTTTCATTTTCCAGTTGTGTGCCCACTTCCCAAACACATGCTTTATCAGTAGAATATTGCATAAACAGGACTTGCATGGATGAGTAGTTCAGCTTGTTGAAGTGTGAGACTTGAGAAAGTGTTTTTATTAAATAATGATAAATTGTGTGAGACATTGTAAACCTATGTTTTGATATAGCTTTCTTTTTGTTTAACCTGCATGGTCCCCATTTGAAACACTAATATGATGAAGACATAATCTGTGTTTGTGGTGTTGTGCAGGTAATGGAGGAGGCGGCGGCGGCGGCAGTGGTGGTGTGATCACTGATGCTGAGATCAAGTCTCTCTCTGAGGCGCTCTACGCTCTGGATTCAAACAAGGCTTCGTCCTCAGAGCTGATCATTAACCCTCAGGCTCTGGTGCACGACTCTCAGACCAGCTCCATGAACGATCTCTCCTCTGAAAAGTGAGGAGATCTTCTTGACACTAATGTTCAGTATATTTTACCCTATTTTCCTGTCTCATCATGTGTTTGTTTCTGTGCCCCCAGCCTGTTCCGATACCTGAACGAGGAGGTTCTGTTCTCCAGGCCCACCTACAATGCCTTCCTGGCGGTGCTGGACAACTACAACAGGATGACCGGTCAGAATGAAGACTTCAGCCCGCAGCAGCTGGCCGAGCAGGAACACTTCGTCAGGGAGACCATGGCCAACACCGAGTTGGGCCGCGAGCTGTTTGCTTTCCTCTACACCAAGGGTAACTACGTCCACATGTAACAGCAGGGGGGAGTAACCAGCCACATGACAACATTACAAAATAAATTGTAATCACAAATTGAGAGACAAAATATGTATTAAAGTAACATCCTTGGGTTACAATTTAAGCCCAGTTGTTTTCTTTCAAGCCTATATTTGTTTATATGTTGTCAAATTGGCGCCATTAAAGTATCAGGTGAGCTCCATGATCCTATTGTCAGTGTTTAAATTAATCTACTGGATAACGTTACAGGTAAAAGGATTTTAAAGGATTCTTCAAATTCCACGATTGCCTTTTACAGTACACGTGCAGTATCTTTGCCTCATGTATTTCTCTCACAGTTTAACATATATAGTGCTTACAGTGTTCTGTATATGATTCTGTATTTTAAGGCGTGTACGCTTCAGAGGAGGAGTTCCTTCAGGACCTGAAGATGATGTGGTTTGGTCTGTACTCTCGCAACAACAACAAGAAGGACTCCAGCGGCTTTGAACACATCTTTGCAGGTTCGGACAGTGCACATTACTTCCAAAAAGCACAGATGTTTTGCCCCAAAACGTTTTTTCATGATTATTAAGAAACACATTCTGTGACAGGTGAGATCAAGGGAGGAAAAGTGTCTGGGTTCCACAACTGGATCCAGTTTTACCTTCTGGAGAAAAGCGGAAAGCTGAACTACTACAGCCACAGCTTCAATGGGCCTGTAAGCATACACAACACAGACCTCAATGTGTTCTTTTAAAATGTGAAATGTGTAGCACTCCGTCATTTCTCCTCTTTCTTTCTTTCCCCTGCTCTCAGTGGACTTCTTACCCTGATGTCCTGGGAATGCAGTTCATGTGGGAGGGCTACTTCAAGCAGGTCGGATCTGCAGTCATTGGCTGCAGCCCTGAATTTGACTTTGCTTTGTACAGCCTCTGCTACATCACTCGCCCTGGAAAACAGTGAGTATACCTAAAGGACCTGCGATGTTTTCTTGCATGTAGATCGTTCCTGATTCCGATTTGTTTATATTATCCCTCATCCGCAGGTGTCACCTGAGCCTGGAAGGGAAGGAGCTCATGATCCAAACCTACACATGGGAAAACTCTTTCTACGGTGATGGGAAGAAGTACATCGCCTCTGCCTTTCCTGCAACCCCCAGGAACTAAAGCTGACATCTTCTAAATAACAAGCAAACATTTCATAACCCTCATTATGTAATCACTTGAAATAATAATATTCCCAAGAAAAAGGATTTTCTCAGTGAGAGGTCTTCATAAATGTAATTCAACTTTTCTGTTTAAAATAAAATACAAATAAAAAAGATTTTTATGGATATATAAATGTTTCGCATCTGCTTATTTTGTTTCCTGAAATGTTTCGATAGCAGGAATAAAATAACCTATATATTCACATTTTGCTTCTCGAGCCCTCAGTGGCACTTCCACTTGTACAAATAAAACGGTAAATCAGAGAGTTGGTTAATCTGCAGTGTAGCCTCTCGTGCACAGTCTCACAGACCAAGAGAATGTGCTGATCTCCCAGGGGCACGATCAAACTGTGCCTAATGGGGCAAAAAATGGGCGTTTACACACCCCGCGTGGGCACAATACTGACACCAACCCTTCAGCGTTAAGAGCATGTGTGCATCTGACACAATTGCTTATTGTCTATAAAAACAGCAAAACAAAAAACAAAACGCAGTCTTTTTCAGAATGAACTATAGAAACAAAAAGACATTAACAGATCCTGTTCTGCTTGACCTGCTTCAAACAGTAGCCACCAGCTAAACCTGTTCTTATCAGCTGTCCATAAAGCTGTGTGTCTAACTCCCCAGTGTGGGGGTAAAGTGTGCGTGTGTGTGTGTGTGTGTGTGTGTGTGTGTGTGTGTGTGTGTGTGTGTGTGTGTGTGTGTGTGTGTGTGTGTGTGTGTGTGTGTGTGTGTGTGTGTGTGTGAGAGTCCAGCTGGGATGGGGGTTGATTTTAGTCTTTCACTCATCTAGGGTGACTAACAGGATAAATTCTGGTCTGCCGACAGAACAGGGGGACACACTTGCAGCCCTGTTTGAAGAAAGTATAACAGGAGATGGATCTGCCACTGATCCCATTGTCCGCCCGTCTGTGTGCATTCATGCGAAACAAGAGCACAAGACCAGTTCGCAGGAAAACCTCAGCGATTTATCTGAATTGGGCCTCACATGCAGTCAAAGTGTTCGGCAACAATAAAGTCAGCCCAGGGAAGAATTTCTCTCGCTTTTTTGTCCGAGCATATTACATTTTCTGAGCCGGTGACTCTAGAAATTAGAAGAGTAAATCTTCTCTCTTTTCAGACTGCTTTCTTTTTAAGGCCCCGATGAAATCAAATTAGACCACAGTGTGGCAAATAAAAGAAAAAAAAGATTCAATTGTTTCTTTTGTCACTCACACAACTTCATAATCGAATTATAGCTGGCCACCCGCCAGCGTGTCCTCGCATCTCCCCCAAATGGGCTTTTTCTGGCAGATCTCGTGAGCCACCTGACTTTTGTTTTGTAATTATATTATCCCGCTCTCCTTTTAGCGTGTTGTGGCTAATGGCTGCGCGGGCCAGCCCAGCTGCACATGCAGAAACAAAGCTGCTTATGGGGCCAGACAATGGGCCTGTGGAAAAGGGACGCCTGAAGGCGGTCAGCCAATGAGCACGCACAACGGGGGGCCAACAGAGGGTTTAGGGAAGGGTTAAGGGGGTTTAGGGGTTCAGGCAGGGGGGTGTCTATTTTACCCAGTAGTGGGGTCCATCATGGAGATGATTAGTAGGACACATGGTCAACATCACCCCTGTCTCCCCAGGGTCGGTGCTCGGCTGGAGGGAGGTTCAGGTTTTGGCTTAGATGCCGGCCTTTTCTAAAGTTGATGCGGGACCATGAAATACAGAGCAACGTTCATTCTCTGGAGTTGTTTTTGTACTTTCCAAACAATTTGAAGACCGCATTGTCATTCTTAGTGGTTACTGACATATGCAGAGTGATGGATAAAATCTTGATGCATTGCGCTGACCTTGTTATAGGCTTTGGATATTGTTGGAGGAAAAATGTATTTGATTGCTGCATATGCAATCCCTCCACTACTCTAAACACACACACACACACACACACACACACACACACACACACACTGACATGCACACACTCCTCGTGCTGTGGGGATGACATCTCTCGGAGGACTTCCAGTATGACAGATGGAAAAAGCCCACTTTCCCCCACTGTCACAAACAGATTCACAGGGGATTCATGGCAAGGTCATGTTTGTGTGTGTACTGGAGTGAAGTTGTATCTGTCCTTCGTATTTCATTATAATAAACAATTCCCATCTCACGAACATACCTAGATAAGGTGAGGCGGTGTCCTCTGAGCCATGTGAACATGCTGAGTGCGCTGAGCAGCCGGTGGAGAATAGATGAGCATCTGAGCCACAGACTGTTATAATAAGAGATATGTTTAAGAGAGGGCCATCTGCAGCAGGACTTCATCATGTGTGGTCAGCACTGAGGGATCTTATGGGACATTATGGCACACATAGAGAATTACACTTGAGCCCCACCTGAAGACAGTGATACACAGTAAGTGGGTCAAACAGAGAAGAATCCAAATAAAGGAAACATTTCAGTTTCAACATTACAGGTGTTTATGTATGCAACTTTATAGCCCTAAAACAATTTCAAATACAAATTCTGATTTGATTAAGTTGTATTAAAGGTGTTATGAGTATAAGTAATGGGGACACAGGGCCTCAGCTCTTATATTCCCCTGCTAGTACCACTCCTGGGATGCAAGAGGCCCGGCTCTGCTATTCCCATTTCAGGCTGCAGGTGTGGAATAGGAAAGGCAGAGACCCACAGGGAGGGGCAGTGGGGAAGGTGGTCGGCCTGGGAGTGAACGGGGATGGAGAAGAGCCTTGTCTGGGTGTGCGGATAACCTCGTAACCTACCTCAATTCTCCCTGTTAGGGCATGTGGTGCTCTGTTTCCAAATCATGCACATTCCCTGCTCTCTGTTCCCCGATCAGTGTTGATGAGGGTCTATAATATATAATGTTGTTGTGCACGTCTTTGTCACTGAAGTGTGATTCAGAGAAATATTCAATTATAATTGAATATTTAAGGAATGTTAAACGGCAACAATTAAACCTATCTATTGACGGAAAAGTAATCACAAACTATTTTGGTCGCATTTGAATTGTTTTCTGTTATTTTTCATGCAAAAAAGTAGTTTTCAGCCCCTCAAATGTAAAGACGTCTTTTCTTGGGTTTATATCGGATTCAATTAGATATTTGTAGGTTTTGGACTGACAAAACAAGACTTTTGAAGACATCACCTAAGACTTTTAGGTACTGGGATGGACATTTTTTCCTATTTTCTGACTAATGTAGAAAATAATCTGCAAAAATAATCAATGACAAAAACAATTGTTAGTTGCAACCCTTAATGTATCCATACACTTTAATTAGTCTATGTATATCAATGCCATATCTACAACTAGAATTAAGTTTGAACTTTGATCTATAATTATTATTATCGGGTGATGAATCACAGTAACAATCACTCCAAGAACGGTCACAATCCTTATGGTTAAGAAAGTACATGGGATAATTTACCCAAATACTACATTTTAAGGTGTTTTATTGCATTTGTGATTAAAAGTTGTATAAGAAGCTTTGTGGCTGCAGAGGGAGCTGCATGAAGTCTGATCAATTGCCTTTAGTGATGTCACTTAAAGCAGTGTTTGTTGGGGCTTCTTTGCCAGCTTTATGAACTCCCTAAATCATTGGTAAATGAACAAATCCTATACCTTCTTTTATTTTAATTGAAAATGGAATTATGATAATTATAATCTCAGCTTGCTTTCATCATGCTTTGACTTACAAGTTTTCTTGTATTTTAATGAATAAATAGTATATATCTTAAGAACAAGCGTTTCAAATGAAATGACTGTATAGACAAACAAATCATATTTCCAGCTAAAGACTTTGTTTACATGCGCGTACACACAAATACTAAAGTAATCACATTAAGCAAACAGTTAGATTGAACTGAGTGTGCTCAGATCAACTGAGAGTTTTGAGTTATGTGCTTGTTTTTATCAATTAAGACAACCTAATTGTAAATCAAAACATTGAGATCAGACAAAATGTGATGGCAAAGTATATATACACTTCAATCAGAAGTCCTCCTAGAACATTCAGTGTGAGTTGTGGTTATTTAAGCTGCAGAAGGACCTCCATAGTGCAGAGAGGAGGCCATTAAAGAGTCCCAGAGATATACTGATGCTATAGCTGCAATGAGAGCAAACTCACCCGGCTGCTCAGAGCTGCCGCCTGGGTGAGATGAACTTGTTCAACAGCCTGTCTCCGCAGAGCAGAGGGATGGATGGCTGGACGGAAGAAGGGATGGAGCAAACACCTGCTCACACGCAACTTCAAGCTGTCACATACAGTTAGGCTCAGCCGACTGAGCGCGTCTCTGCGCCGCTCAATGCGAACGTGCTGCGGATTTGGCGCAAAGCAACAAAGGCCCGGGCCTCTCCTGTTTGTCTGGAGTTTAAGTGACACACACCACACACACGCACGCACGCACGCACACACACACACACACACACACACACACACACACACACACACACACACACACACACACACGACTAGAGCTTGAGCCACGGGTCGGCCACGCGCGAGCTCAAGCGCGTCAGCAGGACAGGGACGGGGGGAGGAGCTTCACCGGGGAGGTTAAAATCCCGATCCCCCGCAGAGTGACCCACACTGAGGCTCACACTGTGGGACACAGCGACACTTCACCGCTTATTGACAGAGACATAACTCTGAAAAACGAGTATCATCCGCCAGACCTACTGTGGAGGACCGGGGCATATTAACACGGGTATGATTTAAGTTTTTAAAATGTTAAAGTTATTTATGTTGGCTGGTAGAGTTAAAGTGACTCGATTTCATGTTTATTTTCAATCGCATGAGTTTAACGTCTTTTATTTGGCTGATGATTTCCTGGTAAACACAACAAGTCAACAGACAGTATACAACTAGTAAAAGAGGCTTATTCTAATATTGACATTTAGCAAAAAGCAGCTCAAGCAAGCAATTTGTGTCGAGGCAATAATAGTTGTGCGTTTTGAAAAGGTCTGATTTCAATTCACTCTGAGTTGTCTGTCGCTGATCTGGGGACGTCGATCTTTCATTTAATCCCATGGTCGTCGCTTCATCCACGGAGAAAATCCTGCGATGCCCCAGATTGAAGTCCTGTCAGTGACTTTATCTCGCAGGCCGGGCATTACTAGTTCACAAGTTAACCGGGATTACTGTGACGGGGGAGGGGGAGAAAAGGAATGAAAATAGATAATGCATCTATGAAAACTCACATTTCCAACGCTCACTATAAAGGTCACTCGTTTTAGATAATCTCTTCCGCATTATTGTGTCGGCTAAACAGCACCCACACCTGTGGCGGAGGAGCGAGAGGGAGCTGTCCGGTGCTGAAATACTTTGAGAACTGCTGGCAGGCAGGGTTTAGAAGTTAGATTATTATTATTGGTTAATAAAAAAGTTAAAATGACCTGGCTCCAGGTTACAGCCCCAAATAATCCCCTTAAACTCCTTAGAAAAAGACACCAGAAGACACCAAAGAAATGTTCTTAGTGTTCTGATTATTTTTCCAGTTAACTGTTACATTTCCGTATATTTTTATATCTGAAATGAGGGCTCACCTTCTTCACAGCCTGAGGTGGAGAAATACAGAATCCTTTGTTTTTATTTCAATCAAAGCAATCACATTAAGGTTTAATCAGTCTTTAATCTATAACCTATAAATGCACACACGTTTTAAATTCTAATATGTGATTGTCCTGCCCTACTAACACAATTCTGAGAAAGAATTAAAGGGACTTGACCTCAGTGTCTTCTCAGAAGAAGCCAGGGAAGAGATATTTAGAAGGGGACACAAATCAGACCTTTTATTTAGGTAAAAGCATTGATGCTACATTTCAATGCATCATTATTTGGTTGTAGCTGTGTTAACATACCTTTAAACAATACATATATTATAAACTGGTCATCTATATCTATACAAACCATTTAAATATGGATTAAAAGAACAACATTTGCCGCCGTTAATTGGTGTAGTAGCATCAAATATGAATCACAGTGAGTGCATTACTTAGTTTTGATTTAGCATTACATGCAGTAAATATTTGCTTTTGTCCAATGGCATTCTTTGGCTGTAAAATGGTAATGATGATTCTATTTGCACAGCACATGAAATTGACAATCCCTTTTCCTTGTTTCTACAGTACAATGATGATTAAGCCATATGTAAGACAAGGCGAGGGAGAGGAGGCCGCCAGCCCTCTGCAGTGGGTGGACGGAGACATGAGCTCGCCTGATGGAGATGCATCAGATTCATCACACCACTACAGAGATGGAGGAGATGAACAGGACAGGGAGCTGGGGAGCGAGGATGCACACGAAGAAGACGGGGAGGATGACGAGGAGGGACAGGGGGATGAAAACGAGTCCAAACGACGTGGGCCAAAGAAAAAGCGCATGACAAAGGCCCGGCAGGAGCGCTTCCGTGTGAGGCGAGTCAAGGCTAACGCCAGGGAGCGTTCCCGCATGCACGGTCTGAACGACGCTCTGGAGAGCCTGCGCACCATCATGCCTTGTCACTCCAAAACACAGAAACTGTCCAAGATCGAGACGCTACGGCTGGCCCGCAACTACATCTGCGCTCTGTCCGAAGCCCTGGATGGGGGCATCTCCACAGAGAGCAGGTCCTTCATGGACACCCTGTGTAAGGGCCTCTCACAGCCCACCAGCAACCTGGTGGCGGGCTGCCTGCAGCTGGGGCCGGGGTCTGGGCCCGGGATGAGGCCTGAGGACAGACACAGGGTCCGGGCGGCGGCTGCTCCTCTCGGTGGCGTGGTGGGCTACTCCTCTCCTGGCCTGCCGAGCCCTCCGTACGGCACGTTTGACTCTGCTCACATGCTTCACCTGAGGGCCATGAAAGGAGGAGTTTATGAGAATCACTCCCCAAATGAGTATAATGGCGGTGGTGTGGGGACCCCTCCGTACGATGGCCCCCCTACACCGCCTCTGAGCATCAGCAGCAACCTGGTGCCCAAACAGGAGCCGTCACCGCACTACCCCCCTCAACACCACTACTCCCCCTCCCCGGTGGAGCAGGGTCTGTATCAGACTCAGACTGGCTACGACGTACACTTAGAGGGGCCGTATGACTCCTACCACCCCCAGCACATGCCCCCCCGACAGATCACCTCCGTCTACAGAGACTAAGACGGATCAGGAGTGTCGATTCTGCTTCAAACCCTCAATGAACTGATCTGATCCTTCATGAACACTGACTGGCTGCAGGATCAGTCTCTATGCTTGTGAAGGAACCGTAGAATAAAACATGGTTTGCTAGCATGTGTTGTGCACCTTAGCACGGCTGAATATGGTAAAATTAGGAAATTCATTTGAAACCAATACATTTTTTTAAATCTCTGATTACCAAATAAATTAAGAACCTCCAAGGGTCTTTACAAGAAACGTAACATTGACCATTTGGACCAGATGTCCTGTTACTGTGATAAAAGCACTAATTTAACTTTGGTAACATCAGATATTCTACATAAATTAAAAGTATTTTTATTTATTCTCTTATTTAATTCAGTGTAAATGAACTTTGTGCTGATGTGCAGTTGTGTGTCTGGTTTCCTTTTGTACATATTTGTGGTCAATCTATTATATTACTTTTGTGTCATTTTCTTTGTTGTTCGTTACATTATTTCATGTTTTGCACTCCAAACAAATTCAGATGTAGAATTCCTAGCGCGGTGTAGTTGATCTTCGGAAGCTGTTGTCTGAAGAAGAAAGATGTATTGATTAAACATCAAGATTCAAGGATCAAGGTGAAGAAGCAGAAATGTCATTCTCAGGTTATTCATGAATAAATTCAACACATTTGCTTTGGACATGTCCATTTTGTTAGTGTTTTTCATTTCTGTTGTCTTTTTGAAAATTCTATGTTATTAAAATATTAAGAAATCAATCAGTCCGTGGATTTTGTGTTTGCTTTTTGTAAAACAGACAGACAGACAGACAGACAGACAGACAGACAGACAGAAGGACTGGCAGACAGACAGACAGACAGTACAGACTGACAGACAGACAGACAGACAGACAGACAGACAGGCAGGCAGGCAGACAGACACACAGACAGACAGACACACAGATAGACAGACGCCTTATTTTTGAAATAACTTGTATCCAACATAGTCCCAAGATGTTTAAAGGCGAAGCGAAACATACAAAGTGAAAGAACACAAAGAAAGCCATGTCACCATTTAAAATAATCTATGCTGCATTATACTGTGTGTGATTATTATGGAAGATACCTGAAAGCAGACACAAGTCAAATGTGACTGCTTTCGGAACGGTACTTAAGGGTATAAGACATATAGATATATTCAAAGAAAAAGAAGATAGACATTTTGTACATTTGTATTTAAGATATTAAAAGTGAATATTCTAACAAACCATAAACAACTGTAGATTTCTGATTAATTTAAAATCCCATCAAAAATGCTGAGACAGGTTACTTGGGATTCCCTCCATGTTGCTGTTTTACATGATAATCCATTATAATGCAGCATAGAGTCTTTACAATGCAAGAAAACAAGTCACAGCTGTTTTACCATCGGTAAACGGTATTATGATTAAGCATGGATTATGATGGACTAGCATGCTATGAGTCATTACTCTGGTTGATTGTTTAGGTGAGTGTAGGTAGACACAAAGTATATTAACATTATTTATCAGAGCAATTCTTCTTCCTCTTTTTATCATATGAACCCATCAATTCAGCAGCACCATCAACAGGGCGAGGATCCTTGTTACTCGCTACGTTGTTTTTCATTTTTCTCCCCAGATCTCAATGGTTTAGCTTCACTAATCCTTTGGCCGTCTTTTAATGAAAGGGCGGATGTGCGAGGCAGGATTGTAAGATAAAGATTTATGATTAACATGGCTGCCACAGATTTCTTCTGTACTCACACTGGGACGGCATAATCCCGTCATGACGTTCACTCAGACCACAACTTAACCTTCACATATGTAATAAACACATGTCTCTACATTTACACTGGTGACCTTTCATATATACTGTACACATACATTCAGGAACACACACATTCCTAATGCAATCTAAATCAGGATTGATAGGGTTGGAAATATAAGACTTTCCATTTTTTCTACGAAGAAGCACGAGTGAATCTGAGGATTACAAAGTAATGGAGAAACATTTAGGTTATGATATATACTTTCCACATTTAAAAGTCTAAAAACAACCAGACCTATTTTATTTATGTTTTTTAGTCATAAACATTTATTGTATATATGTTTCAACAATTTTCAAACCAAGAGCAATCTGTGATTTAAGACAAGGTAACGGTACGTTTCATTAAAGCATCGTTGTGGTTGTCTACCAAAAGCTGTCATAACTGCTGGAAGGATTTTAGTCATTGGATATCTAGATCTTAGGACAGAAAAATAATCTGAGCAGACACTAGGAGCAGTTGACCACCGTTGAAGAAACTGCATTTTTAAACTGCTAAAACTGGTCTCACTCACTTGGTCAGTTTGTTTTGGCGTGGAGACATCGGCAGATACCTCGGTTGCTGTTTGAAGCCTCCTCAACAAATCTGAGTGAAATGGATTCCATCAAACTCCGTCTCCTGCTATTGTTTGATTGAGAAACCCTTGGGGCAGAAAAATAAGTATTGTGTGTTTGAACGACAACAGGTGGAAAAGGGCAACGTTATAACAAATAACTGACTGAGTAGAAATATATCGGGCTGGAAATGTACTGTCAAAGTGGAGAAGACAATGGCAAAAGAATAACAAAGATCTGATCTAAGAGCAGCCACTTGTGTTGATTCATGGTCCAGGCTGGTCAGTGTGAGGGCCACCCACTGAGAGGTCAGTGAGCGGGGGTCACAAGGTCACACTGGGTCATGGCTCACTGGTGGGAATGGTCTGAAAGAGTCATGGTCGCCAGTTGAGTCCTCTTTCTGCTGGTCAACTCATCATCTATTCCTGCACAAAGTCACCACAGCTTTTCATTTGGAACACTGAGTGTTTGGTAAGTATGATGTGAGAGGTTATATTATGGATGAAATGCTCATAATCCTGATAAACATGCTGATGAACATCCCACGCCTGACCCGTGGTGGGAAAAATATATGACTTTGTTTTCACAAGGATTAGGATAAGCCTGTGTGTGTGTGTGTGAGTGTGTGTGTGTTTGTAGTGCATTTGCGCTACTAACCAGGGGGACCAGGGAGTGACTTTGAAGGGGCCGGATGAATAACAAAAGCAGGGCATCTCTCTGCTCTTTGAAGGCACAGGACGTCTCACACGATATGTGGGATATTCCTGATTTACCCTCATGATAGATGATAGACCGCTGATAGACCAGAGTTTTAGGGGGAAAAGGATTTGCCATTTGAAAGGCCACTTTTTCACCCAAGACAAACAAAGGGCTGAATTCGTCCTTTTTGACCCCTGACCCCTCTGACTGTGACGACAAAATGGTCTAAATGAGACCATGATGGCAGCAGCAATATCTCATGCTAACTAAAACTAATGTAAAATCCCATTTTTACATGTATGTAAAATACTACGTTTTCTTCTGGTAAATTGGTACAAATCATAAAAAAAGAGACAGTTTTCAACGCTAACCCTTGCATTCGAAGGCTTTTAGTTGTTGCACAGGTCAACTGAGCATACACAAATGTACAAATACCATTTTATATTTATGGATAATATAGTTTAAAATAAAACATTAATATTTACTATGGGTTAAATGAAGCACCTCTTTCAAAGAGACTTATATTTGTAATAATTCTGGACTTAAGATCTGGGAAATATATAGACAATTCTTTAAAATTAGAAATCCAGAAAACAAAGCATTCACAGAGTTTTTGTTCATATTGTAGCTTCGAGTGAGCGATCTACATTTCAAAAACATATAAAATGTATATTTAATCTGTTGGATTAAGTAGGTATATGTTTATGTGCGCGTCCGTGAAGCACCATGCTGCGTGCATGGTTGTGTTATTTGGGATGAAACAGTATTAAGCAGCTGATCGGAGCTCAGTGTCTGAATGGTTGCATTAACTCACTAATCCTGAGGGGAGAGGGGCAGTCGGGGCAGCAGATCATCTTCTCCTCTGTTTCACAACGGTTCGCAGCTACAGCCACAACAAAGAACCAATGATGCTAAAGACTCGCCCAGGCACAGATAAAGGTATCTTAACTCATAGTTCAGGAAAAAGCATCAGCCTGTTATGTTTGTGCCAATGAGAAATAATGTTTCTGTCATGAGATTAATTTGTTAGTGCTGACTCAATGAATGTAAAAGGTAGAGTTGCACTGCCACCAAGTGGTGAAAGCTTGTGACTGAAATAAAATCATAAAACGAGATGATGATGGGTATTTGGCCGCTAGATGTCACCATTAGACAACCTGCTGTAACTGTGGAGTCTGATACAAGCCTTCTAGAAATACTGTAGTCGAGAAAGAGAGTCCCTGTTCTTGAGCTTCATACAGTAAGAGGTTTAATATTAGTCATCTGTCAAACACAATAAACTGGATTAAATATCAGCCTTTTTAATGTGCAAATTAAACATTTGACAGTATTGTTGCACAAGGTAAAGACTAAATAAAACAGAAACATTTTGGTAAGATTCCCATTGTTAAATACAGTGTTGCCAGCAGAGTGAGCGAGCAGTGGGAATGAAATGAACCTATTTACATGTAAACTGGTTGATGGAGTGTGTTTGGATCAGAATAATCAGGCTAATGGAGGTACCTGGGGACTCGGCTCAATCAGAAATCTGCATGCTGTCCTCTCTATCAAGCTAGCGATCGTATCTGTAATTATTTACCGTGAAAGGACATGAAAAAGGATTAATCAAGGAAATCTGACTGATTAAATCTTCAAAGGCGGCGCTGAAGAGCAAGGTCTATAACAGGGAAGAGGGATGTGGTTGGTGCTTTTATCTTTGCGGAGGAAAAAAAACCAAGAACAAAAACAGACAGTGTTCTCCAGGACTGCTGGCTCAGTGGGCTGAAAAGAAGCCAACAACATGGAAGGAACAACACAACTACTATTTGAAGTAAAACTCTTTTAATGGTTTAAATGTTATTGTTTATACAATGAGACAAATTATTCTGATGTAGGTGAGTCTATGCAAAATGTAACATGTTTTTATTTGTACTTAAAGGTGGGGTAGGTACGTTTGAGAAACCTGCTCGAGATACACTTTTTGTTATATTCCATGGAATGCTCTTAACATCCCGATAGCAATGAATATTTTAAGTGCTTTGACAACAAATCCATAAAAAAATGTCATCTGTGGAAGCCGTAGTACTGTAAAAAGCACGACCAATCATTTTAGCCTGCCCGGCTAAAACAACTGGATGGCCTACCTGCCTGTCAGCCTTCCATCTGTGCACAAACTTATATCGTGCCCTCATTGGTCATGTGCGCGTTCCTGTGTGTTGGAGGAGGGGCTCTATAAGGAAGTGGTAGATTTTTTCCGGTCGTGTATTTTCAAATTCTAGCGCACTCGAGCTGGTTTCTTCAAAATTACCTACCCCACCTTTAAGAACAAGATTTGAATACTTATGACCAACACAAATGAGTTTTATTATCTAACATCTATCTCTTTTTCAAATGTGTTCAATGATCTTACATTGAAAACCTTTAATATTTTCTGTTTCTAATTTGATCTCTCATCCTTACATACATACTTTTGATTTTGGAGTTCAATCATTTTGGAGAAGACAGTAAAGGGTCCATTATGAGAAGTTAATGATCTTCTGAAGCAAGTGTCCAACAATTCAACCTTCCTTGACCTTGTGCGGACAGAAATCCCCTATCTCAACGTAGTCTCAGGTGTCCTGTTACTATTAATTATGTGACGCAAATGTCAACCTGGGGTAAAAGTTAGGTGAGCAGAGGGCCGTTAAAATGTAACAGCATCGTTTCGGCCAACAGTCTTTTACTGTAATTAGCTGCTTGGAAGAGGTGCCTCAGTCCAAACAGATCCACATGTCAAGTGGAATGGAAACGTACGTAAACATCGATGAGTCATTTATAGATCAGAGACAGAGACACGTCCTGCATTACTCTGCCGGAAGTAATGCTGGGCGTTCTTTTAACATTTTATAGCAGATAAAGAGAGAGAGAATGGCTTAGATAGAGAACAGCGAGCCTGAGGGGGAGGGGTGTGTGTGTGTGTGTGTGTGTGTGTGTGTGTGTGTGTGTGTGTGTGTGTGTGTGTGTGTGTGTGTGTGTCTGTGTCTGTGTGTGTGTGTGTGTGTGTGTGTGTGTGTGTGTGTGTGTGTGCGTAACTGTATCCCCTGATGAAATGTGCTTACTGCTTCAGTTTGCTGTCCTTCCCCACTGTCCCTTAACCTAACCCCTACGTGGGATATTGCCAGAGGGTGTTTGTGTGTGTGTGTGCGTGTGTGTGTGTGTGTGTGCGTGTGTGTGTGTGTGTGTGTGTGCGCGTGTGTGTGTTTGTGTGTGTGTGTGTATTATGCAAATGAAATAAAGGGAAGGTGTCTGCCTCAAATTAAACCAGGCTCTAAGTTTACATGGGCATCTCTTTCTCTGAAGTGTCACAGTGGGACCCTGCCAAGGCTGACAGGACGGCACTGTTACTGCTTTTAATGCCAACATTAAAACACTTAGTTTTTCTAAACAGCCTCACTCTCATTTACACAAAAGCACTTCACATAGTAAATGCCAATAAACTGTTCATTTACATTTGATAGCCTGTACTTAACCCCACATTTATCCGGCATGTCCTGCAAGGTGAGTTGTAAAATGCTCGATGCAGAGCAGATCGATTCTTCACCCGCCTTCTAGCATATCAGAATTGGGCTGACATTTAGTCGACATTGCGCCATGCGTCAGTCTCACCTCCGGCCTCTCCTCCTGCTCCTCCACCTTATACTCTCCTACTTTCCTAAAACCACAGTTGCAAGCACATTTACGATATCCAATCTGAATATACACTTACTGGCAGCAGAGAGGAATCGACATGCTAGCACACACAGGAGCCCAACAGTATCATGTTTGTACATTTTGTCAGACACTGTTCATCTCACAGCCATCCACATTTTAATTTCATCATCCCAGCTATTTCAGCACTTTACGTTGGGTGTTTCAGTGGATGACTAGTTGAACTGCGCAATGGATGACTGAGAGGCTGAGAGAGTTTTGGACTTGCAGTGGATCAGCGTTTTAAGGACTTTAATTAGCAACATTAATAAAACATGCACCTCAACTCAATGTGTATAACTGCTTAGACTTAAAAATGTTTTTTACTTTGTTTTCATCCGTTTTTGTATATATCTTGCTATTATTTGTTATGAAGTATAACTCTTGCTATTTCAAAGAGCAGATATCTTAAAAAAGCAATTTTTTCCTGATTTGTACTGTCTGTTCTACATGCATGTGCAAATAAACAAAAGAGCCACCTACTGATAATTGATGCTTTTAACTGTGCGATGTGAGAGTGAGAAAGCAACATCCACAGGAGGCTGTAAAAACAGTTGGGAATGTATGACTACGTTTAAGCGGTTGTTGAGTAGGCACATGAACTTGAACTGTTATAGGTGATGGAGAAAAAATTAAAAGAAAGGCAAGAATCAGACAAAATATGTGCACACTGCTTTAAAGATTTGTCCATGTGCTTACAGCTTTTTGCAATGCTTTCATCTCCATATTAGCTCAAAATTGTGCATGAAAGCACAAAAGTTCATGAGAGTCCCCCTCAGCCATGGTTTGAAAAATTGTAGGGCACATTTTTTTTATATCATTTATTCACGGTTCCGCAAGCTAAAGGCAAGTTAGATTTAAGATTATTTAAGACTTTTTTAATGCCTCAGAGAAATACATTTAAGACGAATTTAAACTGTTATTTTTCCGCTATCCCAAACGTATGTATTGCAAAAAAGTGATGCTACCAATTATTTTGATATTTGACTTGCTGTAATGGCAGGAAAGAAGTGTGTCATCAAACCTTCTTCCCATGTTTTAAAAACATATTTAAGACAGTTTAAGACCATGTGAGGCCTTATTTCTTATTAATTAACTTACTTTTTTAAGAAACCATTTATTCAAGCCAATAACCTTATCTGAGAAAAGAACCTGTTAGGCAGAGCCAATTCTGGGGGAACCCATTTCCTAAAACAAACAACCTATTTGCCTGTAAGCCATCTGATTCATCCGCCAATCATATTCTTCTATGCTTCACCATGTCAACATTTTCCTGCTCTGCTTCATGTCTCTCAAGTTTCAACGGCTTGCCACCCTGCTCCTCCTCGACAACACACACTTGTTTCGTCTGATCTGCCATCCGTCGCTGGGTCCCCCTCCTCTCGGTCCTGCCCCTCCTTTTCCTCACATTCTCTCTCTCTCTCTGCCTGTATCTCCCTCCTTCCACAGTTGTCCTCACATATTAGGTTCCCCCGTCCTAAGAGGCAGAATTAGCCTCTGGAATCTCATGCACTTGATTCCTTAGCTCCCAGGAAAGAGTTGACGGCAGGAAGGATCAATTAAAAACAACAAACAGAGAATATAGAGAAACACAGAGGAGGATAGGAAGAAACTGAACATCATGCAGCTTTCTGTTTGATGCAGCTTCACTGTGGGCATGCGGCTTCTTGTCCCGAGCGTTTCTGCGCTCTCCAGCTGACCGGTGCAAGGTCTGCGCTAATGTCGCTCATTGCTACTTTATCTATCTCCTCACAGTAACGTGAGCAAACTTTAATTTATCGCACTCAAAGAGGACCTTGCTGACACACTGACCTTTGGACTCAAGAACTGGATCCTTTCGACCCTGGTGAGGAACAGAGGCAACCAATGTGGGGCTCAGGTAAGAACATCATGGACTTCTGAGCGATGCTAACCCACCCACAACTCTGAGCATTCCTCCTTTGATCACCTTCAAATGAACCGAGAGCTGGATAAGCCAGGATCCCCTCATTATTGCAATATTGTGAGCAGAAATAAAGAGCCAGTGACAGACCTCCATGAGGCTTTGAAGCTTTCTCTCTTTGATGAGTGTTATGGCGGTCTTTAACAAATGTCAGCAGTCAGACAAGAGTTGCACTCAGACCTGGTCTGACCCCCGACCTTTCACATACATCATCGGTGTGGTGCATGGATGAAGGGAGGGGAAGAGAGAAAAGACAGAGGCTTATATAAAGAGGGCACTGTCTCTGTACTGTGTTACATCCCTAATGAAAGCGACATGACAACAGGATGGAAGAATTAGGCAGACTCGGGAGAAATAATGAGCAATGTGTGCAAGAAGTTTTCTGGTTCAAATGAGGATTGTCAGTGTCAGAAGGATATGGGTAAAGGATACAAAAAAAATCAATGCAACACAAGGAACACATTTTGCCCGAGGAAGACTTGTAGTTATAGCTTTGCAAATTAACTAATAAAATCAAGGGTGTACTGATTCCGGTGTACGGGGACTCAACTGCAAGATTCACACTAACTCAGTGTCAGCCTAAACTCTCACTGCAGATAACAGACACAGTTGTGTGTTTTTTTGCATGTTGATTAGATTGAGGTTCATTGACTTGAGCACACTGACCTTTCACCCCGTCATAAACACGTTGAAATGTGCCTGGAATTAAAAAAGAGCTAATTATATAGAGTGAAAGGAATTGATCAGATGTCAGGATTAAGTCATTAGTCATTACTCCATGTAAACATAACTCAGTGGAAATGATGTTAGTGTGTTTGACAAAAGCAAGATAATATTAGGTTCACTCAACTTCTTCAGTGGAGGGAGTTGCTCTATTGATATGAGTAATGAACTCGGGTCATAATATGGGTTGGTCTGTCATAGGGGATTAGAACCTCTGTCTCAAATGTTGGCTATTAATGCTCTACAAAAGTTAGTAAGTGGACATCTAGTCAATTAAGTGCAGTTCTGAATCGAGTTTCATGTTTTCATAACTTGTATTCTTTTGTATTTTCTGCTTTTTGTATATTGAACTTCAGTTTGTCAGAGTGGGAGGATTTGTTAAAGGATACCGTTTATAATTCAGTCAAAGACATTGACAACATATATAACACATTTTTGGAAAAATTAAACTTAAAAATAAAGACTTTTAGTGTACTAAACCATGACCAGTCGACCCCCTCCCTAACAAAGCATGTTTCTTTTGTACATGCGGTGAACCACTACCTCTTACAGTCAGTGTATAGAGACGAGTAGTGAGCTCTGAGCCTCCTTCACTGTGCCAGGAGAGGAGAAACTCTCCATCTGACAGATGTACAACCACAAACAGCTGGCTGCTTGTTCACTTTGTGTCTGGACCTGAGCTGATTGACCACACAGCTCAAACAGCACAACCAGTAACCAGTAACAAAACGACACATTTTTGAATTATAATATTGTTATCAGTCACTAGGGTTTGTCAATAAGTCCACACATTTTTTTTTTGTATACCATTACTAAATTATACTTGTGCATGCAGGATAGTAAATGACAAAGATTTTCAGGTTGGTTTTATCTCTTTATCTTAATCTGTTTGGCCACTTTAACCTGCAAGTGGCTGTTTTAACACAATGCTTTAGGCTGTTTCATCAGAGTTACACTAGAAATGAAGACTTCATTAAATGTTGGCAGGCCTCATCAGAACTCACCGCTAACGATCACGGCTAAAATTAGAGTTCAACAAGCCTGTCGACACATTTATGGCCTCCAGGGGCAGATGAGAGAATGAAAGGATGGCTGAGGTCACATGCTCTAACACGGAGAACAGGTACACCGACTGCACTGCACAACCGATACAAACTGCATTCAATATATCTAGACTTTTTTATGCAAAAGAAAAGTAGAGTTTTGTGTGAAACAGTCCAACTCGACTGTATATGCGCTGTATTTACTATGCTTTGTTATTTTTGCTAGCATCGGTTAAATTACATTAGACACAGAAACGACTCCATATATAAGAAAACACAATCTCTCTGCAAATGATATTTGATGAATCACAATTAAATTCAATATTAAAACCACATTATGCTTGACTTTGAAATATTACAATGCATCTGCCTGAAACCCTTAAGAGCTGTATATGTTCAAATCAGTTGATCTTTTGTAAACTGTCTAATAAAAAAGACACGATGTATCCAATAAAGCAGTAAATGGCAAAAGGCAGCTATCCACTGAGACAAATCTCATCCCCTAACAAGACATTTAGGACCCGACAGAAGCCAAAGGTTTTATCTTTTAAGTTGAAAAAAAAAAGATGAGAGTTTTGTCAAAATCAATAGCCCATTTAACTAGACAGATAGATTCTCAGTAACATGTAAATCAATTAAGAGAATACAGAAACAATCATAGAAAATATTTTAGGCATATAGAAAGACTTCACTTCCTCTTTAAACTGACACTACTCTAGAACATTTTCCCACACTAAAAAAAATAATTGCAACCTCATTTGTCAAAGCTTTTTAATATAACGTTGACATTACTCCTGCTCCTTCATGCAATAAGGCATGAAGAGGTGCATATATTTGAATAGTAAAAGCTTATTTCAGCTCATTCTTTAATAAATGTAACTGTATTCTATCAACATGGCACCAACATCCTGTAACCCTAAAGCAGTTCTCTGAGAACCAGCAAAGTGTTTTAATAAGTGAACAACTTAAAGCCACAGGACAAACATACACACACACACACACACACACAGGATGGTGTGTCACCCGAGTCCAGTGGTCCGGTTTCAGTTTCCCATGGTGACATCCATTAAAGTCATGCTGTGTCTGCCCCTTTACCCTCTGACAGCCACATTAGCACCTGGCCCATTGGAAACAACAATACACCAACCTGCATTATTCAGCCCGACTCAACTAATGAGGAAACCTTATCTCACGCTCACAAACACACACACACACACACACAATCCTGGGTTCACACATACACACAGTCTGTCACAGAGCATTATCGGATTCACTGTATGTATGTATTTGTTATTAATTATGTAGAAATAGGTAGCTTCACGTTGCTTAAAGCTGGAGGGCATGCTGCCGGATCTTGTGGGAAATAGTTTGATGAAGTTTGGAAAATAAGCTTTGAATAATTTGAGTAAGCTTCTTTTTGTGCTCATTCAGCACTCTGCCTGTCAAACAGCTGTCTGCACGCCCCTTCATCCTCCTGCTCCATCATATCTTCCACATTTCATCACCGCTTTCATCCCCAGTCAGTCTGTGTTAACCTCAATCTCCCCCCTCCCCCCTCCCTCCACTGCTTCATAGAGTCTCTGGAGCTGTCAGTCTCTGTTGAACCTCTGTGTCTGCTTTTCTTTTTTCTCTGTTCAAACAGTTGTCTGGAAAAGCCACTGTGGTGTGGACTGTGTGTCAGTATTTTCACAATGTAACACCTGACACTACATACAGGTAGATTCTACATAAATCCTCCATATGTGGGGGGGATGTTGTGACGGCACACGTGTTTCAGATGCCGTCATCGTGAGGCATAGAGTGAGACACATGGGAGAAAGAAAAAGTCAATAGTAAACAGCAGAAAAGGGGTGCCAGAGGGAGAGGGAAAGCAAAATCGACAGCAGCATTATCACTCTGCCTCCTCATTCAAACACACCAAGAAAATGCTCAGCACCTCCTCTTCTCATTGGCCGAGCCTCCGGCCAATCGCTGCTCAGGAATGCAAGGTGCCTTTAGGTTATACCCAACCCCAAAATATGAGAGAGACAGCGAGAGAGAGAGAGGAAAAGAGATATGCACACTGTGGTGCAGAGGTTCCTCCAGTGAGGCAGGGCTCCATCTCAGCTGTACACTGTGGTGTTTCTCCACTGAGTGAATATATATAACAGTGAATAAATTACAGGCTGCCTTGCAGGAGACTGAGTGCGTGTGGTGTTGCAGTCGGGGGTTCTGCTGTGCTCTGGCAACAGCTGGCTGAGCGTGTCAAGATCTGAAGAAGGAGAAGCTTCTCATGTGGACGGAGGCAGCGGAACAGACACAGCGCAGGATGCAAAGTGATGGTTGTGGTGTTGAGACGTCTTTTTTTGTCTCACTTTGAGTTTTGAGAGCCAGAGAGGTTGGAGTCACTGCTGATCGAGGGAGAGAGGAACTGAGCAAGGAGATAGCGTGGGAACAAGAAGTTGACAGTGGACGTGTTCAGGATGATCTTGGGTAAGAGGATATCAGAAAGCATTTTTCTTTTTGCTCTCGTTGATCCGATCGGTCTGTTTTTTCACAGTTACATTCTTCTTATGCCAAGGTTATCATTTATCTCTGGTACAAACTTTCGGCTGCATGCGCTGCTATGGGAAACTCAGATGCATCTTAGATGACTTTGTCACATAGTCATAAAAAGAAGAGCGATGCACGATAGAAGGATTCCCCTCTTTGGAAAATCTGTAGGATGGTGTGAGCGAGGCTCCTTGCTGTTCCTGTTCATGTGACTTTCATCATTAATCCTGCAGTCGTCACAATTGTTCATAAACGCATGTGTACATTGTAGTCGCTAAATTCCGTGTCCTATAAGCTTTGAAACAAAATAGCAATAAAAGAAGAGGTCAAAAGGCCATTTGCTTATCCATTGTATTTCCTTAAAAAAGCCCAAAGCGGTTCAATAACACTGATCCTGTATACATATTAATAATAATAATAATAGTTATTTGCAAATTATGTTTTGTA
Source organism: Trematomus bernacchii (assembly GCF_902827165.1). Classification (NCBI taxonomy): domain Eukaryota; kingdom Metazoa; phylum Chordata; class Actinopteri; order Perciformes; family Nototheniidae; genus Trematomus; species Trematomus bernacchii. The sequence continues at coordinate 5,617,572 of NW_022987698.1, read as the reverse complement.
AAAATCATGTATATATCTAGTTTAAATATGTTTTATAAAATATATGATTTAGAGTGATCCTAATGCATTTCACAGCCTGTGCTAGATAGGTATTAATAGACTAAAATGCACATTTTATAAAATATTTATTTTGTATCAATGTGACGCAGTCCTAAACAGTAGACTTTTACATTTTTAGTTTAAACATTTTATCTTTTTAGTTCATCAATATTGATACTTGCTTCTCGTCTTTCATTAAATGCAATGACCTTGTTCCATAACTAAATATTACAATACTTTATTTTTGTTTGCTTGATCTTACCCCTGCCTCAGTCTTCCTGTGATCTGAGTGTGAGTTTGAGCTTGTGGTAATCCCTCCCTGGAGCTGAAGCTTTAACTCTGTATGCACGAGATACTAAACACACTGACACAAGATCACATCAACATGGGGCTCCGGCGTTTTATATACTGTATTAGTTTCCTTTTACTGAGATATAGATGTAAATCCAGGGACTAAAATAGTGTCTATGAAAGGCGATGACAGTGACAGTGTGGACAGGAAGAGATGGAAAAACAAACATGGAGAAAAAAGTCTCCTCTCCGGCTGTCCATCATCAGAAAAAAATCTCCCAATCCATTCACTGCCATCTGAATACTGTATTTATTTAATGAAAGGCAAAATTCAAACACGTCTACATGATCAGCAGCGAAGTATGAAAGAAATGTGTTAAAGCAGGCTTATCTCCCCTGGTGCAGAACAGCGTGCATCGCAGTTTAGCAACTTAGTGATTTTTATGATGAATATTTCAGGTCTTTATTTATTTAAAAAATAGGCCAAGGCTTCTTCTAGAATGACGCAAGGACCTCACTCAGCCCTATGAAAAAAGATTCGTAGCTTGCATCACTGTTCACTCAACCAATATGAAGTAATCCATATACACAGAAAACCCTCCCTCATTAATGTCCTGCAGGTGCTTGTTGTTCCTGATAAACAACATGACCTTTGAAGAGAGGCATTGCAGCGAGGGATGAAAAGTATTGACATTTAAAATGAAGAAATGCGTAGTGCATCACTCTGTGTGTTTGACAAACTGACACAGATTTCAAACGTCTTTGAAGCCGCCAACTGACGCACGGAGTAAAACCAGCAATGGTAAGCAACGAAGTGAAGGTCAAGTACCTCTGACGGGCCATAGTTACAGTATGTATACTATACTGTCTCTCCGCACAAGATAAAGCAATTGTTGTTTATTCATATTTTAAAAACAACCTTAACTTTTATCTGACAACAAGCTTTAATCGACCATATGACTCTTGTCTTTCAAAACGTAAGGAAAATGATGCGTGACTTTAAAAAGCAACCTTTTAGAGGAGCTTGGGGTGGATTGATGTCCAAACAATGTGAGATACAGGACACATTCCCGTTAAATACCCCAGTCAACATCAACCATGACCAAGATGGTTGTCTGACCTTCTGCCAGGACTACATCTCACTGCATGCTTTCAGCCTAATAACGGTCCAAAGTGCCCCTGTGCACACAACTGTAAACATGTGGGAATGAAAGATGGGAGGTATTAGTGCTATCAGGTGGGTCTGGGAATCACAGCCACTCGGTGATTATTAAGTATTTAGGAAGCATGCGCATCTAGAAAAGAAATGGTAACGGAGCAGGACAGACTAAGATTTTAAATGTAGAGTCGACACACAAGCGTTGAGCATCAAGCTTTTGGAACAGTAGACTACAGTACAAGTAGTTCAGTAGTTGTTGAGATATTTCACTCTGGACAAAACATGTATACACAATAAATATGTGTATACTGATCCCAACATTAACCAACAAGGTTTTTTAAGCTTGAACCATATCCATAGCAGTACCATATCACTACACTCTAGTATTAATCATTGTTGTTTTAGTAGTGGTGATGTGAAGGTGATGGTGCATGAATGCAAACTATCTCATCCTGCTGATTTGCAAGTAACATCAGAAGATATTGACGTATATGTTGTTTTGGAAGGCATGACAACGACATATTAGTCAATACGTTTAAAGGACTTTTTGACCATATTTATAAAAAGTAGAAGGCCTGAATAGCTGCAGCACAAAACACGAGTGTATTTACTTGACTGGTTACAAGGATGCCAAAAATGGCAAGAGGGCAAATAGGCTAAACATAAAGTATCTTTGTTGTTTATTGTCCTGAAGGTATGCAGGTCACAGCTGAGCCACCAGCCACCAGCCTTTTACGCAGCATAACAACCCAGACAAGCACAAAGCATATAGCATAAAATCACACTCTAGCCTCAAGACTCCAAAACGAAGCCTATAATTTCTGCGTCTGCGGGAACAAACAATGTGCTATATGTAGATCAGCTGCATACATACTCCTGTTGTTTGATTAGATTTCTCTGCCTATTGAAAATCAAGTATTCATTGCCTTTGTGTGCTCTCTATTGTTTAGCATCATAAGGACATGCACCTGGCTTCTTTACGTCCGATGCCATTGTCGTGTTGTGTGTTCATCCTTTTGCACATGTGCCTTTGTGTGTTTGCTTGTGTACTTTACATGCTCAGGTTTCTGTAGGTCTGTATCTGCAGCCGTGTGTCCTGCCAGCTCCCAGCAGGTGTGTAAATGGTTTGACACACAGAATGATGATGTGGGGCAGGGCTGCAGGTGATGTTGACATGGTGGATCCCTTAATGGTTCTTACTTTGCTCTGCATGCGGTAGTGCTCTCTGTTTGCCTCAAACTGTGCTACATCATGACCGCAGGGCTGACAGCCAGGTTCAGGATGTTCTGACACCGCCCTACAGAGCTGAAGCCTGAGAGGAGCTACAGCTACTCATGAGCTCCAGGATCCAGGTTGTTACCATTTACAGAACAAAAAGGCACAGATGGATTATATCATTACAACTATGGTAACATACTGCTAAAAATCTAATATGAACTGTCTACCATGCTTTCTCCTATCTTTTGTAACTACTGGGAATGATAACTTTTTACTCACAACTTTGCTCTAGATATTTAGGTAACACATATTCCAGCAAAAATAGCACCCTATATATTTTTTCATGACTGCATAAGCGTGACTTCATACAAAGCTTATGGAAATAATCAAAGTGTGCGTGAATAGACGCTACCTACTGTATCACCTTAAATGAGACAAAGGCGCATCTGCATGAGTTGAAGAATGTTTTACCCTTTATACAAAAATGTAAAGACATGATAGGCTGTTGGCCAGGCCCTCATCATCTTGGTGACATTATTAAACTGTTAAAAATTAAGGTTATGGAAAGATCATTGTTCACGTAGATCATGATTTCCTCAGGAGAGTATTATCAAAAGGTTTCAAATTGAGCAGACATTTTTTTAGCTGATCCTGAGTCTATAATTCAACTTCATCAATATAGATATAAGGAAAAAAAGACAACCACAAACAGAAGTGGAATTTCTAGTGCTTTCTGAGATCTGTCAGTCTGAAGTGTTACAATTAATATCTGTAAGTGACACGTTTCCTGGCATTAGATAATCACATGAATAGGGCAAGGAAACAAATCCATAGATTCTGTATGAACACACAGAGGGTCCGAAATAAAGTGATTACAGAAAGCCTGGAATAGAATCATTTGTTTCTATTAACCACAATGCAAGAACATTTGTCAAAATGTTTGTAGAAAATCAACTTCAACAATTCTAATATGATGCAAACACTCAACAGTTAATGTAGCAAAACATTTCCCACTCTTACTGACAATTTAAACAAAGCTGCAAACACGCATCATTAATGAACCCAATTTGTTACATTAATACTAGTCCACTTTACCAATAGTTATTTGATGTATGTCCTGTTAGTTACTTGTATTTAGTTATTTGTTTATGATTATTATTATCACTATTAGGGGTGTAACGGTTCACAAACATTTCGGTTCGGTACGTACCTCGGATTTTAGGTCAGGGTTCGGTATGTTTTCGGTAAAGCAGAAAAAATGATCACAACACATAAAATATTTTTTGTGGGGTTTTTAATGATTATTAAACTGTGAATAATGTATTCACTCAAATAAATACAAAATATAATAAAATAAACATTAAGGTGCAGCATTTCGATGAACTGAAATAATCTGTACTTGAACTGTACTGTTCTAGTTTGACATTAGGACTTGCTTGAAGAAAATTAACTTGTCCACATTGCTTGCCGAAAGGGCAGATCTGCTGGCACTAACAATGTCTCCTGATGTGGAGAACACCCTCTCGCTAGGGACAGAGGTAGCAGATACAGCCAGGTAGCGCTTTGCTAAGATGGCACTGGACTTTTTGCGAGTGGTGGAGGCTTAAATGCTAGTGGGAGTTGGGTTTGCATTTCAGTCATTTTTCTTGTGGTACCGGTGATATTCACGTTCGAGTGTGCTAGTTTGATGTATTGCCAGCCGCGTAACCAATTTTAGTTGAACAATGCCGACAAACAGCTTTGGTTTGGTCATACCTGTCTTTGTCCGTCATCCTTGTACGTAACTGCGAAACCAAAATGTTCCCAAACCGGAGACTTCAATGATGCTGGAGGATTTTCGAGGTCAACTTTATCTGCGTTCGCAATTTCAACAGTTCCTCAAACTACTGACTAAATCCCTTTGAACGCATCCCTGGTCGACTTGGTCGCTCTATGACACGTTGAACCCAATGTGAGCAAATTACACTGAATGCTGCGACGCAGCACCTGAGATTACTTCCAAAAGGTTTTTCACGTTCTCAATTTTTTACGTGTAACGTTATATTTGTTCGGTACACTTCGGTACACTTCGGTACACTTCTGTACACACGTGTACCAAACCGAAGGGCCCATACCGAATATTTTCGTTACGAATACGTATACCGTTACACCCCTAATCACTATCATTATTGTTTATGTCTGTCTAATTTGCAAAGGAGACCTGCAGATTATTTAGGGAATTGGTTTGCATATGTGTGAGGGAAAGAGAGAATTGATTTATTTCGTAATGCAATTGTAAATAAATTCAATACAATTGAATTGGTTTAAAAAAACTAAAACAAACAAAGATGACCTGTCTTCCCAAATCAATGTCTCAAGATTTCAGTAAATGCTTAAAACAAGACATGACATTCAGACAAGCTACAGGGAGGGCAACTAAATAACCCTAAATTGTTCATGCGTGTATAACATTTTGCATGTGACAGCCAAAGGTTAACCCTCACAAGCAGCTGTACCGATTGGATTGCTTTCTCCATTTTGAAAACACTACTATGAGAATTTAGCACATGGACAATACAGCATGTTGTTTAGCTGTGGGGGTTATAACTGCTTTCTTAATAGAAGGCAGTTAACCTGCAGGTTAACATGGCTCTTTACCTCCTCTGGTCACCTTGGACTCACCTCAAAACATGCGGCTCCCTCCCCCTCCTCGATGCTTTCCTTCTCTTTCCACCTCATCTACCCCCGTCGTCCAGACCTCTTTTCCTCGCTCAACCGACTCTCTCCGGTTGCCACTGCCATCATCTTCTCTCTCAAAGCTCCTCTTTGCCAATCAGGGAGTTTTGACCTCTTTGTGATGATTCATTATCTGGCACTACGGAAAGACAGACAGAATTTTTCATGAGAAATTGTTAGCCAGGAATAGTCTAAACACAGCAACGTACTTCCATCATTACATAATGATTTTCATTTTAATGAGAGCAGTGCAAATCTGTTGGGGAAAACTAAAGTCTTCATTAGTTACAAATACTGCATTAAATCAGAGTGAGGCTGCAGAAGGACTGGCTGATCTCAAGAGCACTGCATAAAAACACACACACACACACACACACACACACACACACACACACACACACACACACACACACACACACACACACACACACACACACACACACACACACACACACACACACACACACACACACACAACACACACACACACACACACACACACACACACACACACACACACACACACACACACACACACACACACACTTCCAGTGAAAGAGCTCTTCTGAGAGTTCTCTTGGAGGTGGCATTTAAGCCTGGCCACTGGGGCGCAGAGCATCTATCATTAAAACAAAGTGCAGACTGAAATCAACTGTGTTCTCCTTCACCGCCAGCACTCAGCTCTCCTCTTCATCGTGTTCCCTCCTCACTGTCCAGATCTCACACAGACAAACACAACATTAATCAGCATTGAGCCTATACGTTAGTTCATTTAGAGCTTCGTTCATTCTAGACTACAAAGGTTTGTGTGTGTGTGTGTGTGTGTGTGTGTGTGTATGTGTGTGTGTGTGTGTGTGTGTGTTTTGTCGCCTGTCCCCGGCTTAGTTTGAAATAGCTGCTTTTGACTTGAGGGTAAACTGAGCTGCAGTAAATTGGATTTTATGCTCAGTCCTTCACAGCAGCTGTATGCGACACTGAGACAGAGCCATCTTCCCTCTGCATCACCGCAAAGTTAGCACTCTGTGTCTTTAAAGGTTAGACCACCTAACACAGTTCCATTACATTTACACCACATGGGAAATAGCAGATGTGACAAATCATTTAAAATGTTTATCTCGCAGAGAACTGGTTAAAAATGTCACCTGGTGCCAAAGCATTCCTGTCACATAACAACAAATTGAAGTCATAAATCACTTGAACAGACGACGATCGTCAACATACTAATGGTGTCATCTGCTGCCTAATGATGGATCCGCTCTTTTTCACATAGCCTTGTACACAAAACCTAGGGCAAAGACGAACAAGAACACAGCACATCCGTTGGTTTTTAGGTGAACAGACGAGCTGCCTCAAGAATTGTCTTTGTGTTTGGTTTTATATCTCCAGTCAATGGGTTTTGTCAGGGGAGGCTGGGCAATCTAGCACAGAAGCACATTTCAGAGTCTTGTGAGCACAGCAGTCCATTGAGATGCAGATGTGAGGCGACTGGCATCGTGTGCCAAGCCAGCTTCGAGTGTTGAGCTGGAACTAAAAAGGTGGCTGGCTTTCTTTTCTTTTTTTATTTCAATATCTTTTTTCGGTTGGACCCTGCAGTGCTTCTGCCTCTCGTCAGACTTCATTCTGTCAGACAGCATGTCACCCAGTCTCCTGTCCCATCATGGAGCACAAAGATGGTGGCAGGCAGAGAATACAGAGAGGCTCCAGGAACCTCACTGACATTGACATTACCTCTGTGATGATTAAACCTAAATTGGCTAAATGAATTGCCAATTTGAGAGGCCTTAGTCACAGCATATTGGTGTGTGCATGCCTCTGTGTGCACACGTCAGGGTTTGTGAAATCTACTGTGACAATCAGATTGAGTCTCTGTTTGTCTGTTTTCTTTTGTCCCCCCTCTCTGCGTCTCTTCATTTCTGTCCTACTACCTCTTGCTCACAATCTACACACAAATTCAATAAGCTATTACACAGGCATTGATCTTTTTCTTGCCCAAACATTTGCATTAGAAAAAAAAAAGTCAGTAAGATGAGGGTCTGGGTGAGACAGCCCTGTCTGTTCATTGCAGTGTAGATAGATGGTGAAGGCTGGATTTATAGAGTTTGGCAGCACTTTAACACTTTAACACACCTCAGAATGTGTCCAATCAATGCAGACCCTCTCTGCGTGGATGCTGTTTAAGAGTCGTGGCTTTCACTTATCTGATGTCATTGTAAATCACTCACGAGGAGGGTAGGTCGGGGGATGCTGCCACTACACTCACACTGCATCGAGCTGCTGTGCATAATTTGACCCTGAAAAGACTGTGTGCCAGCATTAAATACATTACTCTATTGTGAGCGTCTGCACAGCAAATGCAGATTTATAAGCGACAGACACGCTTTGACCTTTAAATTGTAATGTGGCGTAAAATGAGCTGCGGATTTACCAGAAGCTGCCGGGAATACGCTTCACTAACCTTAGACACACATTGATGAGACCTCTCAGCCGATCCATCAAGCTGAAACACTATTGTCCCACTATATGCTTTGTTAGCCAAATGTTTAATTGCCTCTTGGACAATTTATCCTTCTCCTTTATTGCTTATAGCTTGAAAAAAAATAATTAGGTGCATAAAGAATTTTAGAAATGTAAAAGGAGAGGTCTGGTAATATTCTATATTTTTCTTCACAAATCCCACGAGAAGACCAAAACCATTGATCCTACTAATAAGCAACTGTGTAGATAAAGCCTGATTATCTAGTTCATACCGTTTGTGCTGTAGAGCTCCACTGTGGTCAAATACTATTGAAACACACCGTTGGACTGGATGAAATGTTTCTCTACTACCGTTAATATGGGTTATTGATTTTGAGTCAATCCCACATACACCGTACTCAGTAGCCCACAAAATGTGCATTCATCGTTGGCGGAGAATGTTCCCCAACAGAATCATAATTTACTCCTGCTTCTACAAACAGTGTCCATCTTTTCAAGAAAACTCTACATCATTTAAAAATTAAAGTCTTTATCTGTGTCGTGTTTTTATCCGTTTTTTTGTTTGATCAGTAGGAACAAAATGGCAGGGGCTTGGTCAGTTTGGCTTTTTTTAATGGGATTTTATGTCTTCAAATATACTGAAGAATATCACCATCCTTTAATATTGACTTTTTTGACCACATGAATAACAAATACGTCAAACTTTGTGGCATCATTAAAGTGTAGTACCACTTAAGCTTACATTCTTTTGGGATATCTGGTGTTGAGCGTTCACTCATTCCTGCATGTTCGTACGCTGGTGTGAACATGCAGGAGGTGTGTTATTACCGCTTTATTTTGCTCAGCACAGACCTTGCTGTGCTTGGTTTACAGAGGTGATAATGGCCGCCATGTGAGCTGTGGGGGTCCATGGGATGCCTGAAGGACACTTATACCGTGACCTCCACTCTAATATCTTGTTTTGCTTCCGAGATTACATACTTCTCATGCAGCATATGCAAAAGCAGCAGTGACAGTTGCTACAGCTTAGCTTCCGCTGCCACAGCCTCCCAAGGCCTAAAGCAGTCTGAGGAGGGAGAGACTTTCCCCTCCATCTATTTCTGATGCTGACAGCACATTCTTTACGTCTCCCCTGCTGTCAGTGAAAGGAGCCTCCTCTGCTGTCACTAAAATAGCCTTTTCTTCCCTTTGTTTCGACAAGTGACCAGTTTTTCTTTTCAAATGTAACGAAATTGGCAAGTAGTCATCACAAAGCAGTGACAATAAAAGATGTCTACTGCATCTAATCTCAGGGGAAAAGATTATACAAATTCTGTCTGTATAGAAAAATTGGGTTTGAAGCACCCTGCTGTTTTTATTTTAACACTAAATCGAAGAAGAACAATGGCAAGCAGAAGTTGAGAGGGAGCAAAATAGAAAGAGGATGAGGGGGAAGAAACAAAACAGCTAGAAGGACTAGTGCTGGAGTGAGAAGTAGAGATGAGCGATACAGAGGCAGGCAGACAGAGTATGGGACCATGAAATGGGGATAGAATACTGTGCTTGGCGAGAGAGAGACAGGCAGAAATGGAGAAAAGGCAGATATCTGCAGCACCCCAGCTGCGAGGCTTAAGGAGCTTAGCCCCCCTGCCCATCACAGAAGACTCCTCAAGTGCAGGCATTCACCGCTGCTGAGCTACTGCTGAGGGAAGAGTGAGAGCGAGAAGCCGAGAGAGGAGAAGTGTGGGTGGTTAGCGGGGCTCAATAGGGGAAAATGACGCAGAAGATGAGGGTTTGCAATGAGAAAAAGGGGAATATGAGATTAGCAGGTACTTATAATATAATACTTAGCTTTAAATAAATAGTTTGAGATTTAGTATAACTCTATCGAGAGTGGATGAGAAATTCAATACAACTCTTATGTTCGAACAGTAATGTAACCAGCAGCTGGTTAGCTTAGCTTAGCATAACTAGTGGGGGGAAACAGCTAGCCTGGCTCTATCTAAATGTACTGTGGGAACGTATTGCTCCCGGCCAAGAAATCCTGGAAACACCCTGTGAAACCACAACGTATAATTTTACACTTACGTTTATAGTACGGAATAAACATACAAGATATTACTTGTTAATAAGTGACCTTTAGAGGTCCCGGTAGGCATATTTTGTTACCTTTTGGACATACAGTACTGTAGCCAGGCCAGAGCCATCTGTGTCCCCATTACCTGTTATGAGAGCTGTATCTACAACCCCGTCTCACGGCATTTCGTGTTATAGTCACAAAATGTAATCTATTGATTCGTGTTCACCAACACGATTTTCTCATTTTTTCGCAGTTGGTATCTAAATATCGACAAGAAAGCGTATGTGCATTTAGTCCTTTGAGAAAACATTTTCACCAAGAAACCTTGTGCACACGTTTCAGTTTGTGATTCTCGTCTGTCAGAGCAACACTTGGTATAAATGACTAATAGGGCTTTATTGTTTTCTAATTTTGTATTCTCTTATTTCCCTGTTTCTACCACAGGAAGTGTAAACCGCCCGGGGCCGGTCCCTGCCTTCCTCAGGAGCCCCTCTGTCTTCCCGACCCCGCTGGACATGAAGCACTTCCTCCAGTTCCCCCTGGAGTCGCCTCACCCCGCCAGCATCGGCCTCTTCCACAACTTTAATACAGTGAGTGCTCACAGCCTTACCTGCACACGAGCGTTAACACACCTCTGATATTTGTCTTGTTTCACTTAACATAAGACAGAGCCGGTATTCTGTTGTGGTTTTGGAGCGTTGCCTCCAAGTGATAAAGTGTTGAGGATTTATACTGTATAATCTAAAATGATAAGGTGACAGCTGTTTACTTTTTATTCCGCAGAGTGAGTTTCAGCATAATTGAGAAAATGCCCTGGTGACTGTTTTACTGCAATAAAATGAATTACAGCTAATCAATTGTATAAGAGGCACAGGGCTGGATTCTCCAGTCAGCATTTTCTGCAGCTTCCTCTCATTTCTAGATTGGGTTCCATGTGAAGGTCAGCGTGGCGGAAAACAGGGATGCACATGCAACACATCCACACAAACACACACACACACACACACACACACACACACACACACACACACACACACAAATTATCATCAGGCTTATCTGCACTCGGGCAAAATGACCCTTCAGCAGGTCAATCATTCATCCTGCCTCAGCGAGGACATGAGTGTGGCCACTAATGCCAGACCACCTAAATTCAAATCACTCTCTGTCAGCACAGTAAAAATGTAAACAAGTCTAAAACACAGCTGTCATCCAGTGATAGAACGCCGTAGATCAGCAAGTTTTAATTTAAAAAGTGGACAGCACGTCTTTAAAGTCTTAAAGGACACAGAGAAGGACAAACTACCTAAATATATTTCTGTATTATGCTTCAGTTGGGGTATGCACATTCTGTGGAGTGTGGAGTTATGCAAGTTATTTAGAGGTTTATATAAGGCGTAGTTTACCAGGAATACAGCTAATTTCCAAATAATTAAGATTCTCAGGAGGATACTGCAGGTCTCACCTTCTTGCATTGAGACAAAAGCTGTGCAGTACAGCAGAGATTTTGCTCCAGAGAGAAATGCATTTTCTGTACAATCTATAGTTCCTCAGTGTGGAAAATAAATATTATTTCAAAGTTATAATTATTATTACTTTCAATATATCAAAGCTCTTTTTGATATTGTTTATGGTTTAAGTTTATATTGATTCTACCAACCCTTCACATTGAATATCAATAGACAATGAACTGATAGGAAACAATGTATGCACATATCGGACGTGTTCAGTAGTACATGATAAGATCAATAGTTAATTGTTACCTTGTCAAATACAATGGGCATCTAACCTGTTAAACAGACTACAATTGTAATTCTGTGTTTCTCTATAATCCAGTTTGCATTTATACACCCCTTCTGCAATAATAATAATACATAGCGGCAGTTTTCTGTGAGGGAGAGGATGTTAGTTTTCCCCCGAACCAATCAGAAGCAGGCAATATATCTGTCCCACATCATTTTCAGCTGACACAGAAGCTGCAGGACAGCTTGCCGGGAGCAGTTTACAATTTTCATGTTGAGTGAAGTTATATTATTGATTTAAGAGCTGATATAACTTTAAGTTTACTAAAATGAGCCTGTATAACTGCATGGATCTGGAGCCTTGTCAACACTTTCCTGGCTCTGGCGCAGATGTCGACCCCAATCCTTATTCTCCCTGCAAAGCTCTGATTGGTTCAGTTGTTTCCCTAACGGCAACTAGCTGTCAAAGAGCACCAGATTAAGAAGCTTCCTGTCATCTTTAGTTGTCTTTATACAAACTGTGTGTTGTTAACAGTTAAATAAGTTGCTTTTCCATTGTGGAGACTCTGAATGTGATGGCTACAGCCTGTGGTCAATAACATACGATTTCAACAGAAAAATGGAACCTGTAATACAAAAATACATTAGTTGCTACCTCCAAATCTATCAAGACTAAAATCTTAGTAATACTTGAATGATCTTACTCTTCACACTATACAGTGTACATTTGATATTTAGGAATGGAGCTGAAGAGAGCCACATGTATCAATATGACACACAGTGTAAGCTACTGTAGCTGCTACAAAATCTCCACTGTTTGAGGTAGGAAAAAGAGAAAGAGGAGACAGAAAGCAGACTAATAGGTTAATGAGGGTATTGCAGTAGGGACAGGTGTTAAGAAAGAGATCATGACGAGAACAGGTGGTTAAAGAATGGCAGAAAGGAACTGTGATCAGAGGCTCTGCTTTCTTTTTCATTATACTAACTCATTCTTCATCAATCATTACTCCTCCCATGACACTGAAAACCTAGTTAGCGCGCAAATTGGGATACATTAGACGAGTTTCCATTCAAAAATTGGAAAAAGAAAATGCAAAGTTGGTTAAACGAGGTAAACAGTCGTTGGTGCATTTAGACAGAACATGCCAACTGCTATCGTAATTTTAGGGAGAACCATGTCATTTTTGTTTATTTCATGTATTAATGTGAGGACGGTAACATCTGATTTGTGTGAAGCATTCAGGCTATTTTTGACTCTTCAGCAGAGCAGAAGATTTAGTGGATGTGGAAGTCCCATGCTCAATGTATGTCATCATTAATTCACTAGATGTGTTTCCTTTGCACTTTGCTGTATTTTGCTTTTATCGAAACAACAACTTTTCCCCCTCAGCCAAGCGTTAAAACCTTTTTTTGCAATGTGCTCATTAAAAACAGGTGGATGGAAACACACATACAGAATTCACTCAGATACACACAAAGGCTGTCATACACTCAACCACACACAATGTTGCCCCAGATGTAAACAAACCAATTTGGAGGTGTTACAGGTCTTAACATACAAGCACAAAACAAGAGATAGGTGAACTGGAGGCATGAGTTCGAGGCAGGAGAGTGAACTCTATAAATATTCCGAACAATGCATTCAAACAGGGTTTAAGTTTTCAGACCAATTATACTATTCCCCCTGTGCCTGGAGCTTGAGAACGTAAACAGTCTCTCATTTGGCAGCAGACGTTCACAGTCAGCACAGTGAGCAAGAGATGAGAGGCTAAGTAAAACCACAAAGTACTTTTGGCTGCTTAATGAGGGCAACACCCAGAGCTGTGGTTTTTTAACCCTGCCGAAGGGTCAGAGAGCTCACACGTGTCCCTTCAAGTCCTCTAGAAATGGGGTAACACTTCAGAGTGATGTGGCAAATGCAGTATCTGTGCTTGATCCGAAAAATACAGGGTTGGTCGGTTTATTTAAGGAAAAGAGTCAGATGTTTAAATTTGGAATTTTGAGGGAGAAACCCAAGTCTTTAATCCCATTGTTTTTCATATGTAAATATAAAGTGTTTAGAGTATACTGTTTGTAATCTTACTTAACATTTAAATGTCCATTTGTTCGGTTATATCTATTTTAATAGATTTGTATGATTGTTTTAATACTATAATTGGATTTACTTATGATAAATAGGATACATTTCTCATCATTTACTCATTTCAAATCTGTTAAATTAATATGTATACCCAATATGTATTGTAAGTGTAATACATCTCAAATGTATCTATAAATGTTACAAATCTCAGTTGTTGTTTTTCAGCATACTTCATGTACAACCATTCTTGTCTTTTTTCTATATTTATTTCTGTATTTTTATTATTTAATGTGCTGATTATTCGTAATGTTAAATTAAATCACCCTGCAGCCATATTTGATTGCTTTTCTCAGAGCAAGAACCCTACTGTCCCTACTTATCTAAAATACATTTCCACAGGTACTTTACAGAAAATATCTCTCTTGTTTTGTGTAATATTCTAGCAGGATGTTTTGAAAAGCAGCGACTCGTAGCGCAAACAAAGAACGCATTTTTGGAGATAGGGAGTCTGTCATTAGGCATGCCAAAGAATTCGGCAGCAGCAGCTTCTACTGAGATAACACACACCCTCCTGTCCACATCAATCTCTGCTCCCTCTACAATTCACTCTACTCTTTTTTTATCTCCCAGCTTTCTCCCCCCTCAGCGACACCCCCTGTCATTCACCTGCACCTTTCCTTTAACATTTCTCTGTCATCCACAATAACTGGACAGCCTCTCTGAGCTCCTCCTGTGTTGCTGAATCTTCGATGTGACCTCTGGGTTGTCTGTTCTCAGATGGACCCCGTCCAGAAGGCTGTGATGACGCACACCTTTGGGCCGCCTATGGTGAAGACAAAGCGGCCAATCATCTCCTGCAATGTCTGTCAAATACGCTTCAACTCAGAGGTATGAAACCTTAAATACTTCAAGTGAAGGATTTTCTTTTATAGCAGATGGCACAGCAGACCTGTTAACCTTTGGATTTCTAAAAGACACCAGAGCAGTGTGCACGGGCGGCATAAGAGTGAAACTTGACATTTGAAGAGTTTAAAGGAACGTTAACCTCTTGTGGCCTTTTCAACTTGAAAACATATAGGCCAAAATGGAAGAAATGGATTAAACAGTGTAATTTAACAATCTGTTCAGTGCCTCGATAAACATTAATCTGTTTGTCATCTTGCAATTTACTTATTTATCTAAATAGTTATCAGCGTAATACATGTACACCGTGTTTAATTTCATTTTGCTGTACAATATTACATTTTACATTCTGTTCTTTATATATATATCATATTCTATTTACGTGTATATAGACTTCTTGCACTATTTTTTATTTGTATTTATTATATATGTTGCATCATTGGCTCGGGTCATACGATTTTCATTTCCATTTCTACACTGTAGTTTATGTGCATATGACATTAAAACCTTTTAATCTTGAACTGCTCAATTGTTAGCTACAAATGTTAGCATATCCGGCAAACTAGCTTACAGTAGCAATCAAGCACGTCATTGACTAACTACTACTGTAATTCCTTCTAAAGAGGAAGTTGAAACAATCGCTGATGCCACTATGTCAAAATCACTTCACTGCCCTGTGCCATTTCTGAGGGCCTGGTCAGTGGCAGTTGTCATTTCAGCTGCCAAAACCAACCGTTCTTGTGAAGGCAACCGTAAGCTTGACAAGCGTAGCAACAGTAATTGAGTCCGGCAGAGCTTAGCCAAAAGTCAACCTGTAGCAGAGCCCTGCACCTGCAGTCATGGTGCATTAAATCAAGACCCAAAGACTTTGTTGGCTGGAGTCAAAGTTAGTTGGTGATTGACTGTACAGCTGGAGCAGGTGAGAACTTGGTTCACAGTTTCACAGCTCTAATTTTAGCCTGTCCAGGAAGAGGTGTGGGGGAGGACGACTGAGAAAATCCCTGCCTGCCTAATTTATTCTGTGACTGTCCCAGTATCATTTGTGATGTCCTTCTGCACTCGAGAACCAAAGGCTTAAAGGGATTGTGGCGTCAAAAAGGAGAGCGAGCAAGTTGAAGAACCTTTCTTTTAAGTGTACGGAGATTTAGAAGAGCTGAGTCTTGGAAAACACATTTGAGTATAACAAGTATTGAAGTCCAATGTGATAAGTGGTATGAGACATGTGAGAGTGAACCACAGCTTACAAGAGCTTGTCCTCAAAGCTATGCCTTAAAGCTGATGGAGCACATTTTCTGCATTTCACACTTGACAGACGGGACTATGCCAACATGAGGCAGAGGGACCAAAATAAAAGGACAGAAGTGATGAAACTCTAGAGGAATGATTTGAGTGTCCCCATTAAAGAGGCAGTAGTTGAAAAGCAAATAACTCATAATGTGGACATCCAAACCCCGGCTACTGAATGACATGACTGATGTGTTGAGAGTCAAGTACTGGGCATCTTACAGTGTGTGTGAGTGCATTTGTAAGTACTTGTGTTTAGATGAAATATGTTGATGGTTTGAGACTCCTTCTTAGCATGGAGATATCTGAAACTAAACAGCACATTTCCCAGTGGACCACAACCTTTCTGATCACGCTGCCTCTCTACATATCAACTATGTGTGGCCTCGCTCTTATACATTTATTTCTACAGAAAAAGCTGAATTTGAATGCAATGCTTTTTAAGGGTTAGAATTTGAATCTGAATTTGAGTAATGTAAAATAATTTTACAGATGAAACATTCCTGCTTTTTAGGATCTACACTGTGAACTCTAACTTTAACATGAGTGGAAATCAAACAAAAACTTGACATATACAAGACTGGCTAAAAATATGAATGCATTCCAGGGATGAAGCGCTAAATACTTGCACTCTAAATGCAGTGGTGTGTAAAGGACACAAGCGTGTGTCATCTGAAACTCGTGTAACGCTGCCCTGTTCTCTCTGTGAGGGGCCGCTTAATTATATCTCCCCTGCTCAGACCTGCATGTTCTCACATGGTCTATATGAGCATGATTGGATACAGAACATGACTGGGGGAGGCAAAGCGCATGTTCATATTTACAAACTGTATGTATGAATATAAACATGTTTATCTATGAAAATCAGCGTGTGTACGAGTCCACACACACGTAGCTTTTTCCAGGCTTTATTTTGCCTTTTGTGCGCTCACGGAAAACTGAGCTTTTGATCAGTCTTTGCTTGTAAAATCAGAGTCTGTGCCGATACCTCCGTTGAGAAGCATACAAAATGAGGTGACATTTACAAAGTAGGGTTGGTTTAACCTTTCTAAAAGGACTTTTTACACAAGTATATATTAAGGTACAGTTAGTCTTCCATTATATAAGGAGCCAGAATGCGCCACAGAGGTCACTGCCTCATTACCCAACACTCCCACGACAAAGAACCCACCAACACGCTGACGGTGTGTGTGTTCAGCCTCTTGTGGATTTGTGGTTTTTATGTAGACAGAGATTGTTTTTAAACAGTGCTTGTGTTGGATGAGAATTAAAAAAATCCCACATATATGTATATCCTGAGTGTCTGTAACTGGTGTCCCGTCTGTGAGTGAGATGCATTGGGATGTCTAATACTGAGCCACCTGTTTGTCCTGCCTGCTGTTTTACTTGTGTGCATCTGCTCTGCTGCAGCTCTACGGCACATTGCACAGTAACCTGAGAGACTGGGAGCTTAAAGCACGGTGGACATTCTTTAATAATGAAGGAATACTCTGCTTACAGTACAGCGCTGGGCTTACTCGCGCTGTCTGGGCTGGGCTGCACTTCAAAGGCAGACAAACACTCATTATTTTCACTCAAGACTTCTTCCGGTCATATGCCACTAAAGTGCTTTAATAAAACCAACATTTTTCTTTCATGTATATTACTGAGGGGGTGGGGGATTAAACGGGAGTCCCCGGTCACTAACAGAAAGTGAAAGAGGCAGATTGATTGATAGTGGCCATTCAGTAGCAGGTGCTTCTCACTGCTACTATGCTGTAGCCACACATGTTGCAATTATAACAATGCAATTCATTTCTGGCCACAGAGGACAGATTAGCCTGCCAGTGTTGAGAGCTCAGCTCTGCTGCAAGGCTGACGTCACACCATGCTGCATTAGCCATCGTCACCACTGCAGTACCATACTGGACACTTCTCTCTCTTTCTTTTGCTCTCTCCGTCTACTTCTCAGGCCCAGAGCAAACCTTGTTTCATTCATATCTCCCGTCTGTTCAGCAAGTCAGTTTGCTCACTATTTTCCTTGTCAGTTTTCCTGTTTGTGCTTCCCCCTCTGTGGGGTATACAGTATCATCTGTCCTTCTCTCCACCTCTCCAGCTACTTCCCACCCCCTCTTCCTGTCGCTGCTGCCTGTACCCCCTACAGTAGATTCGCTAGACCCACTCTCTCTGCTTTCTGTGCCTTTGTCGCTTTATAGATAAAACATCAAAGCACATCCTGCTTAGAGAAAAAAAGGATTTCAGGGACATTCACTTGCTCTCATTTTCTTCCTCTTAAATCCCATCTCTGCTTCTTCATTCATCTTAATCCTTATTTCCATAGGCTCCTTCGTAGCTTCTCTCACACACAATAGTGTACATCATTTATATGTTATCATTATTCACTTTTGTTCAAAAGATTGGATGCGTTAATCTCTTTTACATCCTATTGTTTCAACTGCTTTCATCCCCCACCTCTGAGGCTATTGGGCACGTTATGCTTGAATTGACGGCACACCTTCATTGATTTCCTAAGATCTGACACTGAAGGTCACAGGGAGAGTGAAAGTATCAAAGCTCGGGCAGAAAGAAAACAATCGGGAGTTGCAGTAAGGGAGAGGAAAATAAGTAGGATGGCAGCGCACTGTGTGAACTGCGAAGAGAAGAAGTAGCTTTGAGTACGTCAGCTTTTCAAACTCTCTGCTGTCATTTGTTCCTGGAGTTGTAGGGCTTCATCTCCTTGTCTAATTGCAGGGCCTTGGGTATAGCAGCAGCCAGAGGAGTTGGGTTACACAGGCAAAGCTATATCTGCCTTTCTGTCATCACCAATCAGGATGAGGGCTATATGCGTAACTATCATTGGCAGTTAATACCTCCAGCTTACAGAGGCATTGCGGACACGTCCCAGTGGGCCCTTTGCCTCAGTGAAGCATCCCACCCCTCAGTCCCCAACATGTACCCGTCACGTGCCTCGGGTCCCTCAGTCCTGTTACTGACATAATGAAACCTTATCTTATTTCCGCAGGCCTCGGCTTGTGAATACACATACACACACACAGTCACATATCATCTTTGTTACTGTAACAGAGAGAAGATAACAGGAACTATATATTTGCCTTTAAGTCTCACTCTTTCATTTGATTTCACTTGATTGGGAGTGGACCTCACAATTGAGATCTAACGCCAATATTAGGTGCTAGTGCAGGAGTTGGCGTCCAACACAGACCTTTTTATTGACTATACAACCACAACCTCAATCTCTCAAACCTTAAGGGCTGGCCACATCAAAAAGATAACTGTAAATATATCATTTCTGAAAATAGTTTAGCTCAAGAGGATGGCTGAGTCCTCACTACAACTATAACAACAACAGTGGGAAATTATGTTGTTGGGATCACAGCGATTTTATGACCGATACAAACTCTGAGAGACAATTAAAATCCAAATACAAAAGAGTATTCGTTTTTGAGGGTGGATTAATAAATTGTGGTCCTATTTCTTTAACAGCAATAAAGTAGATAGGGAAATAAACAGCATCGGTCTCTCGTCGCCTCTATAATACTGTGCATATTTCGACCCCACGCTGTGCGACACTGCAGCGGAAACTTTTCAACACTTTGTTATTCTCATTATTTATATTCTTATCTTAATTTCTTTTTTTGAGCAAAACACAGCAGGAACAGCTCATCAATACATATTCTGGGGCTCAGCTGGAGCTTGGAGCCAATGTTCATATTGTTAAATGTATACTGTAGATATCATAATAGTAAGCGATCATGGTGTGGACAGGCCTTTGTCTTTGTTTTAGATGCCGAATATTAATTATGTCCTAAACAATAGTTTATTTACCTTAACCTTGATCTCTCCACAACCAGTTATTGTCGTCATGTGCAGATTTGATGAATGATCGCTGTCAGCTCTGACCAATACATTTTGTTTCCTGTCACTGCTTCAAATAAAAGAGTTTCCACCAGCTGAATATATTGAATGTGAAGCAGCAGTAGAAAATGTTTATCATGAGTGAGTGAACAGTAAATAGTGAGGCTGCTATCAATCAGATGAACACAAAACACTGGATTACATTCATACAGTGTTTTCAGTAAATACAAATTGCAGAGTACAGGCACTAACACATTGTAAATATATTGAATGGCTTTTTCTGAAAAAGCCAACCTTAAAAATAGTAACAAAATGGGGTCGGATTTCCTGCAAATCTTAAGGATTACATCTTAAACAGGTATATAGTCTACTGTTACTTTAACTTTAGCTTTGATAACCTGACACAAAACTCTACACCCGTACTGAGGACTTACTGAAATGTCCACTCCTCTTGATGTTTCCCTTGAGTCTAAACTAACCCCTTGCAATTTACATGGACAAGCAGGCAAACATCCAGATAACAACACTTCTTGATTGTCTCCCTTTTTTCTCTCAGTAGCTTTCAACTGTCAATGGTGCCCCCAGCCCTCCAACTCATTTTAGATAATCCCACCACTCAATAATCATCATGAGCTCAGCAGGCCAGTTCAGTGATTACACCAGTAGTGTTGAAAGACAAGAATATTCTAGAGGCTAATCTTCCCTGACAACCTCATCAGCACATCAGACCCGCAAACCATCGTCTCCACAGCCAGTTAATATTACATTACATTACATTACATGTCACTTGTTAGACGCTTTTATCCAAAGCGACTTACATACTCAATACTGTGGGCAATCCCCACAGGAGCAATTTGGGGTGAAGTGTCTTGCCCAGGGACACAACGACATGCTGACTGCAGTGGGGTTTGAACCTGTGCTCCCCTGATCCCAACACAGAGTGCCGTAATTTGTGAGGAATTATTGGAGTATCCATGGGACAAAAAAGACATGGGTTTGTTCAGTAACATTTTCTTTAATACAAGTCCACTGAAGTCTCCTGAGCATCCCTCGTATCAAACCAAAAATCACTTCCTGCTACTTTATCAACACATCCACACTTGCATCACTGGATAGCTCTTGCATCTACTGTAGGTGCTTTCTGCTTTGTTCACTTGTTTAAAATATATATATATTGGACTTACATATTAAAGGTTTAACTGGTGTTACATTTGCCTGTATTGGATGAGGCTCTTTGGTAATAGAAAACGATCAAGCCCATGTTTATCCATTAAATTGAAAAGGTTATGATTAATTACTAATAAACAGACAAACAACTAATTATGGCACAACAATGTAACTATTAAGGTCAAAGGCAACAAAAAAGTAAAATGTTTAATACCAGTGTTACTAATGGAACCGAGCTCACTTGGAGTGTGGTTCTCTTTATTGACCTCAATGACTCTCTAACTGAAGGTCATAGTGTCAAAGAAAAAAGGGAGGAAGATTCACTTTCATGAATCAAGTCATGCCAAATTAAATCCAGGATTTCATTTTACCTCAGATATGTCTTGTTTTTCCACCAGAGCCAGGCAGAGGCCCACTACAAGGGGAACCGCCATGCTCGGAGGGTGAAGGGGATTGAAACATCCAAAACATCTCGTTTCCAAGATGGCGACAAGCAGCACCCTCCCCCTGCATCTCCTTCCCCACCAGGCATGTCACCATCTAGCCCTGAGCCTGATCCTAATAAGCAGGGTGAGCATCACCTGTGACATATGAAGTTACACACAAACACACACGCACACACACACATTCAAATCTGTCTCTAAATGGCACAGATGCACAGCACAGCTGTTGTGTGAAGTAATAGGATAGAAACTAAGCAGAGATGAGTGTTGATGCTCTGCTTTCTAATAGGGATGGGTAAAATGGCCAAAATCTTTTTTCCCAGTATAGCTAGTTTCATATCTCAAAAACTATCTACATCTCGATATAGCATGTTCTCCGGTCAATAACTACATTAGGTAACATACAGAAAGCAACACATATTATATTCCTCAAAAATATTTTGCATCATATTTCCTGAGAAATACGAGTTAGTATATGCTTGTTATTATTGATACACAAGGTATTTACGTATCACAATATCTTCAAATAGGATTTCATCAAGATTTGATTGCCTTGAAATATAACAGATGATCAAATGTGATTTTTGCCAGGCCCAAGTTTATAATAAGAAAATATGCAAATCTTTTGTAAAGTTGTTGTTTTCATACTTTTATATCTTGACAATTAGGGTTGAAGACTTAATGATATGGCTGACTTTGGACAAATAGTTGACTAATCAGAAAACATTGTGCTTTTTACAGATGACATCCTATCCTGTCCCAACTTTAACAATTCACCTTTGACACCTATCTGCCTTCCAACACCAACACCAAGCTCAGATCTAGAGTGTCCCCTCATGCCTTCTGTCAGCACACTTTTACCCTCCGCTCTCTCCCCCACCGCGCTCCTCAGTACCCCCCCAGTAGAACCAGCAGCGTCTGGTCTTCCCGACACCCCGTCTCCAGCACCCAGCCCTTCTTCAGGAGAATCAGAGGAAGAGAAAGCCAAGAAGCTTCTCTACTGTTCCCTGTGCAAAGTCGTTGTGAATTCCCTCTCACAACTGGAGGCACATAACAAAGGTAGGAGTGAACATGTTCACAAGAACATCACATCACTGAGTATGCCAAACATGCAATAAATTAATCCCGACAAACAACAGCATTAAGTATTATTCACTTTTAGAACAAACTTCAGAAACCCTGAAGCATGGCTCTTTCAAAGCACTTGTATTCTGCATTTTAAGTCCTAAAAGCTAAACCAGGTGCATTAGCACCACCTAGTGGAGAGAATGATAGGTTCAAAACTGCATGATCTAAATGGTTAGATTGGTGGTCATAAAAACTTGACCTCCTACCACCTACACTATATATTGTCACAAGCAGTAAATGCAATAACAGGAAAACCCTCATACCTCAAGTGGATATATTTTATAACATTGACAGCTTGAGCAAACAATGTCATGACAAGGTCCTTTAGTAGCTGTTCTGGAGAGCTCTGTCATATCACTTGATGTAGTTTTCCTAAATGTCATTCCTTTTTTGCACTTTAATGTCTAGTCGTCAACGTTAACTTTGAAATAGCCTTAGTTTTCAGTGTATGCATTACAAAGTTACGCCCCTTAATTGCCATTGTAGATTAAACCGTTTTTTTATTGTTTCAAGGTACCAAACACAAAACCATTCTGGAGGCTCGCAGTGGACTGGGGCCCATTAAAGCATACCCACGTCTGGGCCCTAAACTCAGCCCAGAGCAGGGGGGGGAGCTGTCTTCTGACCCCGACACTCAGGAACGCACCTTCCACTGTGAGATCTGCAATGTCAGAGTCAACTCAGAACTGCAGCTCAAACAAGTGAGAAAAACCCACACGGTCAAATCAAATCAAATCAAGTTTTATTTAAAGCACATTTAAAAGCGATTTTTGGTCGAGCCAAAGTGCTGTACATGTAATAAAAACACATTACTACAATCACAATAAAAGACAATAATTTACAACAGAAATATTAAAAACAAAAACACAGGGAATAGTGGTTAACCACGGTGGTTATAATGGCACTAGCAATCCCAATAAATACAATTATATTTATCATTCTTTTTCATTTTGTTTCAGCATATATCTAGCCGAAGGCATCGGGATGGAATTGCAGGGAAACCCAATCCCCTTCTCAGTCGGCACAAGAAGCGCACAGACTTTATGGTAAGAACTCAGAGGATCTTTCTCACATATTCCATATTCCATATTCCAACACTATCATTTAGAGGTTATGAAAATGATTGCATGCCTCAATAAATGTCCTTTTTTTCCCATTACTTTTTTGAAGGAACTTCCA
Organism: Trematomus bernacchii; assembly: GCF_902827165.1. Lineage (NCBI taxonomy): Eukaryota > Metazoa > Chordata > Actinopteri > Perciformes > Nototheniidae > Trematomus > Trematomus bernacchii. The sequence continues at coordinate 5,593,838 of NW_022987698.1, read as the reverse complement.
AAATCAATGGGGGCTGGACTTTTACCAAATCCCCTGGCTTTGGCTGCAGCGATGGCAGCCGCAGTCTCCTCCAATCAGCTGGCACTACGTCCCCCTTGCCCAACCTCCCACCACCACCCCCTCCACCCCCACCACCACCTCTTACAGGGAACCCCCCTCAGCCTGCTGAGACCCGCCCCTGGCCCCATGCGCACCACGCATGGGCCAATCCTCTTCACTCCTTACTGACGGTGAGAGAACGGGGTAGAATGAGGAAGAAGCACACTGTGAAGTGGAGGCCTGCAACCCTGTGTCATCAAGAGCCAATCAGCTGCTGTGGCTGCAGCTGCTGTTTCAATAGAATAAAAACAGCGGACATAAATATGACTCTAATGTTGCATTCTGCGGTTGCAGACGGCTGCTGTTACGTTAACAGGGAGAACCAGAGACATGATAAAGAGTCTGTATGTTTCCACCCTCCCCAGTTTCCTTCATCAATCAACTATCTGCCAATCATCAAGTAGAGTCTGGATAATCTGCAACCAAATCATTATCTTCATCTAGCATATGATCCACTGTATCCGTCTCAAAACCCTACCTCTCCTATGTTTTTCACTTTAATCTTTGCAAGAATTCATCACATATCCAAAGCATCATTGTTGTCAGAAACATGCCCGCTGGGTTAGATATAGTCATTGCGTCTGATGTTAGCTGGTATCTGTCACAGTATAGTGGAATATACCACTGTAGAGTTCTGTTTTTGTGGCCTGTTAAGACAAAAAGGTACCAATAATTTCCATATTGTTGCTGCAGTTACTGGTAAACATTTGTCTGTACTGTACGTCTACATTTTCGTAGCTGTCCCAGGTGGTGTATATTAACCTAACAGAAACAGGAAGTAAAAGAGGAACAGAAAAAGGGAAGAATTTACATTATGTCTTAAAACTGTACTGATGTGTATGTCAACCCCATTTACATTTTGGGAAGCGTAGTTGTAGTAAAAAAGTGCAATATGCAGATATCAGTGTCAGTGTGAAATGCAGTAAGTTTGGAGAAAAGAAGGTAAACCTATGCTATTAGTTTCTTTAGTGAAGGCAACAATGTAACGGTCTCTCCAGATGATTCTCCATGTTCTCCCTAAATGGCTACTGACAACCATGTGCATAAAGTCCAACAAAGCACATACGTGTTGAAAGTTCTCAATGTAAACAGCTGAAATTCAAACAAAATGACAATATGTTTTTTTCACCACACTACGCATCACAGAAAGGTTTAAGTGTCTCAATCAGATCGTTTCAACACTGTGAGCAAAGGAGGAACATGGTTGATGAATAACTTTAGTAGCAGGTCTTTGCAATATATGCACATTTAATTACAACATTTTCACCAAAACAAGGGGGATGAAGGACACCAGATATATGTTACAGACGGAAAAGGGCCACATACACAGCTGAGTAGTTGTATGCAAAAAAAAACACAACATTTTGGGTAGTATTATAGGCTTGTAGTGGGTTAACATTTGTTCGTTTTTCTGCTCTGCCTTGTGCGCTCCGACCCTACATGAGCCCGATCTATCCCTGTGAAACTATCATGATGGTTTGTGAAACATTAGAGGGACGTTTTAGGAAACAGTAGCAATACTTTAAGCACTCCTGCTAACTTTTCTTGTTAACTGCAATAAAAAGACTATTGTCTTCAAATGTATGAATTGTTATTTAGGACAAGTGTATTAAAACATATAGTGTAACTGTAGATTATTGAAAACATATGAAAAAGGTACATGTTGGGGCTCCCTAATTGTTAACTTGTTGTTAACTAAACTAAATTCTATATCAAATCATTAAACTGAGTTTACCATTGTAAGCAATGTTGATTTTTTTTTAATTATTTTCTGTTTTTCAAATGTAATGAGATATGACAATAACAATAAATCACAAATGTATTTGGTTGTACAAGTAGTTTAGTAATGTGATAATCGAATACTACTTATTTCAAGTCACTTTTGACATACAGTACGAAATATTCTATATGTTTTTGCCGAACAACAGTTGTAATATAAATTACATTTGATTATCATGAAACTGTCAGAGCACCAAAGTGCAAAACATTAGATCTTACCAACAATATCATTTGTAAATATATTGATTGTTTATTAACCCAGCCGTGATCATTTTCACACAAAAGTACAGCAAGTATCAAAGCTTGTGGAATTTTTGAAATCGTTCCCTTTACCTAATCTTGTTCGAAATGTGGGAAAGGGTGAAGTAGGGGACCCTTGGAGCCCCTTGGAGCCCCTTGGAGCCCCTTGGAGCCCCTACTTCTGACGCCCTTCTGACCCAACATACCTTTATTCTTGTTTATCATTTACACAAAGTATTAGGAGATTACTAATATGTATGCGAACTGACACAATTGGTAACACCTAAAATATGTTATCGTGCAGTTACATTTTGTGCGATTAATGTAAAAAGCTATTCTTGAGCTATGCCAGAACTTACAAAAAAGACATAATGAGGATTGAAAACAAAGGTTTCTTTCAGAGAGAGATGTCTGTTCGAAAGGAAGTGGTCAACTATTGCGACAACCTGAGTTTGCTTTCACCTAGAACACTCAAAAATGGGCTGTGATTCTGTCGGAGTTTAACTTTCCGTAAGCACACTACAAAAAAGCTAACCTATATTCTGACTCTTGTTGGTTGACAAAATGCTAATGAACCACACAAACCAAAAAGAGGTTGACCTCTTCTCCTGCTAAAGTGTTTCAGTCGTGGGCTAAAGAAAGAAAGCAGCTTCTTCAGCACAAGACATCACCTCTGAAGAACCCTCCAAAGTTACCCTGATATTGTTCAAACAACACCTTGAACAACACCTGCTCCCACCATCGCAAACCTGTTGGTTTACTCAGATTTAGGGGATGAGAAGCAAAATAAAATGTGTGACACATGTTTAAGCATGTTCCTGTTTGTTTTGTGTTCTGTTTTTACCCCTTCCTGTTTCTCAACATCGCTGTCATCCAAAACTCCTGGATGTTGAAGTTATGTTTCTTGTATTATTCTTAAACAAAAGACAAGTTGCAAGAATTGGAGTCTACATTACTGATGTGCACAATCACAATTCATTTTGGAAACCCCTAACCATACTGTGGCTCTTAAGATGTCTTAACTTCTATATTAACAGTTCAGGAAACCGTATTGGGTGCATTACTTCCACTTGGTGGGGAGAATCGCAGGTTAATTATAGGATATGGGTGTAAAGGTTTATTAATACAATTTCAACTACGCCAAACAATGTGTTTATCACATCAAGCCATCACAAAAACACACTGTCATCTCAATACAACTGAGTAGCAGCATTATACCAAAACCTGAGTTCTGTTTTTGTGGCTTAAAAGGAAAAAGTCACTGACATTAAAGTACTTGTTTGGTATTTGCCGTATGACTAGATTTTCACACTTGGTTCGGTATAGATTGGTCCACCACTGTTTGACATAAACGTCTATGTGAATCAGAAAAATTGTCAAATTGTGTATTAAAGCCTTTATTCTCATATGTCCATCACTAATTTATCATTGAAATTGCAGACAATAAGTACTTTCCATATATATATATATATATATATATATATATATATATATATATATGAATATACAGTCCCTAGGTTTAAGTGACTTAGATGCAGTATGATACCCTTTTTCTCCACATTTGGTTATTCCATTCTGATGAAAATGATGTTTAGCAAACTTACTCTTCCCCAATTTACCTATGAACTGGAAAAACCTTACCTCATACCGTGCAATAGAGGGTAGATTGTTATTAGGCCACACAGAGGATGCACATAAAATGTAACACCAGCAGGAAGCCTGACATTCAGAGCTCCAGATTACAGCAGAGAATGACACACACACACACACAATTAGAAGACTGGCCACATCTTCTGCTTTAAGGTAAGACCTGTATAATGATATGTTATAATAAGAGGCTTTACACTATACATTTTTAATAAATCTATACATTTATTTAAAATATCTTAAAATATTTGTTATTGTTTGTTTTATCAATGTTGCTAATTCTTGCTTTTTTGTATGGCATGTTTTATTATTTGAGTTATGTGCAGAATTTACTGCAGTGATTTGAACATAGGCTAAGAGGATAATGATATATATCAAATAATGACAGGGCTTTTAAATACAGGACCATTGTATTATTGTATTGTTTATTATTTATACATTCCTTAAGGGCTATTTTATACTTTGACTTAATACCAGAGAAACACTTCACTGCATTTATTTGACAGTTTTAATAACTTGTAACTTTGCAGATTCAGCTTATTGATACACATTATAAATCACCTTATACATGATGTCATATTATATGAAGTTACTGAGCAATATATCAAATAATTACAATAAACTTGAATGTAAGCTTCACCTTTACCAGCTGCATCATTAAAGTAATTAAACATTAGTGCATCAATGATTCCAATCCAATAATATATCATATTATGATTCTATAATAAATGCAGGACTTTTATAACATTTAAATGCAGTAATTCTTCATTGTGGTAATGCTATTTTCACTTAACTAAAATAACTGAGAAGTTTGTTAAAAGGAAGTGGTGAACACAGTAACGGCCTGTGAGTTCCTTTTTGTTTTTTCAAAGAGGGGTGGGGACAACTTGGTTTCTGTTCGAGTGTAACTTTCTGTAGGCACACTACAAAAAAGCATTACCTGTATTCTGAATCTTGTTGGTTGACAGAATGCTGATGAACTACACAAACCAAACAGAGGAGGACCTCTTCTCCTGCTACAGTCCTTCAGTCGTGGGCTACCGGTACTTTGCCGTGCTGTGGGGATGTGCGGTGACCATCGTTGGTACGGTGGGGAACCTGATGACCATTCTGGCCTTTGCTCTAGACCCACGTCTGAGGACTCGCTTCAACGTGCTCATCCTCAACCTGGCTGTAGCTGATCTCCTATACTGCACCATACTGCAGCCCATATCAGTCGACTCCTATCTACACCTCAGATGGCGCAGTGGTGAGCTCTGGTGCAGCATCTTCGGCCTGCTCCTCTTCCTCTCCAACTCTGTCTCCATTATCACCCTCTGCCTAGTTGCTGTGAGCCGATATCTTCTGGTGGCAAAAAGGGCTTTGTTTGAGCGTGTCTTCTCTAGCCGTGGTCTTATTTTACTACTGATCTCAACGTGGGCACTGGGTTTGGCCAGCTTTGGCCCACTCTGGCCTGTTTACGTATTTGTGCCACAGGTGTGCACATGCAGTTTCCATCGCACCAGGGGTCGTCCCTACAGTACCATCTTGCTCTTTTTTTACTTTTTCATTGGGCTGGGCTTTGTTGGTGTTTTCTACCTCCTTATTTACAGACGTGTCATGATTGCGTCTCAAGCGTTGCTTCGCTACAGATTCAGCCGCAGATCCTCCAGGAAGAAACCAGCTTCTTCGACACAAGAGACCGATGACAGTGGTGTAGAAAGTGGCATGGCAAAGACATGTAGCTGTGAGATGAGCAGCCAGGCGGATCTAACTCAAAATACAGATGAGATCACCTGTGAAAAACCTTCCAAATCTACCCAAGTGACGGCTCTAGATCCATCAGTAACTAAGCAACCCCTTGATACTGTCAAAACATCACCTTCAACCAGACCTGCTCCCGCCAATGCAGCACCCTCCTCCAACTCAGCAACTTCAGGAGATGCTGATGAATTTAAGCGGGTGACACGCATGTGCTTTACTGTTTTTTTGTGTTTCGTCTTCTGCTTTGTCCCCTTCCTGTTGCTCAACATAGCTGACAAACAGAACCGCGCCCCTCAAGTACTGCACATGTTCTGTGCAAACCTCACCTGGCTCAATAGCTGTATTAACCCCGTGCTTTATGCCGTCATGAACAGACAGTTTCGACAGGCCTACCACGTGCTGCTCACCAGGGCTGCCTCACCTTTTTCCTGCCTTTGGCCCTGGAGGTCAACGCTGAGATTCTAAACTCTGTGAGCTCAAATTTGCCAGATGTTTCTCCTCCTGATACAAATAGCTGTCATTAAGGAACAATCAAGTTTTAAATGTTTTTCCTATAATGCATTTACGTGCATTGCCAACATTCCAGGCTACATTTACTTCACAATATCCATATAAAATGTGTGTTTATGTCTTGTATGGAATAAATTACATTTTGTAATACACAATCCATGGTTGGATACAGAATGTTGAGTTAGCCAATATTTCACCACCACTAGTTTTATCGGTGACTACATATGAGAAACCACCAAATTACAACATCAGCACAGGATATTCCTGTCCAACAAACATGCCTAAGTAATAACCTACTGTATGACTGTGTTTCATCCACGTATTGCCTTTGACACGCTGATTATACATGACTCATGATAACGTTTTCTGGTGAATTAGCCTTAGGTTTGACATGTGGGTGGAGTGTGCTTGTTTAAGCATGTTTAAATAGTGTCAAAGCATTTATAACTGACAAAGCCAAATTACAATCATCAATCGTATACTACCTGGCACATGTCATGATCTGGGGTAGAGGCTGAGTCATATTTGTGTAAAAAACACTAAAAAAGTGTCTACTTTTACTAAAAGTCCTGCATTCAAAATGTGACTCAAGTAAAAGTAGAAAAGTATTATCATCAAAATATAGTTAAAGTACCAAAAGTAAAAGTAATCATTTTGCAGATTGGTCAATTTCAGAATAATATAATATATGATGTGTTTTATAATGATTAATAATTAAAGTGTTATCAAAGCTGGTAAAGGTGCAGCTAGTTGTAATGACTTTGTATACTGCAGGGTAGTATATTAAGACTTCATTATATTTCACATAATTAATCCAAATTTCTAAAGTAACTAAAGGTATTACATAATTGTAGTGGAGTAAAAATACACAATTTACCTCTGAACTGTAGTGGAGTAGAAGTACAAAGTAGCATAACATAGAAATACTCAAGTAAAGTACAAGTATCTCAAAATGATACCTAAGTACAGTACTTGAGTAAGTGTACTTAGTTACTTCCCACATCTGAAATCAGATATGACTTCAAGTCATGTGATCATTTCTTAGTATTTGATCCTTCAACTTGGTCTCAGGAAATGCAAGGACTTCATAGTTTAGGCAACACGTTTTGGAGAAAGCAAATCGGAGGCTTAAACAGAAACAGGGAGGTGCCTCTGCAGCATCTTCACCATCTACCATGCAAGAAGAGGAACTAGAGCAGGGGTTCCCAACCTTTATTGTGCCAAGGACCGGCAGATACATTAAAAAAAAATCGCGGACCGGTTGTCAATTTTAACTGATTTTAATATTTACTCACCACCAGCAGGTAGCAACAGAGGCTAATTGTATGTAACAGCCTGAACAAATACTAGAACAATATGCATCCAAAACATATTAACAAAGTTTAAAAAAGAACCGGTGTTGTTTTTTGGTTTTTCGGAAAACCAAAAAACCGACGTTATTCAGTTTTTAAACCAAAACGGGAAAACAGATAAATCAACGTTTTGGTTTTGTTTGTATGATTTACGGATAATCCAGTGAATGCTGGGAAAACGAGTAGAAGGCGCATTATGAAGGAGATGTCCGGTCGCCAGTGTGTGTGTGTGTGTGTGTGTGTGTGTGTGTGTGTGTGTGTGTGTGTGTGTGTGTGTGTGTGTGTGTGTGTGTGTGTGTGTGTGTGTGTGTCACTGGCATTTGTTTTCAGAAGATATTATGATAGTGTCGTTCGTTCCGGTGCACTCCCGACAGCATAGCACTACATCGAGATTAAGATTAAACTAATTTATTTTGGGAACAGCCGCATATGCCGGTGTCGGACAGACACAAACACACCGAACACACAGAGCTGAGCTGAGCAGAGCACATACACACACACATCATGCGCCTTGGTGACTGACTGGACATATCCTTCATAAAACTAATAAAAGGGGGAGTAATCGGGCAGTTCGATGTGTGTAGATGTGTGTGTGGTTAACACGTAGCAGCCTGCAGTCACTCTTAAACTGTTCTGATTAAGTTAAACACAGCGAAGGCGGTGCGTAAAAAGGCACAGCTCTTTACCGAGTATACGTCCCGCTGCCTCCTGATGCTTCAGCCATTTCATGAAGTGAAGGAGGGTTTCCTTCTATAAAACAGCTGCGGGCAGCAGATACCGTGAGAGTCCCGGACATTAATTCATAGATCAAGGCAGACTGGTTTACTCTCCTGTTTTGCCAATCCGGTGCTTAAACAAATAGCTCTACACTCCTGGCCGACATGTCCTTAAAATGAAGTCCGAGTTTGAAATATATCTCAAATAATGTATGCACCACCATTTCCCCACATAAACATAACAGTCTGCAATCAAACGGTTGTCTCCTGTGCGCTCCTCTTCCTACTTGGCGCACCGGTAACATGCTCGTGCGCACAAGAGGCTGAGGTTGCGTTCGAATACTCCAAAAAAACAGCTCCTAAGTTCTAACCCTATCGTCTATTCCTTGACCTCGGAGTGAAACGTCATGGGGTTAAGGGATAGTGGATAGGAGAATTCAAAAGGATTTAGGAGAAGAGACTGCGGCACTTTAGAGAATCCGACTGCACTTTCACTATCCGACGTGTTTATGATGCGCCAGCAGAGGTCATAAATGTGCGCCTGCTGCTGTGGGGAAACTATGGAAACTACAGTTTTCTATACAGCGGACTACAACATGGATGTTTAAAGGGCCCATGTCATGGCCATTTCCACTGATCATAATTACATTGTTGAGGTATACTAAAATAGATTTATACTGTGCAATTTTCCAAACTCACATTGGTTTCGCATACAGCATCTCTGTCAAGCATGTGTATTCAGCAGTATTCACTTTCTCCACTAAACGACTCGTTGGAGCTCTTGCCCCCCCCTCCCTGTGAGCCTAGTGTGCTCCGATTGGTCAGCTCGGCCACTCGTTCTGATTAGTCAACCACCAGAGAGGCTGCGCCCATGTCAGTGCTTTTCCCGGCTGCTCTCAGCGTAACATCAGTCTTATCATGGCGTCGGTACAGCGGTATATTTTATATACATATATATTTTTAACTGTTGTTATAGAAGAGTGTGACGGCCTCAGGGCCTTTGTCTTACGGTGGGGTGGAGCTGAAGAGGGTAATCAGCGCGATCACGGACACCTCCGTAGCCGGTGCTATTAATCCCAGCGGCCCGGAGTCTCTCTCCAAAGCGGCTGCAGAAGGACGAACTGAGCGACCCTCTCCCCTCGACCACCTGTCTCTGCATTTACTACAATAAATGTGCCGTGGTTTTGTAAACTCGTGTATGTCTCCTTGTCTTTCCGTTGTGGCCTACGAGCTACTCTCATAACAAAGAGTAAGTTATTTTTACCCGTTATAAACTACTACTGTTTGATGAGAAATTGAGAAATCAAATCATGGTTTGCTATATATGAATTCAGGGAAGAAAGGATAGGCCTACTAAGTATTTCCATTAAACTTTATTTTTAGAAATGTACAAAATGAACATAAATATACATATATACACGGTATATCATCCATTCCTCCTCCTCGCATCTTGCCTGCGCACAGTCGGTGCGGTGCCTTTTAGCACCCTCAGTAGTAGTAGAATCCCTTCCCCGTCATGGATTGTCCGCCAGGATCTGGCTGGACGAAATCAAATGCAAATCACAAAATATTAGAGAAACTTAGTTGTTTTAGATTCGTTAGTAGTAGTTGTGTAATGAACAGCTTGCCTGCTAATATGCTAACCTAGCTTTGTTTACCTTGGTAGCTAACACGATATGAACGTTAGCTTGGAGGAAAGGCAACTATAATGCAGTGTAATAAAACTACTATGAACAAAAGCTAGTGGTTCATATTAGGCTAGCAATAACGTGTTTATAATTGCAATCGTATACGGGTATTCTGCTACGTTCGGTCATACAATGTAACTTGCATGAATACATTGTTTTGCGCTAGCATACAGCTAGCCTCGTTAGCTACATGCAGTATATGTACGGTCACAATGTACGGTAAATCACAGTACAGTATACTGTATGAGTATTCCGTGTGTGTGACTGCAGACATTCTCCTGCCATGACAAACATGTAAGGCCATCTGCTGACATTGTAGTTGATATATTTAAACGCTAGCAACGTAGCATCACAAAAATGTTTTTCTGACCGAAACTAGCTCTAGCTCCGTGTGTTAGATCGCTACGCCAGCTATAATGTAATTACGTTTCGCGACTGACCGGCAAATCACCCGGAGTATACTGTCAATAGGTATTTTGTGTGTGAATGCAGACATTCTCCTGCTATGAGATACATGTATGCAAGGCCATCTGCTGATATTAGAGTTGATATATGGAAACTCTAGCAACTTAGTTAGCACTGTGTCAATGGCTTAGCAGTCCAACACAGTTTACACATTTAAACAGTCTTGTTTGATAAATACACAAATAACAATGCAAACTTACAGGTTGTATACCCAGATCTTCCCCTGCTCCAAACGGTCCAAACAAGCTGTGCATATCCGGCCTCAAACTGGGCAATGTTTTGGAAGCTTTCGTCTGTGAAATGCCGGTTCTCTTCGAACCTCTGGAGGAGGAACACGACGCTGCTGGTGTGGCCATAGCTCTTCGGGATTGGTCCATTTCGTTCCGGGTACCGCATGACATCAGGCGGTACCCGGAACTAAATGGAAGACTCAAATGGGCAGTGACGTATCTCCAACGAGGCGTTTTGGGGAGGTATTTTCTGTGTTAGAGTTTTACTCGCTACAGGGTGTACTTTGAGGGTTTTGACTCTGCACACCGTTTACATGCATAAAAACCTTCATAACACACAAGGGGACGGGTAATAACCGGAAAAGCATGACATGGGAGCTTTAATAAGAACGAGGGACTACTGTAAACTCATCTAGAGACTCTGCACCGTGCTCTGATGCTGTTGTTTTATGCTTTATGAACGGAGACAACAGAGAAACATATTCTTCATGACCAAAGTTGAAATTGAAATAAAAAAGGAAAGTGAAACTTATGCTCGTCACCCTCTCCCTCCGGTCCACATTAATACAAATGATCCCAATACATATGATTGTATGAAAAGATCTTAAAATCAATACAAATGTATTTATTATAAACGTTAGTCCTTAACATCTATCACTGTGTATATCACCATTCAAACATCTTTTAAAAGTTGAACAAACCCCACACAGCTCAGTAAAGACTGTGAAATGTTGACTTTATTTGATCATTTCAGTAAAAACTAACGTTCATATTTCTCTTTTTGATTATAATACTGATGAACGTTCAAAACAAAGCACTTTGGCAACTTACCACATACGTTTTAAAATGCTTAATAAGCACCGTAACTTTCATGATATCATTTCTCGTTCATAATCGGTTGTTTCCGTGAACGGCCGACTGTTGTGTGACGGCAAATGCTGCGGCTGCAAGGCATTGTGGGGCAGCATTTTCTCCTCTCCTTTCGGTTAGGGAGGTCCAGTGGTTCCTAAGCTAAAGGAGGTTATAAAGGAAGTTTGAAACCTCCTTTCCTTTTAATTTAGAGAATTCGAACGGCACTTATCATGGCTGCCACTGAGGGACTTCCGGGTCATTTCACTCCGTTAGGAAGGTTCCTAAGCTAAATGGACTATTCGAATGCAACCAGAGACCTTAGGCTGAGCCGCCGAATCCCTCGGAACATCATAAAAGCCATTTTCAACGGTTTTCTGGTGAAAGATTAACTAGCTACTGGATGAAATAATATGACTGGTGGCATAGGTGCGAAAATTAAACACTTTTTGAAAAAAATATTATGATAAAATATTTTTATATATTTATAATTCTGCAAATATTACGATAAACTCACAGCTATTTCGCGGCCCGGCAGTAACACCTCCGCGGCCCGGTACCGGTCCGCGGACCGGGGGTTGGGAACCCCTGAACTAGAGGACAGTGAAGGGTTGCATTCGAATAGTCCATTTAGCTTAGGAACCTTCCTAACGGAGTGAAATGACCCGGAAGTCCCTCAGTGGCAGCCATGATAAGTGCCGTTCGAATTCTCTAAATTAAAAGGAAAGGAGGTTTCAAACTTCCTTTATAACCTCCTTTAGCCTAGGAACCACTGGACCTCCCTAACCGAAAGGAGAGGAGAAAATGCTGCCCCACAATGCCTTGCGGCCGCAGCATTTGCCGTCACACAACAGTCGGCCGTTCACGGAAACAACCGATTATGAACGAGAAATGATATCGGTATAAAGTTACGGTGCTTATTAAGCAATTTAAAACGTATGTGGTAAGTTGCCAAAGTGCTTTGTTTTGAACGTTCATCAGTATTATAATCAAAAAGAGAAATATGAACGTTAGTTTTTACTGAAATGATCAAATAAAGTCAACATTTCACAGTCTTTACTGAGCTGTGTGGGGTTTGTTCAACTTTTAAAAGATGTTTGAATGGTGATATACACAGTGATAGATGTTAAGGACTAACGTTTATAATAAATACATTTGTATTGATTTTAAGATCTTTTCATACAATCATACGTATTGGGATCATTTGTATTAATGTGGACCGGAGGGAGAGGGTGACGAGCATAAGTTTCACTTTCCTTTTTTATTTCAATTCCAACTTTGGTCATGAAGAATATGTTTCTCTGTTGTCCCTGTTCATAAAGCATAAAACAACAGCATCAGAGCACGGTGCAGAGTCTCTAGATGAGTTTACAGTAGTCCCTCGTTCTTATTAAACATCCATGTTGTAGTCCGCTGTATAGAAAACTGTAGTTTCCATAGTTTCCCCACAGCAGCAGGCGCACATTTATGACCTCCGCTGGCGCATCATAAACACGTCGGATAGTGAAAGTGCAGTCGGATTCTCTAAAGTGCCGCAGTCTCTTCTCCTAAATCCTTTTGAATTCTCCTATCCACTATCCCTTAACCCCATGACGTTCACTCCGAGGTCAAGGAATAGACGATAGGGTTAGAACTTAGGAGCTGTTTTTTTGGAGTATTCGAACGCAACCAAGGAGACACTGAGGAGGACAGTGAGGAAGACTGCACTTATTAAAACCACGCTTCGTGTGGGGTGAGTAGGCCTACCAAACGCTGTCTCCTGGTACTCATCTGAGTAACTCACTAAAAGTTATGTGCACCCCTGACTATAGTAATTCAACTCGACTTGACACGCCTCGTCATGCATAGACTAAGCGAGCTTTGATTACTCATATCATAAAGTTACATTTTCTATCAGACAAACTTTTAACATCATGCTAGTTTTAGCAAAACGACAGTGTAGCCTATGTCATTATTATTTCATAAACGTTCTGCTTGGTAAGTGTGAATAAGAAAGATTAAAATCAGCAAAGTCGTTCATCCTAACTTCATCCCAAATTGAACAAGAATCAATCCAAACTGTATTATTATATTTCACTATGGTGGATCAGTGCATGCGCTGCATCGTCCAATCAGTGAGCGATACACAGTAAGGGGGCAGGGAGAGTATCTGAGGATTTCACCGGAGAATGGTCTGGTGGTTCCTCGGTTATCGCTCCTCGATCCTCGGTCCTCGGTCCTCCGGCAGAAATAAGAGCCATGGGACGCTACTCAAGATGGCGCAGACAAATCAACTTCCGGTGATACCGAGGACCGAGGACCGAGGAAATGAAAATAGTCGACCTGAGAAGGACCACAGTGGTTCCTAAGCTAAAGGAGGTTATAAAGGAAGTTTGAAACCTCCTTTCCTTTCATTTAGAGAATTCGAACCACTTATCATGGCTGCCACTGAGGGACTTCCGGGTCATTTCACTCCGTTAGGAAGGCCCAATCCCAAACCGCCCCCTACACCCTACCCCTACACACTACCCCTCCGTTTGCGCGTTCGCGCGGAGGGTCCGCCACATTAAGTGCTGTTCCAAACCAACGAGTGTGGAGAGGTGTGGAGGGGGAGTGGGCTATCAAGCCCTCAAACAGCGAGTCTGCATCGGTGCTGACTTGAGACCGGTCTCTGTCCGTCAGGAAACACGCTGTTTACAAGTAGTTCCAGCAAACATCCACTGATAAATTGCGATGTTAACAACCTCATGATAACCTCATCTTTTTTTAACTTAGGATCATACCTGTGTTTAGTCTAGAAAAAGGTAAATGTGTGCATTTTATTATAAAGTTGTGTATATTTACAGACTGTTGCAAAAACTAAGAAGCTTATAAACATCAGGTTTAAAACTAAAAGAGCTTTACAAAAAAGTAACACAATGAAAGATGTTTGGAGTTTTATTTGAGTTCTTAATTTACATTTTTTGTCTAAGAGATGCTGATTTGAAACCGTTGTTAAATGGACTATTCGACCGCAACCCCGGAGAAAATCTGCCACTTCCGTATAGAGCCCCTCCTCCAACACACACGAACGTGCACATGACCAATGAGGGCACGAGATAAGTTTGTGCACAGATGGAAGGCTGACAGGCAGGTAGGCCATCCAGTTATTTTAGCCGAGCCGGCTAAAATGATTGGTCATACTTTTTACAGTATTACTACGGCTTCCACAATGACATTTTTTTATGGATTTTTTGTCAAAGCACTTAACGGGCCGTCTCCACGGCAGCGTTAAAAAATCTTGAAACGCTTCTGCCCATTCACTTTGAATGGGGTGACGTCACTTTTTTTCGCTTTCGCCGAAATGCATTGTGGGCAGGCGAGCGGAGATTCTCAGGATTTTCAAGATCCAAAGTTGAACAATGTTCAACTTTTGAAGCTGAGGAGGAAGCGTCAGCCAATCAAATCCCGTGTACGCAAATCTGACAGTTCAAGCTCTAGCCAATCAAACGGTGTGTATGCTGGGAGAGACAGACCGCAGGTCATTTCCTCATATTCCAAAACATGGAGGAGAAATTAGCGGTAGCGAATCAATCACCCGGTGCTTTATGACCAGACCTACCGGGATATAAACCGGAGGAGCCAGGCATGGAGGGAGGTGGCAGAGACAGTGGTATGTTTTCGCCTGTTTTGGGGAGTTTATATCCAGTTTACTTCGGGCTTTTTGGCTTCATATGTCGCGGGCGGGAGATTCATGTGATTGGATGATCGCAAAAAAATCCCCAAGCCTCAGATACGCCCACCTCCAAGATTTTTTTAACGCTGCCGTGGAGACGGCCCGTTAAGATATTCATTGCTATCGGGATGTTAAGAGCATTCCATGGAATATAACAAAAAGTGTATCTCAAGCCGGTTTCTCAAACTTACCTACCCTACCTTTAAGTTATATGATGTATTTATAATTATAATTACTCAATGCCTCAACTAATTTAGTTACAGATCATTTAGCGCAACTAACAACATCTAACGTTAGCTTAACTGACACTTTAGCACGTAGGCTACAGACTGTCTGTACATACGGCACAAGGCAACGTACAAAATTGCTTTCGGCCACATAAGTTAAGTACTCACTGAGCTTTAATTGTTTTTGTTGCGTCTCCTTCTGATTAAAATATCCAGTCCTTTAGCTTGCTAGCTGTTGGTGTTTCCTTCTTAGCAACCTGTGTCCATGCTGCCGGGGCGGAAGGTGAAAAAAAACCTCCAACCTAATTTGAACGTGCATACATTTAAATGTTTTCAAAAGTTGTAAGAGAACCTACAATTTTAGTTGAGCCACACAGCTTGGTTTTATTTAAATTGTTGTTATTACTTTTAACATACACTTTTGATTAAGATCAGCGCTGCAGTTTGAAATAGGCTACTGGAAACAAGCTATTTCTCCAATTTATTAATTTACAACATTTCAGTTAATAATTAATGGAACATACAATCAGTAATTTCCCTTTTATTGGTGATAACATATTTGAACAGGTTAATTCATATAAAGGATAACTTTAAAAGCAGGAAGTGCCATGTGTTATTTCAAAATATCACAAGCTGCAGGTGGCAACAATAAAACAAGCACAAATGGGCTCAAAACAAACATTAAAACAATAAATTATGTGCAGTCCACGGAATGTTCTCAACATTAAAAAAAATATATTATGAAACTGCTTACATGGTCAGTTAGATATAATTCCAGATATTCTTTTAACAGCTTTGAAATGCAAAAATGTTCATAAATAATAGTTTATCAATCATGATAGTTGAGGGGTCTAGTACAGATGCCTTGCACACAATTGGAGTTAGCTAAATTTGCTTTCTTTTGTGTCTTCAAATAGTCTCACTGAATCATATCTTTGTTAGCAGGATTGAAGAAAAAAGAATGACACGCCTCAATGAGGTTGCATGGGCCAAGCAAGGACCCATGTAGAGTGGTTTCAAATCATGAGACAGTACTGTATGTAGAGTGGATTTGCTACCTATGCTACAATTGCATGATGTGTGTTGTAATGTAAGAAGCCAGAAAGTAGAGCAGACAATGAATAACATAGTGGTTCTGTTAACTATACACAACAGAGACTTATTGGAAGATGCTGCCACAGGATTGTTGGGGCAGGCAATTAAATCCTGAAAGACTGAAATCAGTCAGCTCCGGCTCCTCTTGCAAGATATCAGTGTCAACAAAGGCGTTGGGGTTGTTGAGATATGTCAGTAAATCCTCCTCTGCGGCAGCAACAGAGCCAGACAGCATTGGATCATCAGGGTGATACGTTTCCAGAAGTGACTGCTGCAGAGAATGAGGACTCTCGTTTAGTTCTGAGAGCAAAGAAAGGGAAGAGAGAAAGTTACGGTTTCTGCTGCCATGGCTGTGTTCTGGCTATGTTGTTTTCAAACAAAAACTGTGATGTGCCAAATCCAAAACATAAAAAAATAAAGTAAAGGATGAAACGATTAGATTGGAAGGATTTGATTTTGTGAAGAATTCTCATGAATTTCATGCAGAGTTGGTATTTTTCCTTCAGGTCATCAAGTTAATCAATAACACATGCATGAATACACTCGGTTTGTGTTTGATGCTTGTATTTTCTTTTCAGTTTGTTTAAGAGGTTGTTTAAAGCTCAACTCTATACTAAGTACTCTATACCTTTTGTAAGCCATAAAAGAAAAGTTGTGCATGTTTACTTATCCATTAAACAGCGGCACCACCACTAATAAATACTCAAATCACTATTTCTTGGTTCTGATTGTTGTTTTTGTGCTTACACACAAGTTTTGAATGACTTTAATAACAGAAATATAACTTGTTAGTTATTGAGGTGCTGGTAGTTGAACTATTGAACCGTTTGTACAAGTGTATTTCCCAATGGTCCCAAACCTTTTCTTTGAACATAATAGTGCATTGATCTGCATGAAGTCCAGCTCAGTATTTACTTGACTGAGAAGTTCTATGCATTTCTTCCCCTGAAAAATATATTTACATTGGATTGAATGAAAATGAAATGCTATTGCTACAACAATCACTTCTATTGATAATAGTATAACAAATATATAATACAGTCAAAATATATTTGATTTCATGCGTAATCATTATTGTATAGCATTAGTACTGTATGTGGTGTCTTTGTTTTACGGTGTATATTCATTGATTTAATACATGCAACATGCACAATATTCAAGCATCAGAAGGTAGAAAGCTATAAGAAACTAACGTGTTAGTTAGTTTGCCCAAACCAGTAGAGAATTACCACTGAACATGTGCATGCAGTCGAAGCAGCCCACAGCCTCACAGGATACGCTGTAAGTTAGAAGCTAACCAATTTCATAGCTGTCTGACATATCTAGACAGCATCTGATTCTTACAACGCAAGGCCGAAAGGAAAGAGCAATTTGTCGGATTAGGTTTTTAGCTGGATTGGACAGCAAGGAGAGCCATGACTCACCGGCTGCCTCTCCACACAGGCCATTCATTGGCTCCAGGCCTTCACCCTGTGCCATGTCAGAGGACATGGGTGACCTGGCCTCCAGTGTGTTCCTACATGACCAATGACAAGCAGTCATTACAACCAGATGCTGATGACATCTTAAAAAAAGGGCGTTGGTACACTACTTACTAGATGAATTAAGTGCATTTTTAGTTTATATTTTGGTTTCTGTACTAAGTGCACATAGTATTAATTCAAACAAGCAACATACGGAACAAATCTTAAGGAAATCACTAATATACTTACTCCTTTGAAACAAACACCAGCTTGGTTTTGATGTACTTGAAGTAAGGACCGTCAGCTGAAAGAGAATGAGTTTAGAAATGAATTTGTTGTCGCGAACACACACATCAATACATTGTATTTATACCTACGACGAATTCATGACAAGAACAACACTCTAAAAGCAGAGGTCAAGAACAGTAAATGTCATGAGAGGTGTGTCATTTCGCAAACATTTAGATAAGCAAAAAGCAGCAAAAATAGTTGATGCCCTTACCTCCAGTCTTCTCAGAGTAGTATTTTCCGAACGCCTCATCTTTAGGGGTGTTTGGATATAGGTAAAGCAGAGGATTTTCTGGGATATTTTCTGCTTCTAAGATCTGGAAATTCCTGATGATTTCATGGAAGGGGATCTGGCAGAGGTCGACTTTGCTGAAGGGCTGGACTGTCTTTATGTCAGGCTCACCTACAATACACAGAGGATGGTGACTGTCTACCATGCAACAAGTTCAAAATAGATTTTACAATTATGGTTAAAAAGATAACTCACCAGTTATGGTGGTCTCCACCCAGGAGAAGGTGATTCCTCCAATAACACTTTCACTGAAGCGCAATAAGAAAGTGCCTCTCTGTTTCTTCTTTAGGAGGGACTTCTCTTTGCCTTTGCTCACAAAACCCATGATGAGGCTAGAGTACAGATAAAAAAAAGACTTGCATAAAACAAGAAACTTGGCATTTGCTTAAATACTCTCCGCTAAATGCAGATAAAACATACCCATCCCTCCAAAGGTCTTCAAGGTACGTTTTAACCATCACTAAGATGCCATCAAACCACACCCAGAAGGTGTCAGGAAGATTTTCCTGTAAGAAAAGATGTGGAAAAGGTCATCAATTCCAACATACATTATACTCACAAACAATCATTAAACCAAACAAAAAATATACAGCCAAGCGTAATGCTTTGTGAGGCAGCAATGATAATAATAGCTTGCATTTATATAGCGCCTTTCAAGGGACCCAAGGTCGCTTTACAAGTAATATAGCAAAAACAAACATAACAAAACAAAAGTCAGACAGACAAAACAACAGATCGATTAGGGGCCGAAAGCCTTGGCAAACAGATGGGACTTGAGGGCCCTTTTGAAGGCGTCGAGTGTGGGGATGTTGCGAATCTCCGCAGGGAGAGCGTTCCAGAGGGTGGGGGCTGCCACACTGTAGGCTCTGTCCCCGAAGGTTCGCAGTTTGGTGCGGGGGGTGGTAAGCAGGCCAGAGTCTGAGGACCGCAGGTTCCGGGGTGGGAATGGTTTTCATTGTATTGTAATGAAAACCAAATTATATCATGGATAAACGTTTAAGTGCACAGCTTGTTTTTATCATAATTAGTCAAAGTAAATTAAATGTTAAAATGTTTGAGGTTAGTGTGTAATGGTCGCAATGTTAACATGCTGGTAATAATAATCATGTTTAATACCTTCATTTACCATGCTAGGTAGCTGACATATTCATCCAAACTAAAGAAAAATACATTGGATGTCATTGCTTTTGCAGGTATTTAGTTTTAAACCAAGATATCGAACAAACTGACAATGGACCTGATTAGACCTTGTGCTACAGGAGAAAAGCATTGCATTAAAGGGGATTTAACAATAATGTGTGTACCAAATAAAGTCAATAAATCAAATCGTCAACATCTTAATCCAAATAACAACAACACTTCAGGGTGGAGATAAAGGAAGAATATGGGGGCTCACTCAGATCTATATAGTGAGTGTTGTGCTTAGGGTTTGTTCAATGAGCCATGCTGATAAATATTTTTCTAATAATCAGTACTCTTACCTTGCTGAATTTTGACCAAGCTACTTTGCAGGCGTCATAGTTCTGCTTTTTTGCTGGTAGGATAGAAAAATAAATGATGCATTATAAAACTCACTCACAGACATAATATTTAATTAAACATACATAAAATCAATAAAGAATGCTTGATTATAGTGTGCAATCCTTTTACGATATTCTGACAAATCAATATGAACTGGGAGAAAGTCCTGCTGGTTGTTATAATACCAATCAAGTAACTTTAACACTAGTTTCTACTTAGGGAAAGCAACAGTAATATATATAAATACATTTGAATTGATTAACTGATTTTGACCGAGAAACAATATTTACCAAAGAGCCTGTGTGCAATCATTTCCAGCTGAGCCTCATCCAGACCACGTTTAGTGGCAGAGAGAAACTGCCAGCTCAACATCTCTCCAAACTGTGGCCAGGTGGCTGGAGGAGTGTTGGCAAAGAACATGACGTCCTGGAGAAACAGACACATATCAATACAAATGTTCACAATATTTTTCAAATTCCTAACAATCGCAGAACTAAACTTCAACATGCTACATGGTGTGTGCAAAAGCTGGGTGAGACAGTTTATCTTTGGCAATATTTGGCAGAAATGACATCAAAACTTTTCAGCGTAAAAGTTGTTAAATCGGTACCCCAGGCATACTTTGTTTCTTAAATAGCCCGACAAACTAACAGAGAAGTTTGCCAAAAAAGCTGTTCTCCACAGCTCCCCTTTTTGTAAGGACCTCCCACCAGACATGTGTGAACATGTGCAGCCGCTTCAAACAGTACCTGTACCAGTCCTTCATTTCAAACATCATCCTAGTCCGTTTAAATATTTTCGTCACAAGAGTGTGGACATACTTTGATTTGAGGCTAGCTACAACATACAGTAGGTGAAACGCTTCATAGATGCAAAGAAAATGCTGTTAATACCATCACGAGACTAGCCACAGATGTGAGCTGAAGACTAAACAAGCTAAATTGAATCTCTAAAATGCTTTGCCGATACTGCCGGACTCTCTTCTTGATAAGTCCTTCTTCCTTTTTGGTTTGCTATGCAGTGCAGGCAGTTGTGTCTAATGCTGTAATAGTTTATTTATGCTTAAAGATACCCCTCCTTTGAATACATCTTTCACCGTTTTAACGTGACTTACGGTCTAGATGTTCTAAAATCTTTAAAGTAGAGCCAAAAGGAGGTTCAGAACTGTTTTTCGGTTAGACCATTCTCATTTAATGTATTCTAAGAGGTTATAATTGATTTTGAGCCCAATAATGCCAACAATTTCTTGCCCAAGTGATGGGGATCTCTCACATTGGTGTCCAGACTGAGCATGTTGAACCAGAGGACCGACGCCCAGGCGCTCTGCTGCTGGCTGGAGTTGGAGATGATGACCACCGGGATGGAGGAGGCCTAGGAAAAAAAAACGAAATTGATATCTC
Source organism: Trematomus bernacchii (assembly GCF_902827165.1). Lineage (NCBI taxonomy): Eukaryota > Metazoa > Chordata > Actinopteri > Perciformes > Nototheniidae > Trematomus > Trematomus bernacchii. The sequence continues at coordinate 5,572,540 of NW_022987698.1, read as the reverse complement.
ATTTTCCATTTTCCATAAGACAATGAGATCAATTATATGATGCTTAATTGTTTAACATAGCAGATATAGGTTTATTTTTATTTTTATAAAGTTTGACAATATAACGAGACAGGAAGTATGAAGTCCACCTGCAACTCAACGGACACGCCTTTCATCTCAAATTCAGTCTCAAAGTAGATGATGTGAAGCTCCTCTGTAACACTGAGAGAAATCTGTCATCGGAAAAACACACACATTATTTGTTGTTAACATCTTCTTGAGTTCTGACTGATTATAACAGCAAGCAATGACGGTATCTTTTGGACTCTAAGTTAACTCACATCACTGACTCCTTTGCCGCCACCTCCAGACTTCTGCTCCTTCAGAGTCTATAGACAAATACGAAAAAACGAACTAAGTCAAAACCACAATATAACAGGATGAAAGTGGGAATATTGTAAAAGTTACTTTATTTTTTCTTTAACAGTTTTATTTTAATAATTGTTTTTATCTTTTAATAATAATAATAATAGATTACATTTGTATAGCGCCTTTCAAGGGACCCAAGGCCGCTTTACATGGTGAACAAACAAACAAACAAACAAAACAGGCAAATAATAAAGTATCACTCACAAGATGTCTGAAGTCTGCCACCATGCCTCCACTTTGGCTTTCTGCCATGTTCAATGCCTTGCTTTTGGTCCCCAGGACATTAAAACGTCGATAACTATAAACATACAAGGGTTCAGTAAAAACTAATTCAATTTCATACAGTTATTCAAGAATTAATATTAGATTATCTTTAAAAAAACACTCACCCTTTGATCTGAGGAGCCTCCCTAATTTCAAGGGGGGAAAAAATCAGTGATGAATGTGCGGAAACAAAAACGTCATTGTGTATAGTTTGAAGTTCAGAATTCAAGGCTGCAGGTTTGCTGTGTTTGTCGGGAAAGGAGGACTCTCACCTGTCCATTGATACATTCACTTTCATGGAGTGGTTCAGCTCAGGAAATTTGACAAGAAGCCTGAAAATATTATGACAGGTGGAAGATTTCAGAAATAAATTGTGAGGAATCAAGAAAATAACAAAACAAATAGGAACAATCCACAAAACAAAGTTTACAAAATGGACTTGAATTTAAGCAAGCTCGAGCCTGTTTAATTGAAGATGTGATTAAGTGAGAGTGAAAGAAGCTCCTGTTACATTTTGAAAAAACATGTTATTTATTTTTAATGTGTGTATGCTGTCAATTGTATATAGTTCTTAGAAAGAAAGAGAATTAGATTTGGCAATCGACATTAAAACTTGGAAACAGCCAACAAAGATCCAATCAGTGCATCTGTAGTCTTTACATGAAGAGTATGTTACAAACATACATTAAAGTGAAGAAAAGGCAATATACTGTTTGCCTGGAGTGTCACACTGACCTGGTCTTGACAGAGAACTGGACGTTTGTGCGGAGCACCAGAGGTCCTTTCCCCTGAGGCATGGATGGCTGAGTTTCAACCACAAAGGAACTTCAGGAAACATGAAAAACAATAATGTCAGGAAACTTCACAAAGAAATCATGAGAATGCAAATTAGTTTAAGAGTGTTTCCTAAAAGTGAGACCTTTTGAGTAAGTCTTTCAGAAGAGTATCTGCTCTACTCAGCAGTGCAGGTTTTTGTGCCTTCACAGGGTCGTTTTCATAGGACACTTTTCCTACAAGCTCCTCCAGTTTACCAAGGAATTCACGCACCTGGAACAGACACACTGCCACACAGGTGAACCTACCAAACAAGAGGGAAAAGAGCAAACGACGATTCTTAATAAGACAAAAAAACTCACAAAGAAACACAACATATGGGATAATAGTGGGATTTTGGAAGTCCCCAGTTGCAATTATAAAATAGCATTGTTTTCTGCATTTTAGCACTTCATTAAAAGAATGATTATTGATATATTTTTACATTAAAGGTCAAAACAAATAATAGTTGATTTGGAGCTAATGGGACCGGACATACCAATTCTCCAGCTGATCCAAACAAACATTGTCTGGAGATCCGATGCAGGCTTTCTGCTGCCTCCTCTGCCACTCCACCAGCTCCTTCTTCACCAAAATGTTGATCAGGTCTTCAATCCTGTCCAGGAGCTTTTTGAGGTCTGACAGTGTAACCTAGAGAAGGTGATTGTATGAGTCAAAACACACATATATATAAAAAGGAAGACTATTATATTTTCCAAAAAGGCCCACATTTTACAACTCAGTGTTATTTAAAAATAGGGATAACTCCTTTACCTTTCTACAGTCATTCAGTCTGTTGACAAGAGTCTGAAGAACTTTCATCTGATCCTTCTTCACGGCCTCGTCCACCACAGCTGCATAAAAGTTTCCACAGTGGGATTACAGTTTCCATACAAGATGGATCAAAACAAAAGAGAACATGAGGCTGTGATTCAGGCCTCTTTATTACTCATCCTCAAAGAACATTGTCACAAAATGCAAATTAAACCAGGATGTGATCTGCTTACCTTCCATCTTGTGTGTTTGGTATTTAAAATCAAACTCGTCCTGCTGCTCCTCCAGACACAATATCGTATGTTCCATGCACTGTGTCCCAAAGGTCCGGAAAAAAAGAAAACGGATGAACTGCAATATCATTCAAATACAAAGCCAAGCATAATATCATCAAGCAACATTATCTGCACCTGCACTTCATTTCTGAGGCCAACCATTTTACGTTCAAGGTCATGCTGGCTGCTTGTCTCCATGGCCTCCTGCTCTACACACAGCAACTGGACCTGAAACAAAGCAAACGAGTAGGATGAGCAGGTATAGAGATTAAGGGTTTTCAGAAACAATGAAGGGTAGTATTTTCGCCTGGCATTGAAAACGTGAGAGTGAAAGTGGCAGTTAATAAGATATCACTGCTTGGTGGAAAATCTTTGCTTTTTAGCCCACACACTGAGTTCATAGTATGTGTTCAGTACATCTGGCACTTTCTAAATAACAGTTCATACATTGTCATCAACTGCAAACAGAGGGAGAAATTCACACAGGACACATTAAACATGTCCTTTGTAAACTTGGTTTTAAATATTTAATAGTTATGAATAGATTATAGTATTGCAGAAACACAGCCTGTTCCTTTTTGGTGGATGACCAAATAGTCACATGGGGGCAAAAATATGTATATAATGTGATACATATTTTTTGTAAAAACACCACATTTTCATGTCATTGTCCATTAGCATTATTCTATAGCATTGGTATTCTACAATGGGCTGATTAAGTATTGTTTGATAATGTTTTTAAAATTCTTTAAAAATAGATGTCACATTAACAAATGTCCAAAAAGACAAATTGGACTCTTCATAGTGTTATACAAAAGAATCCTTGTGCAATCAAATGAGCTAGCTCACCTTAATCCCTGTTTGGCCCCTTTACATGACAGCAAACTAGTTACCTATGATTATATGTTATTATATAACAAGGTAAGTATTGTATGCACGATAAAAGGTTATATTTATACATGGCACTTTAAGCCCATGCAATATTGTCGGCCAAGCATACTACACAGCTTAATTTGATTTATATGTACTACCTGTTATAGAGCAATATCAGTGTGGTTGTTTTCGTGGGCTTGCTGTATTATTAAATGTTGTATTTACTAGGGTGTGTCTCATTTAATACGTGTGTCAATGAGTTGATGAAACGTTTTCTCAACCTGCTCAGCCAGTTCAGCATTCTGCAGGATGTCTTTCTCTTTGCTCAAAAACCACAGGATTGTGTTAGCCAAGGCACAGGGGTCCTCCAGGTACCTCTGTCAGGGGAGAGAGGTCAGATGAATGCCACAGCCAATGACCAGTGAGATCAGAACCATTATGATCTTCATATTTTCTGTGGATTTTTCCAATTCAAAGTCAAATAGGGCACCCAAAGGTGCTATTGCTCTATTACAAATTCCATCCAATCAAACCTGAAAGCCCTGTTTATAGCGACGAATGTTGTGCTGCAGTAGGAATGACTCCTCCTGGACAAAGCGGCTGTGTTGGTTATCCAAATTCTCCAGCAGGACCTGGAACAGCACCATAGCACAGTCATGTTCTCGGGCTGCTCTTTGCCTACAGAAAAAAAGGAAATGAAAAACACAAGTATTTTACAAACAGGGCATTTCACTCTAATCCTTGAGTTATATAATGCTGGTTGAATAATATCACTGCTGCCTTACCAATCCTGCTTCTCTATCCAGATAGAGAGGTAGTGCCGCACATCCATAGGAAAATCATCCCTGTCATAGAGCTCATGTAACTGCTGTGTGTACGCATCAGACAGCTCTGTCAGTTTATCCCACTGAGCCATCCTAACCCTGGTTAACAAGGGAACACAAAGAGCAAACCATTTTCAAGAATGTTAGTAGTAGTAATGGGGCGAAGCCTGCGAGCTAGTTCAGGCATACATTAACACGTGGCGCACCTCGTCCCTCTTACAACCAACCAAACACATTCTCCTAAACATGCCGCTCTATTTAAGCTGCCAGGTCTTCCTGCTTCTGCCTCGCTATGCTGCTGCTGCCACTGCTGTGTTCACTTGCTATTGCTGCGTTCATGTTCATGTTCCTGCTGCTGTGTTTCATGTTGCTGCTGCTTGCCTGACCCACCACCACCCCAGCTCCACCCCAGCTCCACCCCAGCTTCCACCCCAGCTTCCACCCCAGCTTCCACCCCAGCTTCCACCCCAGCTTCCACCCCAGCTTCCACCCCAGCTTCCACCCCAGCTTCCACCCAGCTTCCACCCCAGCTTCCACCCCAGCTTCCACCCCAGCTTCCACCCCAGCTTCCACCCCAGCTTCCATCTGTAGGCTCGGGGGATAGTTATCTAATCATCACTCAATGTTCTTTGTAAATCTATGGAGTGATGAGGCCCGAGCCTAGAGGCCAAACTCAAACTATATGCTGCTATAATAAACATATTAAGAACACGGCAGTTGTCTGACTGAAATGGTATTTTGGTATTCATTTAGTGATTTATTTTTGTCCTTATTGATAATCTTCCGAAGTACACATACAAATATATGAATAAATACCAAAAACGCATTAAAATAAATCGAAAACAAACAAAAATGTTACCAAGAAGGTGTGGATTGAAGTTGAAGGTAAGCTTATTACAGTATACCAATCCTTTAAACATTCACATTCTATTAGTCAACCCTTTCATGACTAGGTTTCCAAAAACAGGTTCCCAATTGTTTAATACACAAATAATATATGACTCAGTTGTTTGTGTGTTTACCACGTTGTTTTTAATTTGCAAAGTTACCTACCATTATTTATTCAATGTCACATCCATTCCACAAGATTTGCATGTGCATGTATCTCTGTCAAATAGGTGTATCTAATCCTGAGTTGCTTTTTAAACCTATTTCCTTAAATACAAACTGTCTCTCTCATTGCAAACCACTGAATACAGCTCGGAAACTATTGTGTTGTTCTTTGTACAGTATAAAACGCTCAACGTTAGATCATAACATTTTTAAGCATGTAAGTTAATACATGGTGCGATGACAGCTTTGTAACAATCCGAGCTATTAGTTATATCGTCAACAGTTGAAGGAAGCTGGAGCAAAGTGCAAACAGATACAACCTGTGACTGCTTATTATGTAAGTTACTTTTGTATGACATGACTTCGTATTGTGTTATGCAGTTGAGACTCAGTATACAGTATTTGCATGTTATGCTTGTCTTTGACTATCCGTCTACAGCCTAGATATGTTCCTATTATTAGTAACAACATATTTACTCACCTTGTTTTATGCTGTCAGTCCGAGACCAGTTATAAATGTCTTAGTAAATAGCTAACATTTAAGACAGGCGCATTACTATCGTTTTCACGGTTGGCTAAGTCTTGTTTCTAGCTTTAACTGCTATCCGTTGTTAGACGCTGGTAAAACAAAACAACTTCCGACAAAACGCAGGATAGTGAATGTTATTTCCTTAAACACTTTATTTTTTGTATTTCCATTTCATTGGATACCTAGTAATCCCTCCCAATTGGTTCTTCTTATTCTAACAGTGGGCACCATTTTGGCTCTGACATCACTGCTGTTCAGTCATTGAAGAGCCGAAATGTCCGGAACCGCTACCACAGTTTCCTAGTGAGTTCAGAACTAACAGCTTATTGGTCGAGCCGGACACAGAAAGCACGCGCTGTTGGTACGCTTTCCAAGTCAATCAGTAGCGAGGGAAGTGACGCTGAGCAAAATAGAAACTTAAGATTTCCCGAGAAATTAGGTTGTGATGTGATTAAGCGAGCATGTGACGCATGGGTAAAAAAAAAGAAAATAAAACACGTTATGTTTATGCATTCACAGGACTCAATAAAACAAGGTGAAATGTTAAATCAAGTGACAATAATGATAACATAATTAATACATTATTAAAAGGAATTTAATGTAATGCCAAGTTCATTAAAACATTATGAGGTGTAATGAAAACAAAGCCATGTTTCATCATTTTCACCACTATTTTCTCTCTTTCACATTCATTTCTACCCCTCTCCCCTTTTTCAATTCACATGACTCCACTTTTATCTATAAATGGTTACTTCCACCCTTCATATTGTATCTCTAAAAGTCTAGTCAGAACACAACCCCCACTCTTTAATATTTTGATGTTTCAGATTTTATGTTAAGTAATATGTAAAATTAACATTTTTGTATGCAGAATCTCAATTAAATTAAAAAAGTAAACACATATAATAGGTTACAACATTAGCCAAATACGCAGGTATCAATCTGTGTCTACTAAATATAAGGTAACTTATTATTTACAATTTTCCCCAAATGTAAACTTAAACATGTGTGGCTGTCATACCAATAACAGAATTTATTTCACTCATTCCTTCAGTTCCCACTCTTACCATTAGATGTCACCCATGCCATACCATTACAGAAATGACTACATTTAAATCCACAGTGCAGAAACCTTTTACATATTTGGATCTTTATATATACAGTCTATGATTTGGATGCAGAAATTCAGGGGTCCTGATTTAAAAATGCCCCCCCCCCTGAAGTATATCAACTGAGCAAGAATTATATAAAGAATTTGATCTATTGCGCACCGCTTTATTCATATGCAATTAGATCCTCTGTCCATTTTATTCTTTATTATTATTTGCGTTTGTTCAAAGGCAGTTTAAGGGCACTGAATGTACAAAATATCGTTATTCAACCAAGGTTATTTTTATAATATATAACTCATGGTAAGGCTGTTGGTTCTCAAAAAGGTCAGCCCCAAATTCCCATTAATTTTGTTGTTCAGCCTACTAGCCTTTGATACCATCAAAAACACATTGTTTTGATTAATTGTTAAATTAAACAAAATAAAATTGTTGATTTAACAAACAATGTTAGATCTGTGCTGTGGATAGATGGGAGAAAGCGACAGATTTCAAACTGAGATTGTCGTCCCTCTACACAAAAGGAAATGTTCTCCAACACTATTAAATGGACCTTACATTGTTACTCTTCTAATAAAATCCCTTTCCGTTAACAGGAAGCAGGCGGTGTGTGCTTTACTGGACTTATCTGATTAAACAATATAAGCTTCTTACTCATCTCTTTCCACTACGTTTAGATTATGTAATGTGTGATACTCTAAATACAGTTATAGTATAGTTATAGGTAGGACGTTTTGTCCTACAGAGAGTTGTGGATTGATACTGAACATTTCTGAGTAATCTATTGGTCAATAATTGCACAAAGAGCAAAGTTCACAGGACAGCACATTCAAAAAGAGATCATTAACCGTTCATCTTTAATTACTCACGTCTATTTAGGATAATCATTTGGGCTCATATGAAATATCTTGTTTGGGACAGGTTGCTGGTTGCAGTATGAATTGGACAAGAAGAAGATCCCACTTTGGCCAAATTTCTATCACAGGGTGATACTTTTAAAAAACGGTGGTACACCATGGTTTGCACTTTGTAGCACAGCATGCGAGTAGTTACACATGAGCATTATCAAAAGTGCTCCTATGTTCTATTAGCATTGTTAGGAAATAATGTGGGTTGGGAAACACCATCGGTTCACTCAGGCCTTCGGCCCCAGCTAAAATGCAGTACCCAGCAACCTGTTTTTCAACCTGTGTGTCTGTGTGATTATTATAATTGTTTTGTTTTGTTATTCCCATTGTAAAGCGTCCTTGGGTTTCTTGAAAGGCGCTATAAAAATCGAAATTATTATTATTATTATTATGTTGAGATCTGAAGAGGCAGACATGTTTTTATTTACATTCATTCGTGTCTGCAGGGAGCTGATTTAGTTTCTTCTTGGAGGACATTGTGTATTTGTAAATCAGCAGCAGGCATGTGGGACCTTTAACAGGCTTTGAATAGTCAGTTACTCCATTCACATTAACCCATTAGCCTCAACCGATGCCGAGTGGTAAAGATTTGTATACCCTAAAATATACATGTTTTAAATAAAAACTTTGTTTAGAGATAAGTACTGGATGTGGCTAGAACTAAGTATGCACACCATGACTCATACATATAAATCATAGTTTTATGTAAAAATGCACATTGAATAGTATTTTCTTGTCAATTGCCAACTGTTTTGTAACCATTAGACCATCTTACTATACAAATACAAACACTTTATGTCTGTGCAAAACTACGACACTGACAGTCACTGTAAGGTTTAAATGTACAATTTATTGACCTTTTAAACAAAGAAAAAGCATATATAACAACATTATTTAGTTCTCTGTCTATTGTCCCTGCAGTTAACACCAGAGGTGGGAATATGACTGACCTGACTAAATGTCTTCACAGATAGGTAACAAAAGCAAAATGAAAGTCTTGAGGATTAAAGGTTTAATTTCCTGAGACCAGTTCTTCAAACGTTACTGCCTAATATAAAACAATGTTACACTATTAGCCATTATCCAAACAAGACGCTATCTAAAAGCTAACATGTTCAAAATGTACTTTATGACCTGGTTTCTTTTTCCTTTATATTATTGACATCATTTAATTTTGAGTTCTGACTGAAAAAACAAACAAAAATTGGTCAGATCAACAAAAGAAAATCACATATGGCCCTAATTCTATTCCTTACATTAAGATTAAAGTGTAATGTAATCAACTTTTTACTGTAACTGAATTTTCATTACATTTTAGGCGTATCTGCCCTAAAAGAACTGTGAAACTAATTTACATGAGTTACATACTAATTCGAAAATCACTGTCATCATAAAAATAAAAAAAGAATAATCATTTTGTCTAATAGTTTAAAATGAAATGTGTGTTTGCGCTCACACAGACAAAACATTTTTACTTTTCAATTTGAGTCTGAAAATCCCCAAAATGTGTAATCTTGTTCCCTAAAAAACAAACCAATTAATCTTCAACCATGTCAATCATCAAACATTGATCCTGTGTTGTTTTAAATGAACTACTTATAACAATATTTATTGCTTAAGCGTTGCAGCTTAATTTATTGATCCCCAGTCTACTGGATGGTGATGACACCGTCCTCCCAGCTGAACTGGTTCACCAGCACATCATCCTCCTTCTTCATGGAGTTGAGCAGATACTTGACGCCAGCTTTCACACCGGTCTTCATCCCTGCCCCCAGGGCGTAGCCTGCCACCCCCGCCGTCCCTCCCGTGGCCACCATGAGAGCGTCGGTGCCGAGGTCCACGGCGCTGAGGATTGCTCTCTCCTTGGCGGTTGCAGAGCAGTTGACCGAGGCGTAGTACACAGCTGTGCCCAGGTTGTAGAGGGTGCTGACCGCAGGGATCCACTCCACCACGTTGTACACACGCTGCTCGCTTTTGTTGATGCAGCTTCTCTGGGGGCTGCGTTTCAGACGTCCACCTGAAGCAGCAGAGGTCCAAACATCCTCATCTGTGCTGCACTGACGGATCCAACACTCAGACACTGTGGATTCAGAGGGCAGGACGCGACTGCCTTTCTTAAACACTGCCAGGTACTTCCCAGGTTTGCGTCCACTGCTGGTCACACCGGCACACAGGACTCCCAGCCTCTCGCAGGAGCTCACGGCCTCTTGTAGATCACCTGTGGCTCCTTCCACTGCTGCTCCTGCCAGCATGGTGCCCCTCACCCTGCTCCAACCCTCACAATGAGTCTCCTGCTTGGAGGAATCTTCCCCCACCGTGGCCAGCTGCTGGATGTTAAACATCACAGCCTCTATGTGGCGCCCTGCTTCATCCCTCTCATATGCAGGTGCAGGCGTGGACTTGCTCATCCTCCTCTCCATCAGACCCTCTACCTCCATCAGGAGCTCCTCCGCGTCAGCCACTCCCAAAAGGTCGTACAGCTTGAGCACCAAGGTGTGTGCCTCCTGAGGGCAGCCTGCCACCACCAACACGGGCACTAAAGAAAGCCCCAGGAGCTCCTGGGGGAACATGGAGGATGATGGGTCGTCCACAGTGCTGGCAGACAGCAGCTCTTCACAGCTTACCTTCCCCTGGAGGTGGAGACGATCTTGAATCTGCCCCACGAGCTTTGTCCTGAGCACGGATGTTATATTTTGGGCAGATCGAACTCTCTCCTCTTTTTGTTCGACCCCTAATACAGGATCAGGTTTTTTTGCAGATGGGACATCAAGTTGGGATTCAAGGAGAGATGGATGTTCCTGTTTGGCTGTCTCCTCTCCCGCCTCATTGAAATCTGCTCCTGGAAGAGGAGTGTTTCCAAGTACCAGAGGAGGAGGGATCCTACACAAAGCCTGTTCATTCAGCAAGAGCTGGATCACAATCAGCCACTTCAACTTTGAGGACATCATTCCAGTCTTGTTACAGATTGTTCTCCTCCAAAGCTACTACATTAAACACAAGAGGGGAAAAAAGAAAAACAACCAAATTAGTCATCTTTGTTCTCTTATTTCTGAAGTGTGTTTGTCTCTTACACTCATGCAGAGATTAACTGGATTTATGCTAGGAAGTTTTGTGGCTGCACCTGTTTCGCACTACACACTAAGAAAATCTCTCATTGTGTAACATTTCTAGTGTAAAAATGATTGTGTATAATTTATGATTTCAGAATTGTAATGCAGTCCTCCTGCAAAAAAAGCTCATTAAAAGTTAATTAGTTTATTCGTCTACAAGATGAGAAATCATAATATCTTTATCAGGAAGATTGATGAAAAACAGTTTTGCTTTATAATTTGTGAGTGAAAATGTTTTCCAGTGTCAGGATTCTCACATTCTGCCACAGGGACATATATAGTGCAACCACACATTTCAAACACAAATAAAAACTACATTTTAAAATGTTTTAAAACATTCTTTAACAATGCAACACATCCCAACATGAAGCCTGGACATTGAGTTTGTCTTTTTTCCCCCTGAACAAACTGCAACTAAAAATAGAAATGTTGTTTTACCCAAACCTTCATAATTTGTATTTCATCTTTGTATCCATTGGCAGCTATGTGTCCAACACTTACCTTAAAACACTAAGATGTGGAGTCCAGAGTGCAGCAGCGCAACAAAGATGGTTTCAGCATGTAGGATGCTTTTAGTTTTTTCCCTTTTCTCTCAAAACATGCATAGCGATGTTCTTTCTCTTTGCCTCCAATGAGAATCTCCTTCTTTACACATGACATCCCACAGCCCTCCCTCTGTCTCATCTGTCTTTCAGCTCCCTCTTCTCTGCGGCCTCATTGCTCAACAGGGAGATCGGGGCTTGAATATTGATTCACGTGGGGAAAGTCCATGTGTTCTTAAGCAGTTTTGTTTGTCTGCCCTGCTATCTTCTCATCCCTCCCCCAGCGCTCTGCTCTCTCTCTCAGTCGCTATGTTTTGTTTCTGACCCAAATACTTGAAAGAAATCTCCTCTCATGCCGTGAGCACATTCATCTCTTACACAGTCAAGACAGGGGAGGAAAACAGGGGGCTATCTGAGGTTAGGACTGACATTTAACTAATAAAATAGGTTTTAAAATATAAACAAAACTCCACTTCATAATGGATGTATTTTTGTTACTGCAGAATTTCTTACTGTCCATACATATATATATATATATTTTATAATCTTAACACATAACTTTTCCTGTTCTTACTTCCTTTAGAAAAAGGTTTCCTTTATTTTGTGAAGCCCCATTCACTCGCACTAAGACTTGGCTCCCAGAATAGCAGGACTTTACCCTGGAGCAGGCTGTTGCTGTCATATGAAAAAAAGTGTATCATAGGTAGCCAAAAACAAAGACAGCAGCACAAAAACCTGTGTCAGAGGTAACTTAGTCCAGGTTATCAGTCGTACCCCCTTAATGCTCTTGCTACTCTGTGAACTGTGGCTACTGAAGGAGAGTTTATTATTGTTGTGATTGTGTGGCTGCTTGACCATCAGTGGAGGCTTTTTCAATGGCCATACAGTAGATCTTTTGGTTGTATAATCACTACAACATTTCGTCCTCTGTACAGTATCTCTGACTGCACCGGCAAATACATGAAGCAGAAGTTATATATCTGTTTAAATATTGCCATCTATAGGTCGGTCTGCCCTGACAATGGCTTTAGACACAGGAAGAACAATCTACTGTTATACAGAGATAGATGTCCCTGACATCATGTCATGACATTTTTGTAATGGTTTCCTAGGACCTAGGGCCTAGGCTATGGTTTGTCATGTCATGCTGTTCCAAAATGATATACACATTGTAAATCATTCTGCTACCTCAAACTGCTTGAGAAACTGCATAAAGAAACTGAACATTACAACTTCTAAATGGATAAATTCTGTCTTATTATTTTAATTATCTTCTTTTCTTCCCTTGGTTTCTCCAACATTTCAAATGAAAAAGATCTGACAGCTGGCAGGTGTGTGTTGAGTTTTTTCTGTAGGGAACGTTGCAGAAGTGACAATAGTTAACAGATAGTTAATCATTTACTAATAAGAATGATAAAGACGTGCAATGTCCCGCCCTAACAGGTGAAACTGACAGAGTTATCAATCAGGAAGTCACATCCACAAATAATCCACCTGAAATGCAA